>NC_066374.1:13450472-13764152 GCF_013377495.2 Cygnus atratus | reverse complement strand
TTCAAATACACTGGGATCTGGACGCATCACCAGCAAAGCCAAGGACGTGGTTACGACTGATGCGTTTCTTTCTGTGTAAGCCATCTTATAGCCTATCTTCTCAGTTGTCTCCAGGATACTTTATCAGGAGCAACAGCAAGAAAAAAAAGACACATCTCTTGAAATATTATCCTAGTTTCACAATACCCAGTCAGGAGACAATCAGCTAAAAACCTCTGCTCTGGTGTATGATCACAAAGAGCACTCACTAGAGCAGGATGGAACCAACTCAGGATAGATGGCATTTTGTTTGGCACAGGGTCAGTTGACTGCAAGCAAATGAGTTATCATAAAATCATAGATTCATCCAGGCTGTGTCATACGTGCCTCCATGCTGAGCTGTAAAGACCATCTCTGAGATGAGGTGGTAGCTACTCAGTCTCCCTGATCTGCCTCCAGCATGAGATACTCACATACAACAACTCTGTGATGAGGACTTCTACAGAACTGGTTCTGGTAAAAGCACCTCGGACAACACAGAAAACAATTTCTACCCCTAAGAACCGCAAAAATGTCTAAGATCCAGGTATTGAAAATTGCTAACTCTTGTGGTAATTGTTTAACAGACAAAAAGCATGAATTTCCCCACGTTTCCATTTTAGATCAGGAAGCTACTTCTGTGCAGTGATATTACTTACATATTGGTCATTTTTCTAAAGTTCTGATCTTCTATTTCTTGAAGTAAAATATAGTTCAATATAGTCAATATATCCTCTGCAATTGTCACACTTATATCTTCCAAATTCACAACATCAGAAATTTTATTTGCAATGATTTCTAATTCTTTCATATCCAGTGTTGCATTTGGCAAGAGATCTAAAATATGCTGTACAACATCTTGTGCATTCTCTGAAAAAAAAAAAAAAAAAAAAAGGAAACAGATGATTTAAGCAGTACAGCCGTACTTTTAGCTATGTAGCTACAAGTCTCCATGTTAAAGCAGGAGGGCAGAGTGTGCTTTTCCTCTCTTTCCATATGGTCATAATGCTTCTGGTCTATTACAAAATTATGACCCCAAAATATGTCAATATGCCCTCCACATGAAACTGGCAAAAACTTCAAAGCAAAATCTGGATGTCTCAGGTTATATTTTAAAGGGGGAAAACAATGTAGTTTTTATAAGAGTATTATCACCTGCTTTTGGATAATAAAGATTATCTGTAAATACTATTTAGTTTTAACTTTGATCATGTTTACAAGCATTTGTGAGCTCAAAATTAAACAAGACTCTCCCTCAACCCAAATACTGCTTAACTGGTATAGCAGCAAAAGCAAATTATGAATGGTATAGTTTGAAAAATAAGTATTTGCCATTCATTATATCATCATTCTTCTATAATTTTTTCATAGAAAGAGAGCTTTATACCCTGGGAATCAGAGAGACTACGCAACTACAGATATCTTTCAAAGATCTATTTATTGATGCCACTGCTGCGTAGGTGGATAAACTATGGTATTGGTTTTGTACACCGTTCAAACAGCTTGCATTGTTTGGCATAGTTTTGAAAAGAGATATAACTGGGTGGTAATGGTCACCTTGTATATCACACAAATTAGCGCATACACTTTCAAATTCCATGTGCTAATTTGTGTTTACTTGCATGCAATCTACAGAATATGAACTCTTTTGACATGGTAACAGGGAAAGTATAGACAGGCAAAACCTGTCATATTATCCTCGTTACTTATTTAGTTCTAAATCTAAATGTAGAATTTTAGACTAGTCTTCAGAGTAATAGCTAGAGAACTTTGAAGCAAATGTGAAATTCGTTTACATTAAAAACATTTTAAGATGACCAAGTGAGTAGGTTGCACATAACACAACCTTATAGCTTCAGTTTTTCAGATGTCCAACACACACATTATCTAAATATAAGCGTTCTACTTTGATTCACTGTGTCACTGAAGTATCTGGTGGCTTACCGTCTGTTATGGTGATATCATGAAGATCTAAAATATTATTTGGAAGTTCTTCCAGTAATTTACATTCGGTCATATTGGGTTTTTCCCAGAAAGCTTGCTCAAGATCAATGTTAATTCCACTGAAACATGAAAACACTGCACATTAAGTTACATGAAAAAATATGCATTTTTGATGTTCCCCATATTTAAGTAGCTAAAAATGTAATTAATTGGCCCAATTTTGAAAACTGACTTGCAAGTGAGACCTGACTTAGCATTCATTTAGCACAGTAGGAGCAGAGCCCAAATGCCAGAGCAATTTGAAATGCACCTAGAGATCGTGACATTCTGCCACTGGAGGGCAACGTGCCATGAATGTAAGCACAAATGCTACGGTGCATCTGTTTCCTCCCCCTGCTAAAGCAGAAAGTCAGCTTCCTACTATGCTGGCTTGCACTTGCTGCAGGTGGTGGAAATGATGCAATACTCCCTTTTCCTGCATCCTACACCGGACTGGCCCTGTATACTTTCCATTTTCCTTGGCATGGCACTGTCATGTGCCATTACAGACGACCATCTGGACTCTCATCACAGGAAGCCTTGCACTCCCTCCTGTTTGCCATGCAAGAACCAAAATGAGATGATCTCGTCACTCACCAACTCCTTTGAGCAGACTCCAGAGGGTTTTTGCTGCAGCTGACCTCAGCTTTGGTAGCTGGACTTGTTAGCGGCCAGTAATAATTACCCTTGTATTTTGTCTGTGAAAAGCTCTCTGGACAGTCCATTAGTACTGAGGAAGAAATACAAAAAGCTCTTAAAAAAAGATTTAGTAGTCAAAAAGAAGAATTCCTTGGCACCCAGGGACCAGCTGTCCAGTTTTGGACTTCCACTCCTTCTGAGACTGAGCTGTAATTTTTACTTATTTTGTAGGCTGGATGGGATTATTTTAACAAGTTTACTGGCTGAAATAAAACATTTTGCCTAAATATTTTGCCTGTTCTTCTGAGGCCTTTTTCTTTTTTGTTTGACAAGGTCAGTTCTAAGGTGAAGTGCTCCCTTCCCAACATCAAAAATCGTAATTTAATGACAGTACATCCTGCAGTCTTCTCTAATCTATCTGAAGCTACTTTCACACTGCCTCCCATTATCCCATCAATGTCTTTTCCTTCGGACTTGCAGTTTTATGCTTGACCTTTTGTAAGTCTTTGGTAAAAAATATGTTTTTGAATTTCAGGTACAGTCTGTTATCTCTTATCTCTGCCTCATTTCTGTATTGTAAGGACTGATAAAGATTGCAACCAAACCAAAGAGATTACTTACAATTTGAGGCTTGATCCAATAAGCATTAGCATTAAGAGAATGCCTGCAGTGGATTTGGTTTCAGTGTTCAGCTCATGTCTCCCTCAATAGCCAGAACCTGGGGCACTGCCTGTGAGCAGGGGCTTCCAGATATGCAGCCATATCAGTCTGCCCTCCCCTTCATTGCAAAGGTGCTCACACCTGCCTCAGTAGCAGGAGTCATGGTTTAGCCTACCTCCATTTGTCTAGAACCAAAGTTTTTGATCTTCTTGTCATTACATTGCATTCTATAGCTTGTGTATCAGATAAGGTCAGTTTGGATACTTGCAGGGATGTTTTCTAGCCCTAACATCTCCACAAAGTTTCAGTTTGATAAAACACTTGCAGCTAGAGTTACAAAGCATATGATTTCCAGCCAGGTTTTAATGAAGCATTACCTATTGGCTTGACAGCCACATCTTCAGGGTTCACATATAATGATAACAGTCCATCTTCATAAGTGTCGTTCAGCAACAGCTTTATCTTGAGAATCAGCACTTCTTGTGTTTCATGTGACGTGGCCTTTATAATGGCCTTGCAGACATAGCTAGAAGTATAACACAAAATAAACAAAGCTACCATATTAGTAATTTTCACAGTTATACCTTATAATTTTACTGGCTACAAAATTAAAGAGTAACACAGAAAATTATATTGAATTGAATAATTGATGTATTTTGTTCACTATAAGTGCTATCCTCCAGCAAATGTCACCAAATGCCACTTCTTATGTACATTAGTACCTTATCACTTGAAATGCTTTACAAAGTACAAATTGCTGGGAATGCAGGTACAAGAATCTATTTATAGTTTCACGGTAAATACCTCAAAAGGTTTCCTAATCATGTTATCTTGGCAAAGGAAAATCTCTGTGACAAGTAAGCATTTTTCAACCATGTTTTAATGTTCAGAGTGAGCTAGTCATAAAACAATAAGGTACTTTAGTACCCCCGTGTCCAAACAGAAGTGGCAGACTCCAAGGCTCCCTGAAAAAGACATTTAACTAACTGTTGTCGGTGTCTCCATTGGTTTCCAGCTTTTTTTCCTCAAAATGGCCAAGTATGTTTGCTGATTCAAGCAGGTTTGGAAAGACTGTCTCTCTCTTTTGAGTTGCTTCAGACATGGCAGAAAGAACAAACAAGTTGCAAGCTCTCAGTTGTGGGTGGATTACCTCAACAGACGTCTAAGTTAACTGAGGGCTAACCTATGAGACTTTTTTAGGACTGGGATGTTTCAAGTGTTTCCAACTCACTCCTGTTTCTACTTGGTTGTTCCCCACTCAGCATGGCCTTTGGGGTAACCATTTAAAACCCTTTGAAGGTGATGGGAACTCAGTTCCCCCTGCTCTTCTGGCCTGAGGTCAGAAGGCAATTAGGATTTCCTCCAGAAGAGGTGCAGGATTCATCCTGGCAGACTTCTTGGGCACTGTCCAGCAATGCAGTCTTCCACTCACTGTTCTGGCCTCAGTGAAGGACACTGCTCACAGCCAACTCTAATAGCGCAGCACAAACCTCCCAGCTTGTCATGGAATCAATTCAAGACTTCCCAGATATGGGGTATGAGAGGGAAACCTTGGATGCTCAAATACATTTCCCCAAGTCAAGCATTACTGTGAATCTGACTCCACATGTGTTTTTCTGTTTAAGACAGCTAAAGGTTCCCACTTACCCTGAAACTAAAATAGCCAAGAAGGGGTATAATGTTTCCTCACCCTGTTTATGAGCAGGCTTATAGCAGGAGGCAGAATTTTCTTATTAAATCAGTACGAACTATGAAAATCCAGTTCATAACCATGTGTCTTACCTTTGTGACATCTGCTTTACCTTCATCTTCAGTTTTCATAGGACACAAAAAGTTAGAAGCTGGTTAGAATCAACAGTAGAAACTCCGTGTGTTCATTAAAATAGAGTCGTATTGGTTTAAATGATATTAGAACCTAATTATCTAGAGCAGCCTTCATTTCACAGTACTTCTGGAGGTATATCAGGACAAAACAGAACATCACAGTGCACGGATGCTAATTCATACAGAGAGCAGAGTAGATCTATATCTTGCAGTGCTCAGTAAGCTTGCTCATCAGAAGGCTATTCCAAGGTAGACTGCTTGAAAATAATGCTGAACACATCCTGCCTTCCTTGGTCTTACGAAGAACATTTCAATATTTATTGAGACACAGTGATTCTCCAGCCCAATTACTTACATGGGATACATTATATTTAATACTTTCTACGTAACACAATAGTATCAGCATTTAGACCATGCAACTACTATATCCTCTGTAAAAAGATAAGAGAAAGTAAATTTTAATATTAGAAAATAACAAGTTACATACTTGAGTCCTCTTATAGACACTGCTTTGTGGATAATTAGTCCTGCAAGCAAACCAGAATAAAATAATTATTTGATATTAAGTATATGGATATAACATGTTCCATTATGCTATCACCTAAAAATATCTTGTGACCACAATGAGACAGACCTTGCAGCAGAGAACTCATCTTGAATTCAGCATAGATGTATCTGCATAAATCTCTGAGAACAAATGCTGTAACAGATATGCACTCAGAGAGAAACCTCTTCCTCTTCCAGAACGGGATGCACGACAGTGGGGTTACAACTCCCATCCTGCTCCCCATGCCACCAGACCATGGCATCTCTGACATGGTCCAACCAGTCCTGTCCTGCACAGCAGAGACAGGAGGGATCCAGTTCAAGATCTATTCTCTGAAGTATCTTTGAAAGTATTCTAAGCCCATTCCATCTGCCTACAACATTATTCAATTATTCAATACTAAAATTCATTTAAAATTAAAATTTATTCAATACTAAAAGCCTGTATCAGTGCACGAATTGATTGTATCATGTTTCCTATTTCTTTAAGTTTAACTCTTCCTCACACTTTACAAATATTTTCTCTGTTAATTCCTTGGAGATATTTAAGCAACATCACTTCTATATGGGGGATGAAGATCCACAGGTAACCCTGTCTTTAGCTGGTCTTTATTTCATTTGATATTTCTTTTCTTACAGTTTTCAGACTCAGATTCACCTCACATAAATAGTACCATATGTTATTGCATTGTTGTCATTTGTAAAGCAAGCAGTAATTGCAGACGTCAGAGAAGAAAGTAGGAAGACAAATATGCATAAAATGATAAAACTCAAAGGCTATACAAGTGACACTTTTATGAATCTAACAGTTACTAACTATCCCTCTTAGTTGCTCACAGTTTGGCTATAAATACAGATTAATTGGTTTGAAAGGTACGTAATTGGAGTCTTGGGCAAAATGCCACTGTTTCTGAGCAGGGTTTTGGAACTGTAATATACTTTCATTAGACCCTGCCATGATAAGAACCAGTGTGTGCCTAGTTATCCAACCTGGACAGCCCATACGGGTCTGTGACCCTTGCTCTATGAATAGATGTAACCCTCAACTTCCCTTGCACTCACATGTCATCGCTGAAACAGGGGTTCAGCAGTACTAATGTGAATTCTGCAGATACCAGCACTCTGCCCTCCTTTCTGTCTCCCACAAATACCAATTTCTACACTCTTTGAATTGCCATGATGGCACACAAGATACATCAGCCCACATGACTCATTGCTCACATACAACAGAGGCAGCAAAGGCTTCATCTTCATCATGAGCCAATTTATATGGCCAAAGATGAGTTCTTAGTTTGGCAGCAGATACTTGCCTTGCATTAGGCAGGATATATATTTTCAGGTGAAGTGAGCCGCATAAACAAAATGCAGGTGCTCCAAATGATCACAGTTGTATAGATCTGGGGGACTGATTTACACCATTGTCACAGGACTGGTCATATGTTAAATGGGTATTTGGAACATGGCTGCTATTTCTCTCAAAGGACATAGTGTCAACATGACACCACTATACAGCGAGAGGCTTACCTGACTTTAAAGTTTGTCACAACAAATTCTCCTCCAGTGAATATGATATTAAACTGGAAAGAAAATGATAAATTTTTTATTAACTTGATTTATCAATGCTTTATCTAGACCTGCTTGTAAATTTAAATTGTCATCAAAATTCTAAATTCCAATGAAAAGGGCTAAAAATATTTGCAAAATGTCAACACTTTTCCCTTCTTTCTGAATTTAATTTTATCCTGTTAAAAATGCGTTGGATAACATGATTATGAAACGCCACAATATTGTTACATGGATACTTATTTTTGTGTTGTTCCATAAGTTTGCATTCTGTACCAGCTGTCCTCATCATCTGATACTTTCTAGAAATAAAAGAGAATAAGAAAAGAAAGCTACTCACCCAGTTTTCTATAAGCTTCCTTGCATCATAGTAATCGGGAGCTCTCTCAGTTTTGTAGAAAAGAGAAAAGTTCATGTCAACGTTGTAGAAGCTGACTGTAATAAGAGAACAGAAGTGAGATGCATCCTATAGTTTGCACAGAAGGGTACCTGCACTGTCTCCTCGTCCCTCCCTCCCTTTAGCCATGGCTATGTTTCCCATTCCCAAAGTCATGAAGACTCTTCAGGAAATTCTACCCTCCAAGAGTCTAAGTCTAGATTACTACTGCATTGCTAGAAATTTAAGGACTCTAAGGGCCCAAATTCATGGCCAAGTTATCACAATTTAACAAGCAAAGGCACTTCAGCTGAGCTGATTTTAATACTTGTGGGTGCACTAGCTTTGCTTTTACCATACACTAAGAATGCATAAGAAGAGAGAGGAAGATTTGCTGATATACAACACCTTGCCAAGCAGCAATAGCTTAAACATGAGACCAAGTCTTAAACTGTCATGTGTATGGTGTCAGCCAGTGTCAGTGATGACCAGGTCAGCATTTAAAACAGTCTTGTTTAGGAAAGTACTTACGTGCAATGGTAACATTGGCACTATTGGTCGGAGATAACGGTGGCAACGTAGGAGCCATTGTTGATGATGCTTCACTTGAGCCAGCTGAAAAAAATATTGAAAGGCCTAAGAATCCACAGTGGCACAAAGTGCAAGAATTAACACAGTTCATAGGAGGGAGACGGTCTCTCCCTGTTCCTTTCTTGTTTGAATAGTCTTTGCCATCCTTCAGGAAAAGCCATGTGTCAAACAGAATGCTAAAGGGTTAACATAAAGTAATGAAATTGAAAAAAACATTGACATTCATGGACTTTTATTTAATGATAACCTGGCATAAGGATTCCCATTATAAATGCCAGCCATCCTGCCTGTATGTTTTCAAAGTAAAGAATTCTGAGAATTTGTTCTTAGCTAATTTTCCTTGAAGTGAATCACCTTGTCAAACCAGATAGGATTTTTGCATTTCACATGCAATCTGCCACATCATCAGACAGACAGGGACAAAATGGGTGATGCTTGCTCACACGTACTACAGAAAATTGCAATGAACCGAATCACCGTATAACATTACAGGCCTCGGTGATGAAAGAAAAGCATGATCACAACATTTTGCTCTAGAGATAGTTTCCTTGCTATGCTGGTGATTTGTGTTTTTTCTTCACTCACTTGACTGTCAGAGACTTGACAATCTAGTTCTGACTAAGAGAAATAAACTTAACACATGAATACAAAGCCAAATATGTATGAATAAGGAGTGCTTGGAAATAAGTAGGATAAGGCTATGCTTCATCAAACATTGTTCTCTCTACTGGAGTTCAAGGTAAGAATCACCCCTGCTTAAAACAATAACAGCCCATCTCTGACCTGTTTAAATCGAGAGCAACACATCCATGGACAATAACAGACACAGAGGCTGTTAAAAGCTTGAAGTAATAGTCTACTGTTTTTATCCTAAATAGCTCAAATCATTTTGTGAAATTGAAAAGACACCTGAAGCCAAAACACCCTACTGAACAGGCACGATACACAAGCTATCTTCTCCCATGGTCCTTAACGCATTGGAAACAGGAGAATTAGTTTACTCTTCTGCTTCACTCTTCCAGCAAAATGCGAGTAACTCCAGGACCAAGCTGTCACATTGCCATTTCAAATCAGCAGCTTGCAGCCAGTCAGACACCTAACCCGACATAATGGCTATCTGCCGAGTCTTGATTTGGAAAAGATCTGCAGGCTTGAATCACTGAGCTTCAAGACAGACCTAGATATTCAATATACAGACCTCCTACCGATATCCACTAACACTGTTTGCATACATATGAACATGCAGAAAACAAGAAACCAGAAATTAAAACAAAACAAACAAACAAACAAAAAAAACTAGAGGCAACAGAAAACAATTCTTTAAAGAAAACACAAGGACCTGAAACCGGAGACCTGTGTTTTATCCTCCAGCACCCATGCACACCAGCCCCTCCCCATTCTCACAGCACTCGCTCCCGTGAGAACAGAGTAAAACCTCAGGTACCTGACCCGTGGTGCTGCGGAGGGCCTGGGACCCAGGCATCCCATGTGACTTTAATCCCAGGGTTTAAACTTCTAGTGGAAACCTGTATGCCTTCCTGCGACGTGAAGCTGCAGATGTGGGCTCCCTAAGCCCCAGTACGACACTACAAATAATTCGTCCCTGACTTCAAGCTGTCAGAAACAGTGGAAGAAAATGAGTGTCTTTCTATAAGAATTCCTGACAGACAGGAAGTGTGATGAGAATGCAGAAGGGATAGTGCTGTGCAGACATGCCCTATCATTGGAAAAAAAAATCTTTTTTCTTTCCTTATAGGAATACAGACATGATATTAGGCTATGATTTATCATAAGCCAAACTATTTGTAAACCTGAGGTTCAACTTATCCTCCTGACTGTCACAGTGCTGTAGATTCTCTCCAGACAGGAGCCTGCATAGAGCTGTGTGATTGCAGGCTCTGTTCTGTTTTCAAAAACCAGTGCCTTAGGGGTGATGTATGATACGTAATGATGTATGTATGATATCACCCAGTGTCAGTCAAGATGAATCAGAAAAAATCTGCTGGGAAAAAAAAAAAATACAGAAATGGCCAAACAAAACTCAAACCCATTTTAATCAGGACTCACAAAGCGGTTTTCATCTCCTAACAAATGAAGCATAATTACAACTTCTCAGATTCAAATTTCTTTCTTTCTCTCTTTCACATTATCACCTGAGGAAAAAAAATCTGTTTATTCTCACATGTCAAGGATCATTACCAGCAGGCAGGTGTGGGACTAGCCACCTGCATCCTGTAACTTCATTTGCATTAATTAACATGCTTGTAATTCCCTTCACGAACCAAGGGCTAAAAAGTGATGACAGATGAGGTCTAAAGCTAGAAAAATACTGTACCACCACCATTTTTGAAGTCCCAGTTCTGCATTTTTATTTGATAATGTAATAAATGGTTTATTTGGTATCCTGCAAATATGCTTTGTTTCCAGTAGAAGAAGCAGTAAAAATTAGATCAATGTATAAGCGAACTGTAATAAATATTATAAATAATAAATATATTATTTAAATATATTATAATATTATATAATATAATATTATATAATAATATATAATAATAAATATACATTAAATATAATAAATATTTTGTATTACTAGCAGTAATTTTCATACATTGTATATTAATTCCTCTCCCAGATTATTTAAAATTAAGAAGAAAATTAGAAATCAGTGTGTGGGTGAGGTAGGGGGAGGAAAAGATGAAGACTGAGTCAGAGGATGAGAACGCACACTATTACTTCTACGCTTTTAGCAAAGGCCCAGCTGAGCTGGAAAAGTAAAGGATCATCTTCAAGAACTCCAGGAAAAAAAACACAAAGGTAGAAAATAACTTTACTCCTTGTACGAAGTAAAACCAATGCAATTGCTATGATAATTATAAAACTTGTAAAAAGCCAACACACCCTTTCAAGGCTGTTTCCTTCTATATTTGTATGAACAGTTTCACTCATTTTGCCTAAATGTGCCTTGTCTTTCCAAAATTAATGTAGGATTTCCGAAACAGAGCAGGCTGCACAGCTTCCCAGCACAACTGCATGAACTGTCTATTGTTAAGTTGAATCAAGCCCTGACAACAAAAGCAATTCCCAGGTATAAACAGAGTATATAAATATGAGAAAAAAACTTTGCAACTAGTAATTGTCATAGGACATAACGATTTGAGTCATGTCATTAGCACTGAAATGGCACTTCACCATGACATTTCATTACAAAGCAACACTTCGGCACAACTGTTTTGTACACGTGTACTTCAGATGTTCTGGCATAGACTCAGTAGTTATGGTCCCATATGGACAAATTAGACCCAAGCTTCCCCTGTAAGACTGAAATCTTGGTATGTATTTTATCACACAGGACTGTTTGTACCATTCACTGATACTCTATCTATTATATCGCCAGTTTGTCTCTGTGCAAGAGCTAGCTCATGAATTTCAGTTAATTAAAGTGAGCAGTAGATTTATAGTGGAAGCAAAGGTCTTGCCAAGAGCTGACACAAGACAGATTCTCATACACAATTGGATGTTATGAACATCTTTACAACTGGGACTTTACGATAGTCATCTAAGTTATTGCTCCTGGGAAAAAGCCAGATTCTAGCAGCCCTTGTCCCCATGTGAAACACCTACCCAGAGGCACATGGCACCATAGGCAAGACTAGCCTCAGTGCCTTTTAGCTTTCCTCTTGCTGATAACCTTTGAACATTCGGACCAACATTTTCCAGACTGAATGTCCCATTCAGGCTGCATTGGAGAATCCTAACTGGAGGAAATCACTTGGTTCTTGGGAGCACTTTAGAGGAAAACAATGCTTCATCCACTGAAAGCCTCCTCCAATGTACTTTGTCTCACTAAAAATCTGCTCAAATTCATCCAAGTTACTGTTTTGAACAATCAAAGTCCAGCAACACTGATTTTAGGCGCTGTACTTCTTGAAGTTTTCATCAGCAAACATGACTAAGCCTCTCACAGCTCCTTGCCAAATCAAGCACACACCTTTCTCACAGTGCAAATGGGCCCAAGGGCAAAGGCAACAATGGTGTTAATTGGAAAAGGGAAATGGACTGAGCCTTCCTCCTCCCTCATGGCCCCCCAGTCAGTGACACGAGTGAGGAAATATCTCAGGCAACAGGCAGTGCAGAAACAGGACCGCCTGGATAAAGGCAATGGGGCGAGGAGCCAAGAGACAGATGGGAAGGTTGTGATTTACAGCAGTTGTTTTTTGTGCCTCTTTTCTTTGCTGCAGAGCAAAGGGGTGTGTAATGAGAGGTGGGGGAAATCCCTCTGAACAAATGTTTCAGAAGCAGTTGTTTTTTTCCTGTTCTACTCATTTCCTTGGGACGCAGTTTGATGTAACCTGGAGCAGGAGATGCAAAAGTGCACAGGGAGCTGAGGTGAAGTTTGCAGGTGCTGCGCTTGACAGAGAAGCACTGTCTGGTGGGAGGCTTCTCAGGTTCTCAAACTGGGCACCAAAACTGAGCAATTACTTCTGACTGTGCGTCTGCACTCCCTGTGAAACCGCCATCTTACAGAGGACTAGTAAAGATGCATATGCTTTTATTGTCGAGCCCCTAAATATCATGGCATGTCATTAGCTTTACATAAATTAGTCAGTCATAAGCTTTATGTAAATGAGTCAGTCAAGCAGTCAGTCTCAGACCTCTGGTTCAATACTGTGTAATTTAAATGCTGTTTAGTACATACAGACATCAGGACTGAATGGTGAGATAACACCAAACACTGCTAAGAGTGTTTTTCAATGGAGCAACGTCCATCTAGGGCAGAGAACAGACAGAAGTCTTGTGGAAAAAATGATTGCTATCATCTAAATAACGGCTGTAGTTAAATATTGGAAGAAAGTTTCTGAGTCCAACCTACATCACTCAGTGCCAGGCCAGCTGAGTAGCAGGTTGGTACCCCAGCAGAACAACAAACCACAAGAAGGTTCATCTAAATCATGCCACCTGCCAGCATCCTCCAAGGGATTCTGGTGGCAGAGCCAAGCTCTGCCAGCTTTTCCCCATCCACAACCTCTATATCTGCTTCAAGAAGAGCCTGTGTGGTGTGAGTGGGGAAAGCCATATGCGAGGCTAGCCCTGAGCACTCCTGGTCTCAGGCCCACAGCAGTAACTCAGGATATAAGACAATCCCTGCTTATTGTCCTGAGCAGCGGAGGGTTTCCCACTCTCTGAATTGCATGATCCCCAGCAACACACAAGCCCCAAGGAAAGAAAATACTGCAGAGACTCACCACAGCGCAAGCGATGGTCAGCAACTGGAGGAATGCGGAAGTCCCAGTACTCTTCCTTCCAGCCGACAATATTGCCCTCAGCACACCCCAGTAACTCTTCCTGATGCATCACAGTGTCCCACATTTGGAAGTAGTACAAGCCACCAATGAAGCTGTTGCTTACTCGTACAATAAATCCATCCTTTCTTTTATGCAGGTGACCCAGCACCAGGCTTCCACTGGGTTTCAGGCACTCAGTGCTGTCTATGGTTTCTTTATGCACGAGATTATCATTACAGTAGACCTCCAGCAGTTGTTTTCTGTTGTCCCATAAGCAGCACACACTATACCATGTGAAAAGGGCTAAATCAATCCCAATGTTTCGACTGGTGCCAAAAAGATATACTCTCAACTGCTTGTTTTCTCCAGAGAGACCAAGCTCTAAGTCATTTATGTCAGTGGATGTGTTGTTAGTGTCATAGGAAAATGCTGCCCAAGAGCTTATGTTAGCAGTCCGGTTTAAATCAATGCACACAGTGAACTGACATAGCTCAGGAATGCTGTAGTTGATCAGAGACACGTACTTATCGTTCCTTCCCAGTAAATCCAGTCTTTCTCCACGCAGAGAACGTGTTTCTGTAAGAAGAAAAAGCATTAGGAAAGAAGGTAAGGAAGGAAAATGAAGTGTCACTTTCAAAGAAAAAGCTGCAATATGACCTCATTCAGATACTTCCCTGAAAGTCAATTAAACAAAAAAAAAAAAGAAAACTAAAAGTTTATTCTATTTCTGGTTTCTGCTGTTTTTGAAATTTAATTTTGAGACCACCCACACTACCAGTAAAGAGAAGATGAGTTTAATTCTCCAAAGGAAATGCTGAGGCCCTCAAGACCTACCAAATACAGAATTCAGGTCCACATAGTCCAATGTCTGCATGGGTGTTCAATGTAAAGGTATTGGTCCGGCATGCTCTGGGAAAAGACCTGTTTGCATGTTTGGCTCCCAAGTGACATATCAGACCCCTGACCTTTAGTCTTTAGGTTAGGGTTTCTGCTAATAATAAAAATAATCAGAACAGTCCTTCTCTCAGGCTCTAGAAAGTTGGTCTGGACAGCTTTTTTCTTGCTTATTTTTAATTATCTAATTATATCTTTACAACCTGCTCATAAAGGTTTTGCTGACAAAGGCCAGAACCTCCCTGAGCAACACCAGCCACAGCCCCCCACTCACAGAGAGAAACTTGTCTGCATGCAACCCCACTGCACCCGTAGTAATGCGGCTCTGCAGAGTAGCAGAACAGTAGTTGTAACGGCTGTAAAACAGCCACCTGAGATCAGGGGTCAAAAGAGTAAGAAGCCAGGCCTCATGGGTTGGTCCCAGAGAAGGGAATCACTATGGGATGTATGACTGGCAGAGCTGGCACCCATCGCACGACTGACCAGAGTACCATTGTACTCTACCAGAGACAGGCTGACAGATAGGCCTTTCAGGAGTCAGCCCTTCCACTGTCTTACAGCAGACACATTAGGAGCCTCTAGCCAAAGCCGAGAGAAAGTGGGTACATTAGGCAAGATCTAAAAATTAATTCAGTCTTTTCATTATGGAGGCTTTATCTGGAAAGAGCTAATTTTTTCCTCAACTGCACTGTGTGCTGGAAATGACCCCAGTGCAACAGGGTGCATTTTAGAAACACGAATTATCTCTGTGTTCTGCATTATTCTCAAGAAAAATTAAAGAAGGAAATACAAAAAAAAAAAAAAAAGAACTAATTATTGGTCTTTGGAGATCTATGGTGGAGTGAGAGGGTGCTGAATGTGTGAAGCACAGCTTACTGTGGTTGACTCAGCACCTAAATTATTACGGGGGAATTTGGTTCTGCCTGTAGCTTCATGTTTTTCCCAGAACACCATGAAGCAACTAAATGCACAGTTCATATTTTACAACAGTGATCAAAGTAAAACAAGAAAGAAAAGAAAAAAAAATGCAGGAAGACACCCAGGAAGGAAACAGGTGAATAACGACAAAACTTTAAGACTTTTTACCTCCAAACATGAACAACTCCTGTGATGCAACAGAAACTCGACATTTCACTCCTTTTCATATTTTCTCATTTGCACTGACTCATCTGTGGCCCAGACTGAACCAGAAGAGGGTATTGTATCATGCCCAGACCTGTACGTCTGCAGGCCCACATATACTTAGGGATGCATAATAGGCAAGGACCCCAGGCCCAGCTGGAGTTACCAGCGAGAGGTCCAGGGCAAGAGTAACTCTTGCACTGGGGCAGAACAAGAAAAAAAAAACAGTCTTCTATATATATATACTGTGTTTGGACAAACCAAGGGAACAGCACACACCTCCTGGGCTGTGGGGTATGCTGTGAGCCTCTGCCAGCAGCAATGGGCACCTGACAGCACCATCCCTATGGCTAATCCTGAGGGGAATTACCTGCAAGAAGGAAAAATCCAGCAGCAACCATCAAGATGCAAAAAGCCTTGTCAGAAGGGGGCTGTCCAGGTCTACACGTGAACATCTTCATTCTTTAGGCGTATTCTGAAAGAAAGATGTTAACGCTTTCACACTCACCACATGCTTGGCTGAGAAATTCAGTCTGCTTTCTGCAGGTTGCTGAAACGGCATTTGCAGCACGTGAGCCCAGAAGGCCTCACTCCCTGTGACTGAACAGAGTCACTAGATCAGTAATCTCTGTGAGGGTCACAGCTATATAGCCCTCTGGTTTCTGCTAGTTTCTAAAAGAGATGAGGTCTAGGCGGTCATGCTGTCAGTGCATGTTTTGTCCAACCATAACAACTCTGCAAACCTGCTATCTGGTTTCAATCTGCTCTGACAAAGGAGTCAATGTCTGAACTGGTGAAGTTCCTACACGTGTTGGGACAACAGGAAGAGAAAATCCTGCCAGCAAAGTAAAGCCTGAAGTGCTCGCCCACAGCTCTGTGCCACAGATTCTGGTGGGATGGGGGATCAGGGGGCAGCAGCCAGGGCAAGAGGCATGGAGAAAAGCAGGATGCAAGGCTGCACGCAGACAGCACAGTCAGACAAACTGTTCTTTCTCACTGTTGGTCTTTGTCTACAAAAAAGCTTTCATCAAATTAATTAAGCCCTGGGAACACACTGGTAATTGGGGAAAGGCTCATTCAAGGATATAAACGTACATTGAACACTTAAAGCAAAATGAAAAGATGCCTCTCTAAGCTGGAAGAAGTTTGTCCTGTTTTGTACTTCAGTTTGACTGAAGTCAAAGACAACTGTAATTAAACCAGAGCAAGTGAACGGACAAGCAGCCTAGATTCCTGAGCATCCCAGACTCAGTGCTGGCATCCTGCACGCTCCCCCGTGGTGGTATGTTTTCTCTACTCACTTCACTGGGGTCAAATGCCAGGGCTTGTATTGGTTTAGGACTACACTGGATTAAATCTTCAACTCATATGTATAAAAAACGTCTGTAAGGGAAGGACTTGGTCCTCGGATTGTCTAAATTGGCCAAGCTCCACCCAGAGAAGTCACCTGGCTTAACATCAAATGCAACCCTTACCTGGGGACTTCCACTAAGGGTTACTACAGTCTGACCACTGACAAAATGGAAATTGTTCCTTTGTGTCCAGATGTGCACGATAAACATTAGAAAATGATAAAAAAAAAAAAAGAGAGAGAGAGAGTTAATAACCACTTTCTGAGTTTCCTTTTAAAGCTGCACTTTACATCATTTACAGAAAGTTAGGAAATTTCATCCAGCTTTCCATTTAGTGCTGTGACAGTGACTTTTGCAATAACATTTCAGAAATAAATCATTATACTCCCAGCCTGTGGTAACTAAACAGAAGATCCTGCATATTTCAGGTGATTCATACTTTCTCCTAAAAACATCATAGTCTTTAAAAAGGTGCTGCTCAAACACTCACCTCCCTGCATAGCACAGAAATCAAGGTAGATTATTACCAAGTCCTCCACACTGCTTCTTCTGGCAGATGCCAAAATATAGATAAAGAGAAACATGAAGAGAAAATCAGGTGGGATGTTGCAATGTTTTCAGTGGGTCAGGCAATGAAAAGCAAGTGATTTCCATTCTGAAACTTCATTTCTTAGGTACTGGAAAACCTGCTGTGACAACAAATCTCTCCTCCCAACCTTCTCCTTTATCATTCCAGCAATGATTTGTTTACTTTTTCAATAACTTTTAAGAAACAAATCACTATGCTTCCAATATGTGATATGTCACAGGTTGTATTAAGTTTTGTCCAGAGCAAAGTCCAGAACATGTAGCATTATAAAACACAAATTAGGAAGGAACAGCTGAAATGTTTCCCTTGTTCCTGATTCAAAAGTGGCTGCAGTAAAGGGCATTACTTTCAGTTTCCCTACAACAGCTCTCTAGCTCTTTGTGTGGGTAACACTGTAATGTGAAGATCAACTTAACTGCTGCTTGCTACTGAGAAAGATTTAGTGTGTTGAAAGTGAGGAGTGAGAGGCACCAGGAAAGGAGAGTCCCACGTGGCTGTCACTTCAGCTACCTTGAGGTTGTCTTGAGTTCAGGGAGTTAGCTCTGGAGGAAGGAAATGGTTTGCACAGGACCCTGGAGGGTTTGCCCGTCTCCTGCAGCAGCGTGTGTGATCTTAAATGTTTTGGCAGTGGCTCCCAGCAGTTCAGCTCCCTAACTGGATCTGAGTAGGGAGTTGGGAGAAACCGGAGAAAGCCTGAACCTCCCAAGGCTGCTTAATGCTGCAGTTCATCCTGCTCCTCTAGACACTAGTCTCTAAACAGGATGGAAGTGTCCTCTTCCGCTCTCCTAAACAATCCACTCCTCTGTCTTCACATTTTTCTTGACAGATCTGTCTCCTCCTCCTGTCTACCGTTGTATAAGCACCCCAGACTGGAAGTTTCTCCTCTAAAGACCGCTACGGCACCACTTAGCCAAACTGCCCCATGGCCCAGAGACTCCCCTTCTGCTCTGCCTTCTCCCTGTGCAGCAGCACAGACCTGCTCATGGTCAGCAGCTGCTGCAGAGCACCCACACACCTTTTATCCACCAGCCTCAGTGGCTCAGTGTTTCTTTTATGGGCAGAGCATAATCACTGAAATTACCAGGCATGAACCGCTTGCCTCTTCAAATCCAAGTGTATTTGTTTCAAGTATTTACATAAACTCTTGCATGGAAAGCCATTCTTCAAGCATGGTACAGAGCAGGACTGTTCAAGGATGGGTGCTTTAGAAGTCATCCTTTCTCTGTACCTGTTAAACCAGCATTATAGTATCATGGTATGGAAGGAGTTCTTACTGCAACCCCAGAGCAATTATTGAGAAGGCCTCACTGTCCCCTTTCTCCACCTCCTCCGTCTTCTTCTTTCTGTTTCCTGTTTTGTTTTTTTTTCAGTTTAGTGTTTTCAATTATTCAACACAAGTTGTTTATTAACTTTGCTAGAGATTATTGCAAGGGGTCCAGAAAACCCAAGTGGGGGCACCTCCTCTTTGACACTAAGTCACAGGCAAAGCCCGATCTCGTAATCAGCATCCCACATCCATTTCTGATCAAAACTATCCTGGGAGGCTTTAGAAGAGAACACTCAGGACTCAGAGCAGAAAAAAATGCTCTCTGAATAAGGAGTACAATGACATGAACAGAAGCAGAAAATGGCCATGAACACAGAACACTTTCAAACTCACTGTGGCCGTTCAGATAAAAAGGAATTTTGCTTTACTTTGGATGTGCGAAGATTTTTGTCAGGAGGTTGCTATGGTGACTTTTCAGCTTTCCCAAATCTCTTCTTACTGTAATTACATCTCATAGCCTTTGAGCTGGGAATCTTTGATTCTTTGGATGAAGAATGTGGGTGGCTGACTCTTCAGGATGTTTTTCAACCAGCCATATTTATTATAAAGCAAAACAAAAAGATTCATATCCTTGTGCCTTTAACAGCTGCTTACAGTTCCTGTTAAACCTTCTGGCCTCATTGGCTGTCATCCTCCTGAGACCTTCTTGAATATTTTTTAACTAAAAGGCTTCCTCTTCAGAACACTTCAGTACTGCACTGACCATCAGCTAAGGTTGTTTAGAGAATGCTTAGATATCAACTGGACTGAGCTTTCTTCACACCACTGTACATTTACTTTTGGTCCCTTAACTAAAATATGCATAATGACAGGGTATTTTTGCATTTCCTTAGCTTTTGTTATTTACATCAGTTGTCACTGATTGAAAGTTGAAGGCAAATATCCTCCTTATTTTCCTGTCAACAGACACCCCCATTTATGCACAGTTCCCCTGGGATAATGCACCATTAAACAAGAGCTACGGCCAAAAATACATACCTGTCAGTTGAGCCTGTGTTCATTCCTGGACCACAGATCTCCCTGTGCTGGCGATGGGGCTCTGGCATAACATGAAGAAGCAGCAAAGCACCGTGCTGGATGGGGTTTGTTCACAGGGCAGCAGCTGACCGGGGCTGACCTCTGGACACTGCCCTTCAGCACATGGCAACGGCAGAAATACAGTCTGTAAATAGCACGCTTGATCATAAACTGCAATCCTTCAAATTTTATTGTAGAAGATTAGATTAGTTCACTAAATAAGGGTGGGAAGGAAAAGATTAGCACTGTGTTAATCTTCTCTTTCAAAAACGTTGAAGGATGTAAATATTATAGTTGGGTTTGGTTTTTTGGTGCTTTTTTTGTTTTCGGAGGCAGCTAACATCTACTCTGTGCAAACTGTTAGGATAAAATTGGTTTTAATATAAAATGATTTTTTCCCATTCCTTTTTCATTTCAAAGCTATGAGAAAAGCTTTTTGATGATGATTTATTAAATCCCATAGTAGGTATGTTAGAAATCTGGGCAAAATCCTTATGAAGTTCTAGGCATTCAAGAAGTATGACTTTAATACAACCAAACTTTCGGAGTTATTCAGGTCCTTTGCTACAGGCTGATTCTGGAACAACATATATATTTTTGATTCTGTCAAAATATCCCAAGCAGCTATTTCAAAATTTTTCTACATTTGTTTCTAATTTTTTAAAATATATACTTTTAAAATTCAAAATGGAACAAATATTTTGTGACCCAAAATAATGTGTTCTGAAACATGTTTTCCTCTTTCCTTCTTGGTTATGTTCCCATACAAGAAATAGTAGACTTTTTAATGAAGTGAAAATCCCACTCCCCCGTGGATGATTACCAATGAAAGAAACTAGCCGTCAGCAAACATCTTGCACCTTGTTTATTGCAGTCTCCTGTGCCGTCACCTCACACTGCCTTTCTATGTGGCAGAACTGGATAAACTTCCAGAACATGACACTCAACAGGACCACTGCCACTTTCTTTTACTGCCACTGTGAGACAGCACTGCTGTTTTGGCAGAGTTTCTTGGGCAAAATATGCATCTGTGCATCCCCCACTGGGCAAAATACACCACAGGTGTTTGTTCACTTGCATCAATCTAATTGCATGCAACTGCTAAGATGTACAATCACTTTACTCACCACATTTTACAGCTGGAGCACTGGGTGCAGCTGCCTGCACTGAGAAAGGCCTCATGTGAGGTTCCTGACAGCCGGAGTGGCTCAGCCTTGGCCTTTCATCTGCCACAAATGTTGCATTAGCCCCAACGATCAAGCCTCACCAGCATTTCGTCCAGCAACTTTAACAGAGAATCTTCTACATGACCCCTGGAAGCTCTCGGCAGCACTTACTAGCTGGCTCATTGATCCAGTCCACTGCTGTTGCTATTACAACCACAACACATAGTCTCTTAATGCTGGGATGGAAAATGCCACTTCCATGCAACACACCCATGCTCCACTCCCTAGCTTAATGGCCCTGGAGTGACTGCAGCATGAAGGCTTACATAAATTGCAATGTTAATCTGATAACTGATTTTATTAGCAGTACTGCCTCTTGGTCCTCTGGAGCTGTGGATTATGAAAATTGCTTTGAAAAGTCATTTGACATGATGAGAATTTAAAACAGGACCAGAATGACCAGAGTAGTTAATATTGTTAGACTCACCTTGTGGGACATTTAAGCAATGAAAGAGAAGAAAAGCTGAGGTAGATGTGAGTGGCTGTAGTGGGATTTTAAAAGAGGAGAGACAGATCTGTAGCAAAACATAACTGAAAAAAAAAAATATATATATATATTCCAGAAATGACCTGTTTAAACCATCCTGTGTCCACGATAGAGTATGATTGAAGACACCTGGTCTGCTCTGAAAACAGTAACTCAGATGCCCTGCTCTGCACAAGCTAATTTACAACATTTATAAAACCCTAGCCTGTGCAAAAGACTAGTGTGAGCCCCTCACAGGGACTCTGATGAAATCCCCCACCTTTGTCACATCAGTCTGCACCACCCTGCGGTGCTTGAGTGCATTTAGCTGTCCTCGATGAAGCCAGTTGTGCCTTAGCTGCCCCCTGCCCGCCCAGTCAAGGGGATGCTGCAGACTCACGTGCACAGACTGGACTTAGGAGCAGACCACAGGGCTTTGGACTTGCTGGGGTGGAGGGGGATGTTCCTCACTTTCCTTGGCTTCTTTGGTTTTCCCCACTAGAATCCCATTTCCAGCCTACCTCACTAGGGAAAAGCAGTGATTCTTTCCGCTGCAAGAGTAACTTCATTAAATACATCCCGGGGTGTCTTGCTGCAGAACTCTTGACTCGTGACTTTAAACTTCACCTCGAGAAACATGAAGAGTGGGGTCCTTAGACTAACAGTTCAGCCTCACTAGACCTCCCAGTAGGTGAGCACAGTAAATATATACAATAAACAGCAGAAGGGCCTACAGTCACATACCATAATAGTTACGCAGGTAAGCTACAGATGCAGCTTTCCTTTTATGAGGTATCTGTGACACATAGGAGGAAATATTTTCATGGAATTGCACTTATATTTTATTCTAAGCAACTTCTCACCCTTCCCTTGTTAAATCATGTTACAGCCACGCCAAGGCACGCAAGGTGCTAACAGCACAGGGTGAAATCCTGACTCCGTGGCAGAAGTGACGAACAACCACTGACTTCAGTGGGGATCCAGTTCACTCGCCACATGGAGCTGAACCCTGGCTGACTGATACTTGCAGATGTTCGCAGATTCTGGGCTGACTCGGGACCACTGGATGTCACTGTTGCCCCACGCAAGTTCTGCTGATGGGCCTTTTCCTGGGCTCACAGCAGGTGGCTCCTGCAAAGAAAATGCCGTCGCTGAAGCAAGAGTGAAAGCAGCACAAAAAGGAGACGAACGCTGCTTATTTTTCCAAAACAGCATTTAAAAGAAAGGGTAGAATTGCAAGAAGCAGAGTGTGAATTTTGCTCTCAGTTCATTGCTTCCCCCCGGCAGTGACATAAGCTTGTTTCCTCGGGGCTCGCAGCAGCGTGAGAGCAGCTGCCCTGCGGAAGGAAACCTGTGCCAAGCTGGCGCATGCTGAACGAGGCACAGGCTGCATCCCTGTCAGCTCCGTGTTGCTGCTTAATGTATGAGCCTGAGAGACTAAAAAGGTTGCTAAGCACGGCTCGCGGTACACTGTAACCCGTCCGAGGAACCGCAGGGCTGATCTGCAGCATCCCTAGATCCTCCTCGTCTCCTTTGCTGGGTTCAGCCCCTTTTAAAATATGCTCCTCTCCATTTCCCAGGCACACGGACAGTACAGGAACAAAAATAGTCATTACAAGTACTGTCCAGTGGTTAATAATTCCTACCGCCATTCTTCTTAAAACAGAAGCACCTTCTAGAAGAAGAGTAAGAACCATTGGCATAACCTGGCCTCAGAAATTTCTTAAAGTCTCCTTTAGAATCATTTGTGCCAGTGAGACAGAGTCCCCCTTGGCATGAGGCCACCAAAATTACAGAGATCTGTCCCTGTGCCTTCAACATCTGCCATGTTACACTTTAAATCTCCCGTTCCTCAGTAAAATCTTAGTGGTATTCATGTACACACAATGAAGTAATGGTTCTCATCTGAACCAAGCGCTGCTACCCAGGCAGAGTTCAGAAAGAACAGAGACCTCAACAATAGCCTGCAAAGGGAGCTTCCTTCAAGCTACCACGGTCTCATAATTATCCGTGACCTTTTCATGCCTGGTGGTTGTGGTTTCAGTAAAAAGGATCCCCTGCTCTGAATTTTGCATCGGACCTTTTGCATTGGAAACCTGTGCTGGACCTGCTCTCTGGCTGTCCGTCCCATCTGCCGCTGCCACCAAGATCCAGTGGTTCAGTAACGGTAACATTTCAGAGAGTCAGCTGGGGCTGAAAACAGATAAAAGCAGCAGGAAGAAATCTTATTCCAGAATAGCTGAGGGGACACATGACTGCAGATGTGGAGGAGAGAGCACATCACGGTGACTGTTGCAAGGGGTGCACCCCACTGCACCCGGCTGGGGAGCCAGAGCAGCCTGAGCTATGAGAGCTATTCTGCTAGGAAAGTGCAGATGACGCAGAAACTCAAACAGATAAGTGTCATAGCCAAGATTTTTTCCACAGCCTGAATTCAGTGTGTCACATCACTGCTGCTTTTCTCATTCCTGTGGCCGGGGAATGTCTTAAAGTGATCATAACATTCTCACTAAATGTGAACCAAAACCCTGCAAAAGCTTTGTGGTTAAACATACGAGGGTGAGATTCATATCTCGTGTCAGTGGGTATAAATTCCTGCTTACACTAGACCAGGATTTAGCCCTGGTTGTGCAGTCAGTGGCCCAACACACGAGGACATGTTACCAGCTGGCAGCACACCACACCGTCCCATCAGCACCTGGTTTTCCCAGGACGGCCTGACTTGCTAAGGGGCAAGAGCCCTTCTCTGTAATGTGTCTAACAGGCCATGATTTATTACTAGTTTGTTTGTTTTTTTTTCCTATTACCGAGCAATGCCAGGAGTCTTTTTACTTAGTCTCTTACCAAAGAGAAATGCATTTTATCCATTAATTTTGCATATTAAATGTGAGTGGGAGGAAGAGCTACTGTTTTCTCTCCATTCCAGCTAGTCAACTGCTTGCATCTGGTGAGAAGGCGAAACACTCACACAGAGGTAGAGCCTGATCATTGGAAACGTTGCTCTGGGGCCTTCCCTGAAGAAGCTGGGGGTTTTGGTGCACCTCTCATGTAGGCGGTGTGCACCACACAAACTGCTAGCAGATCCCACTTACCCCTCTGCTGAAAAATGAGCTACGCCTATCTTTTCCCACCAGACATCCCTCCAGACAAGTGATCTGCAAAGGGAGAAAAGGAAGATGGTGCCCTGTTTTAGGATGGATGAAGGCCGGAAGGACTGCCTGTTCTCAAACAGTACCTCAGCCCTCGCTTGCCATCAAGCCCGGGGTCCAGGGGCTGGCCAGCAGGGGGGCTTCCTTCCCCTCCTGCAGCAGCCAGACCATGGGCACAGCAGCGCTCACATGGCCAGCATTTGCCCTGGGTACAAAAGGCTTTGTCCCGTGGCTTCTGCCTCCTGCCCGTGCCTGCGGTCAGCTGTCCATTTTACCTCTGCTAGCACAAGGCAAACCGCAGCGGTTTGAACCAGACAGGTTTATTCTCAGTGCATTCTCATGCCATCTGCACTTTGTGCAGAAAACTTTGACTGGGAATTTCATAAGGCACCCTTTTAACTCTTTTAATTCCTCTGTAAGTAAGCAACGGCCTTCACTTAGCAACTGCCTGACTCATTTCCTTTCTGAGCAATCCCCTGGGTTCACTCGACATTACTTCCTGTTCACATTTTCTGCATCTTCTGATATTTTTTCCTTTTACAGCTGAAACAGGCAGTTAAAAATAGCAACAGGATTGCAGTGTGTTTGTAAAATCAATACTGTCACCCCAGAGATCTTCTCAAGCCCTTTCTCTGAATCATTCCATTTTCTGTTGCAAAATTAGCATTAAGTCTTGAGAAAAGACATATTTTAGTAGTCCTGAAAAAAAATCTTTATGAACACGTTAACTTCTTCAATACAATTCAGATTTATGTTTTTTAAATACCTCTGAAATAGTATTGACATTAACAATCTTGTCAGAGTAGAAAAAAACAGACTGAAGGGATGAAAGCTTTTTGCCATCTTTGTATTTTCTCCAGATGCCTACAGGATATATGGGCTTCTGATACACTCTTCTATACTAGTTTACATTATCATCTAAAACTGTCCTAACACGGAGTTAATTTTTTGCTGTACAGAGATACCAAAATTCCAATACACGGAAGCCCAAACCCTGTAAATACTGAGTGGAATGAGCTGTGGTGTGCCAATCAAGATCATTTCAGCAAAAAAAATAGCCCTGATTTTAGGTTAAGGAGGAGTTTGGGATTTACCAGCTGCAACAGCATTGCTTGAAGAAAAGAAAATTGGAAATACCAGTTATTTTTTCGTCATGATTATGCTAGCTGTAACCCAGAGATCCCAATCTGCCAGTCAGCGTGCAAGGTGCTGTACCCTCACACCATGCATATCTCTGCTACGTACAGCAGGTGATGACCTGCTCCCATTCCAGGTGATCCTGGTCCCATTCCAGGGCAAAGGCCTCACTGAGGTCACAAGGAATACAGCTTAAATCTGAGACCTCACTACCCATCCAGTAAAATGTCCTTTTGAAACCAAAAAGTTGTGATCTACAGCTAGTGATATTTTTGTGACCGCCATTTGTGCTGGCAGAATCCCAGCTCGTGCTGCTCCCAGGTCGAACCCATCGTCTGGCAGCTGTCAAGGGCACATCTCTGCCAGGAGTACCACGAGCCACAGCCAAAAGTGCATCTCCAAGCCCTGGGTGCAGGAGGTGCTCCTATCTAAGCCTAGGTTTGAATTCTGTGGGATGGATTTATCTTTGTAGCAGCCACAACACCCTCCCGGTTCCCACCCTGAACATTACATCTGTGCTGTTCAGGAAGTCTGGGAGCTGGAGAGAGCTTTTAATGGTGTTCTCCCAGCTCATTTCTAATTGAATTTTGCTTTAGCGCTTGTACATGAGAGGAGCAATAATTGAAGGGGTAGGGACTCTGCTTGAGTCAGAAGCATACATGTTGAGCTGATTTATAACAGGTAATAACTGGGGCCTTACTGCATTGTTCCCATTAGGAAGAGAGGCTAAAAACCCCAGCCAGATATTTACATTATTGCACATAGTCTCGTTTTCTTGAGCACAGTAGAAGAAAACCAAGCAAAGTTTCTTCTGTTAAGCGTTTCCAAATCAGGGTCATTAGCACGGCCTACCCCCAAGACAGTCTGTCCTTCTGTTATTTCATGAGTCCATTAGATGAGTCCTTTTCTCACTGACACACAAACCACATGGCCTTCAAATCCTCTAGCCTTTACATTTGCAGGTACAAGCTGTGACATGTAGACCACTGTTTTGGCTAGGAAACCAAAGAGAAACATTGACTCTTAGCTGTCATTACAGAAATAGGTGGTAATTGCTCTTTCTATTCAGTTTCAAAGAGCAGAGTGGTAAGAGAACCACCAGCTTTAGCCATGTCTGCAATTGATGCACCCACCACCCCAAGAAACTGTCATAATTCCCAATTTATTCTGTTCTTCTACAGCTTGCTGGAGATAAATTTCAGATCAGATGCTACAAAGCACCCCTGTGTGCTAAATCCTACATGTAATCACTTCACACAGGTATCCATCTTGTTTCCTTTTCGGTATTAAACCACGCAGTGTGTTCAAGTGAATGGTAACTTAACAGGCCCTACTGCATGGAAGGCTTTTAAGGAAAATTGTCCCATGACAGCAAGATGAAATCCAAATGCAGAATACAGCTTTGCGCTTGTACCATTTCCCCCTGGAAATGAGCTACTTGTCAGAAAAACAGCAAGCAGGCATGAGTAGTTCTTTCTTTATCTCTGCAGGTGGCACCAAGCATTTAGTTCTGAGACATACTTGCTCTTTTAAAGCTATTTTGAATATCTAAAAGTTGATCTCTGTGCTATCCTATCAACCCTTCCCAAATCAATCTATATACTAGAATGATTCATAGCTAAGGCAATAGGTTCTGTTCTGATTCTTGTCCCTAGATGGTGGTGACATCAGATGCATCTCACTGAGGTGATGCAACGCTTCTTCCACCAGCACCTGAGTAAAACCATGACATTTTCAGGAGCTTCCTCTCCCTCGCAAAGAACAGGAATTAAGCAATTTTGGCTAAAAAGTACCTATCTTTCAGGAGGCTGTATATGCATACTCCTTTAAATGTTCCTGCTAGGGGAAATGAAGCTGCTCCTTCCATCCTGACCACAGCAGAAGCCCTTGCTCAGCCAGGTCCTCCTGTGCACCATTTTCTTGCAAGGGCTCTCATGCTGTGGGTCAGCAGACAGCCCCACCTCGCCCACCCTTCTCCTTTCCTACTGTGAAGGCCCCAGTCCTGTACTACTGGATGCAATGGGAATGTGTCTGAAGCCTACAGAAGGAAGACTGAGTCCCATCTCTCCTCTGTGCCAATCCCCACACCTATCTGTAGGATGTTTTTGCAACCTCGTATGCCTCATTTAATTTTTTTAATTCTTCTCTTTTTCTTAGCTTCAAGAGCTTTTCCCAGCCCTCGCTCCTCTGCTCTCTCCACAAGAAGTACCCTCTGAGCGATGAACACTGCACCCGGGATGTTTCAGGCTGAAAAGTCATAGTGACAGTGACATCTGCTTTGCTTGAGCTCTTCCATCCGGAGTGAAGGGGATCAAAACTTCACCCTGACATTAACCGAGGAGAGAAACTACGGACACGGGGAGGAATGCTGAAAATGTAAAGCTTTCCTTCTTGGATAGGTACCTAGGCAATATAAGGCACAAAAATAAAGGCAGAAAATACACATTATAGGGACATGTAGAGTCAAGATGTGCCGTACCGTACAGAGCCCCTCATAGCTCAACACGCTGCTCAGCTGCACGCCCGCAGTGGCAGCACAGCACATGGCCTCTCTCCAGCTCTGGGACTCGTGGACCAGTCCCAGCTGCCAGTGTTTCGCCCATCTGCCTGTGTTGTCCCTGGGACTGTGAAGGGAACTGGGGTGCAGCCCTGCGGAGGTGTGAGGTATGGACAGGCCGAGCCAGGGGGAAGGCTGCGCAGACGTTGGTGGCGTAAGGGAGAGTGGGGTTACAGCTGAGGCAAGCCAGCAGCTTGCTGCTCTCTGGGAGAGGACAGCAATCACCAGTCCCCCGTCCCCAGCTCTGGAGTCAACCCACACCTTGCACCATCCATCAACCTTGCAGGAGCTGCTGCAGGAAGCTGTACGCTCACACCCTTCACAAGGTCAGTTTTCTGCTGATTTAATCCAGCATGCCACAAGGACAGATACACCCAAGTGCTGGCAGCAGAGAAGCAGTGGCACCGCGTGGCCAAGGCACCCTTTCCTTTCAGCTGAGATCTGCATAGCTGGATGCTCACACTGCACCAGAGCATCCTGCCCCACGACAGCTCTGGCTAACCGACATGCCCACACTGATTTGGTGAACCAGTGGAAGACCCAGAAGTAAAAGCGGGCCCTGGTGAAGAAATATAAACTAAATATCCTTATTCCCAATCACTTGCAGTCACTGTAAAACTTCTATGCCACAGTCACAGCTCTCAGATTTGCAAATTATAAACTCCCACATGGTTAGCCTGGGTTCTTTAAGCTTTCAGGGCTCAGCTACGGATTATCAGTCTTTGCCAGTTACCTTTTTGGGTGCTCCTTCACACAGATGGCCTGACTTACTGCATTGTGTCAGAATCATACTGCATTTCACTGCAGCGTTTTGGAGCTATTACTCTTTCCTCAGGCTAGTGTATTTGCCATACTCACAAGCAAAGCAGAAAAAGACAGCTTCATGGCCTGAGCCAAAAAAAAATGTTATGACTTATTAATTTAGCAACACATTTTATTCACCACTGGCAGTACAGGCTGATGAGCAAAATAAGGAAGTCAGATTCATCCTTGACTCCCGCATTTCAAAATAAACAAATCCATCTATACTACTGCACAGTCATCCTCAGAACAACCATAGGATGCTGGGCTGGACATAGAGGGAAATAACTGGAAATAGATGATATTATACCTGTTTCATCCTCACCCTCATCCTGCTCCACAAAGCACTCTGTTGTTCAACTGGATTGTACGCAGGTTTGGAACTACATCCATCACATCTGACAGCTATCAGCATTATGCTTGATTTCTTAGTTGGGCTATCCATGTACTCAAGGTACATACACAATAAATTTAGAACTAATGAAGATTTTCCTTTATTTCCTTGTGTCTTTGGGACACGGGGTCATGTATTATTTCATTTACGTAGCGTCTCTGGGCTACAACTGAGTGTGCTGCTGTACTTGTTACAATGTTATAGAAACATTATAATACTTAAAACGTAGATAATGTCTTATAGTTTCAAAGCACTGTATAACCGTGAACTAATTGAGGTTCATGGCATCACTTTTAAGCAGATAAGGAACTACCACTGGAAAGTAAATAGCAGCCAACATTTATTACCCTGAGGTCACAACTACAGTAGTTTTTTTTCCAGGTGTGGGATAGCAAAACAATTGAGTTTGCTCAGATGTCACTGTTCAATAATAACTGGTAAATGTCAGTATTCAGATGGAAATTTGAAATGGAAACCCCCTCACCCCCATATGTTGTTCCACCCACTCACCAGCAAAAGTTGCACAGCTACGGTGCTGTTATTGCAGAATTTGTCACAATTTCTTTTCACACAAGCTACGCAGCCTTGATACTGCCCTGAGTCAGGGGGTACAGACTGTCTGAAAATCATGCCCCTGGGAATCCCCCGAGAGGAGGCAAGCCTACAAACCCGGTAGGCAGAGCAGGTTGCTGTTGTACCAAGAAGAATAACCTGTATTGCTGGTGGATGAAAGCACCACACACTCAGATCTACCAGAGCACTGGGTGCTTCTTTCTTTTTCATTTCCTGTAGCAGAGCAAGCTTCAAAGGGCCTCTGCATGAGCCTCCTGCTTTCATCCAGCGATAAAATGCCTTGAAATTGGGAATCTCATATACCAAGGCAGGTGCTGCATCACCCTGGTAAAGTAAATGATACTCTTCAGGCCTTTTCAAATGTCTCTCCCTTTTCTTTTTGCACTGGACAAACCGTGCAACCTCAACCACTGATTTGCAGCTGAGCCTATACACATATGGGTATTATCGCACTGTGTTCACAGTAATTTGTACTAGGCCACGTACCACAGGATTTCAAACCACTTAGTGCTCACCACTGTTGACTTGAGCCAAACCTTCACATGTCAAAGCAGAAGTCCTGGCAAACAAGCTAGTAGAAACTCTATTAGCAACTCTATGCCCTGTGCTAACAGCAATCACACCAAAAGCCATGCCAGTCCCAGCAAACAAGAGCCCTGGAGTTTTCCATTGGCAGGGAGAGAGGGCTGAAGAGTACCCAAACTAAAGAGTTTGTTCTGAAAAGCTCACTAGAGCATGAGTTTGACTGCTTTATGAAAACTGTTTTTTTGGCTACTGGCCATTTAGATGATTGGTGGCTGTTGGTCATGGCATGCTGTGCATGGGCATGGGACAGTGATGGTGGGTACACTGGAGGGTTCTGCTTAAATTAATGTCATTTATATGGTCAACAAGCATTGCCACAAAATGTATGTAAAGGATTCACACATGCTACTCCTATACCTCATTTATTGCAGAAGTGTGTAAATTTCTTGCTAGTTTGGCACTCATATTCCTTGGGGGAAAAAAAAATGTAGCTGTCCTTGGTAAAGATACAAATAAATGCAAGGCTAGAAGGTAACAGACTGGAAAGAGTGGATTTCTTGGAGGGCTACAACCCTGCATTTTGCTGAATCCATTGCCCACAGCATCAATTTACTCATCATGATGCACTTACCTATTACCTTATACTCACAATGGTAAGAACTGAGCCAGTGCTCATTACAGACAGCTACACTGGAGGCCTAATTGCAGAGTACATCACTGATTATATTAGAGGGATGTGTAATAACTGATGGGCTGTGCATGTAAAATATAAGTGGCGCACTTGTAGCATGTGCATGATTTGTATCTCTTATTTAGAAAACTCTAGTTACTATAGACAAGCCTGACATATGCCACCTCTACATAGCAAAATCTTGCTGCCGGCTGTTCATTTTATAGTCTTAATTTTGACCAATTTAGTTATTTTTTGGAAATGGAGATGTCCTTTCTCCATGGTGGAAAGCCTACTTCCGTTGCAGCTCCCAGCTGTATTTTGAAAATGACTTCTGCTAGGAAAACTTTGCAAGCACATTCTCCAGCACTCAGTGATGCTCCAAAGAGCAAAGCACAACTCTCTGCAGATCCCTGAGGAGGGGAAGCACGGAGTGAGGTGCTGGTGTCTGCTTCCTGGTCACTAAGGACATGACGTGCAGGAACGGCACAGAGCTGTGCCAAGGGAGGGTCAGACTGGACATCAGGAAAAATTTCTTTAATGTGAGGTTGGTCAAACACTGGCACAAGCTTCCTAGTGAGGTGGCTGATGCCCCGTGTCTCTTGGTGGTCAAGAGACATTTGGACAATACCCTCAATACTACGCTTTAAATTTTGATTAGCCCTGAACAGGTCAGGCAGCTGGACTTGATGGTCTTTTCAAGCCGCTTTCAACTGAACTATTCTGTTCTGTTCAGTACTCCTTGCTGTTATTGCTTCAAAACCAAAATGCTTTCTTTAGACTGCAATGTCAAAGTCTTCCCAAAACTGAAGTTAAAAAACAGATGTGAAGCCAAAGGGATCATGGAATGGTTAGCTTTAGGGTGACAGATGATTAGAAGATGCTCAAGGAGAAACATCTGGCCTTTCTCTTCATACTCCATGCCACCATTCAGAGCTTTAAATGAAGAGTAATCCAAATGGGAAAACATGAAACCTGCTTATGACAGATGCTAGATTTATTACGCCTGTCCCTGCAATACAGTCCACAGTTTGAAGAGTAAATTGTACTGCTGTTATTCTGTCAATGAATTCTCTAAACAACCCCCCAAAAATCAAACAGGGAAAACAGCCACAGATGATCTGACGCTTGTGTTTTAAAGTTCTCAGCTCCAAATCTAGCCACTTATCACTCCTTTCTGAAACTGAACTCCTGACTTTCCCAGTAGTACAGCTCTAGGTGGGCGACTGTTTACCAAGTGCCATCTAATGGGTTCAAAACTGACTTTCAGGTTAAATTCAGAGGGGAAAAATGTGTAAAAAGAGAGTTTTATCTGTGTAAAATAAGCACAAGTCTGATCAGAATCTGACCCTGCATCCCTCACTATGTGTGTGCATGGATGTGTGGGTGCAGGGAGGCAGAGGAAATATGTGACAGAAGTCATAAAAGCTCCTAGATAATGCCTCTAAAGTATTTCTAAGGCATTGCACAAGTAACAATATTCAGAGACATAAATTCAGACAGAAGGGATTTATTTTACGTGGACAGAAGAATACTCATGTAGAATACACGCACAAAGAAGCTTCTTTAGGCAAAACAAACAAACAAACACTGGAGTCATTTATCTCCTTGCCCTCTTTTTTTTTGCTGGAATACAGGAACTCCACAGTGTTACAGCCTAAAACTGTGGAAGAGGCCTCCCTCTGTCCCTGCTGAGTTCATCTGCAGAATCCCGCTTCAGCCTGTTCAGCTGGTCAGGGGTAGAGGGCCCATTTCATGGGCGGACAAGGTAGGGTCTATGGAAAAGCAGCCTGCGAGACCACGGCAGTCTTTCAAAATCACATAAGAAGCCAGCGGGAATTGCCAAAGCAGCAATCTCCATGCCAAAACAGGAAAGAACGCCATAGATTTCAGTAACAGCTACACTGCTGAAGCCCCTTTTCTAAATATTTTTCTTACAAAAAGGAACTACTCTGTTTGCTCAAGTGTTATATCAGAATGAAATTGGTCTTTGAAAACTTATTAAAGCAAACCAAGAACTAAAATCTTTCTTGATATAGTTGAATAGAACTTTTACCCCTCATTGAACTTGATAAATTTGAATTAATTGCATGGGGAGAGGCAGATTCAACAGCAGAATTAACAGACTACAGCTTCCATATGAGAAATGGAAATACAGCTTCTTGACACTGCAAATGCAGCCAGTATCCATCTGTGCCAGGCACACAGACTGTCATTATTGCATAGCCCTAGCAGTATCCTTCTCACACCAGAAGCATCTTTGGCTTCTGACAGAGAGGAAAACAAACTGGGTGTTGTCACCCTAAAGTACAAATTGTTAGCGCCCATTCCAGTGGAAGGGTCCCCTTACAACCTGCTTGGAACTGCAGCTAGATGGCAGTGGGACAGAGGAGGGCTTTTCAATTAGGTACCTCCCCAGATACTGCAAAAAGTTGAAATTTGGATGAACGTAGTTCCAGCTATTAAATGCATTAGTAAAATCATTATTGGTCTTTAGAGTTTTGGTGGATTTTTGTTGTTGTTGCTGAAAAGGATTTACTGCCTCCTCTCCCCCTCTGCGAGCAGGGTAGCGTAGCTGTCACCGACATGTTCTCCTTGGCTCGACTTCGCTCTCCTTCAGCATGGGAACAGCTGAGCAAAATGCTGTACAATTCCTATACTAAAACCGCACAGGGAATAAAGATGATGCGAGGAGGCCATTAAATCTAGGCCTGGCAATAAATCTGGGAAGAGCGAGCAGGAATATGAAGCAAAATGTCTACACAGAGCTTAGAAAATAGGAGCTGTTCCTGACAAATCTCACTGTTACTGCAGGTAGAGTCTCTATTCAAACTGCAAGCAAACAGCTTAAATCAGCTTAAGAAAGACAAGAATTCAGCCACAGCTTGTATCCTCGCACTAAGAACCTTCCTTATCGTCCTCATTGCAATCTGCTCTTTATTTTTGCTTTCTCCAAAAGCAGAGAGGCATCAGGAACTCTCCTCTGCTCTGCCAAGAAGCTCTGCACATAATGGAAAGCAGCGTGACCAACTGTTCTTTTTCATCCAAGGAGACTTACTGGAAAACTGATCTTTCAGAAGAACCCACCCTTGAGCTGATAGAGAGAAAAACATCTAAGCAGTCTTGAGTTACTGAGAAATATGTTAAATTCACAAATAACTGAAAAAATTACTCTTTATTCTCAAAATTCCCATGAGTACTCAGTTCTACATGGAGAACAAACAGAAGGATTTTCAGATCATTACCTAGATTTGAGGGGTCATATAAGAGTTTTCAGAAAACATCCTCTCAGTGAGATGCACAGCGCTGTCAGCACAGTACTGTAACTCTCCACAATGGTGTTTTATCTCAACACCACTTTGAACAATACAATATTCATAAAAAGCCACTGCTGGAATATATTATCTCACCAGCACATGATGATAAGATTAAATTGTTTGGTATTAGAAGTGATAAGGATTAGCGTATCAGTGTTCGGCTTGTTGGACTTGTATTACATAGTGCCATTGACAATAATCACATCACAATTTCGGATAATTTAGCAATAATTCAGTAATGATTACCAGATAAAGCTGTAAGGCAAAAAACAGTGCAGAATTTGTACAATGACTCAGTGTGATAGCTTTGTACCTAAGAAAATTGATTTTGCTGATTCACCTTAGCCTTTTATTTGGGGAATGTATGCCTTCAAATGAGAGCAGGACAAGACATGAAGGATATATAAGAAAACTATTTTCAGAACCGGTCAGCTGCTCTTCAAATCCTGCAAAAAATTCTGGCCTAGATTTTGGCTCGTTGCGGCTGGGAGTAGCTTACTGTGGTTCAGCCACTATTGCTGCAGGCTCCCAGGCACTGTGGCGATACAAATAGCTAGTGAAGACAGCACTAGGTGTTTACACATGCCGTGAGCACTTGAACACAAGGCATCTCAGTTCAGATAAACAGATGCAGCGTTCACGTGTGTTGTTTAGGCAGTCACTTTAGCAAATTTCACCCAAGAGATTAACTTTTGTTATTTACCATTATTTGCTTACTATCTTCAGCATACTCAACCTACCAAACACATGCATATAAAATGCAAATAGAGTGACTGTTAACCTCGGAGGGCTCTGCTTGAAGGAAAGCCGTAGAAGAAATAAGTAGTTGTATGAACACTGAAAAGAAAAGAGATGGTAAGAACAGGATTTTATATTCCTATTTTGACCCCAGTTATAACTACAATTTGGATGTCATGGGGAATACATGTGCTAAGGCAACACCTAGCTGTTATTCTGTTAAATGAGACCTGGTGGGCATGCACAGGATTACAGACAGGAAAGGAGTGGACCTCTTTCCATATTTATTATGTTCTAATGCATCTATCATATACCTAGTGCTTGTTCATTCTCACTTTATTCCTTTTCATATATATTGGACTCCTGTGCTTACAAAACTATTATATAGCAAAGGATTTAAGATACAGAATTGGTATTATGCACTGAAGCATCAAACCATTTCTGCCAGCTACCCAAGGTAGCCACATTGTCACGTTGCCTTCCCTTGAACTCATTCGTCACAGCTTAGTACACTCTATCTAAATTTAGAAGGCAGTTTTGCAACCCTTACATGGAATAACCCTTGTTCTGGCCAATAGGCCCAAAACCCACAAGCAGGAATTGTAGAACCACAGAGCTAGAAGAGACCTCGAGAGGTCATAGAGTCCCTTCCCCTACCCTATGATCAGACCTCTCCTTCTGGGCTGATGCTCATCCACCTACAGATCTCCATTGTCAGAGATTTACCACTTCCCACAGTGATCCACAGTTCCCTATTTCTACCTGATAATGTTTTCCTTAAAATTAAACATTAATCTTCCTTGATTAAAATCAAGTCTGTTGTCTTTTATGCTTTCCACTGCAGTCACAGAAAGCGGATTATCACCTTTCATTTGTCTCTTCTTTAGGCCTAAAAAAAATCCCAATTCTTTAACTTTTTTCATTAATCATCTCATCATCCTTTTTCACCTCCTCTAGATCTTCTCCAATTGGTTTATATCTTCAAGTATGCTGCCCTAACAGTTGTCCTGCTGGTGTCTTACCATTGCTGAGCTGAGTGGAAGTGCTGCTGTACGTCTAAGAGGCTACCCTTCTGGTCATGCTTTCAGGAAGGGTGCTTCCCTTCTCACAATACTGTGACACTGTTGACTCACACTCAGCTTGTGACACTGCAGATTTTTTTCTGTTCAATTTGCTACTTAGCAAGCTCTCCCTTCTTGTCTTTCTGCAGCTATATGTTTCTGTCCAAATATTTCATCTTGCATTGGTCCCTATTTCTCTTAATTTGTCATGGTTTATGAAAATTTTTCAAGATCATTTTAAATTCTAAGCTTGTCCCCTATATATCAGCAGTCCTTACAAATGCAATAGGAATGCCTTCGGTTCTATTATTCAGGTAATTAATAAACATACTAGACCACAAACAAAGGGCTTGATGCTGCATCTCTTATATTAAGCAATGTTGTCTGCTAACTTTACATCCAAGGAATTATTCATACAGATAAACAGAAGTGAACTTGAGCTAAGACTGAAAAATGCAGTCCTTAAAGTGCAGATGTATTAGTAACACAGATTGTTACAGGTACTTGTCCCAGCAGGAGAGTAATAAACAAGAATGTGCAGTTAAAGTCCATTTGGAAAGAATGTTCAATAGGTACAGCAGTTTTCATGCCACCAATTTTCTTCCTATCAGTGATGGCAGTTACATTCACCACAGGAAACCCACTATAATCTGCCACAATATATGCTTTATGATTTTGGATTTAGAACATTTTGGAATACTTTCTCCTGATTTTTTTGAAATTCTGTGCACAGATATATAGATAGATCTAATTTCCCTGGTTTCTAGTTTTAGCCCATATTCACTGAGATTCTTACATAAATGAAGCTGAACACACATGGACATTTTACTGTTAGATACTTCAGTGATCAAAGCAATTAGCATGCAGACATGCTTACAGAAAATTTGGGGGCTCTTTTGAACTAGAATGTAAAACCTGTTATAACAGATCTCAAACTGAAGTCCAGTCAAGCACCACATCTAATGGTGTGTAACACTAGATAACTGGGGAAAAAGGGTAAGAAATAGGAAATGGGTGGGTGCCTCTTCTGACACCAGATCTAACAATGGCCTTAGTATTTTCTGAGCTGGCATTTTTCAGCATCTGGGTCATTATATGCACAAGCTTCTACTTGATTAATTTCAACTACTATTATTTTGATTAATTTCAGTATTGTTTAAACTGAAATAGAGAGTATAAAACCCCTAGAACCACAAATTGCATACAGTGCCATAGCTCTACTGACATTCATCTCATAATGCCAATATGCACCAATCAATGATTTGACCTAAAACATTTTGGAAAGAATTGTCAGAAACTATTGTGTGAAAACTAAAAGGATAGAAGAAATGACTGTAAAATTAAATTATTCACGTTTCCACGGGGACAATGGGAAAAAAAAGGACAGTCTTTAAAGGATTAGAATAAATCAGCTACTGCAATCAAATCTGCAAATGCAGCAAAATTGAAAGATGATTGCCAGTGCTGCTGAAGCCGTGCTAGGTCAAAATTTTAATGAAGTTCTTCTAAAAATGCATAAGCAGTAATTGCACGATTGAACTGAAAATCTGAGAAACAGGGTTAAACAGGAAATTAAGATGGAAGTTACAGTTATGATTGCTGAAATATTACCTCAAACATTTCTAAGCTGCTCACTGAAGAAAAAGATATAATGCATTTTCCACATTGGGGCAGATTTTCTCAGATCAGTTGTTGTGTGCTTAAAGATGAAAGATACGCGCATCAAGCAGTATGTATATGTAGGGAGATCAGGAAGGGACAATGCCCTACTTCTAACTCAAGAGTTCTTTTATCATTCATGAATTTGATGTGCGTGCCCTTTTAAATTGCTTCCACTGTCCCACCACAAATATACCAAGTGTGAAACACTCGGTTTATTGGCCTTACTATAATTTATATTCTGAAGCTCTGCACGTGCAGAGTATCAGACATTAAATTCCAAGGACTGAGGCCACTTGTATTCGTGTCTATTGAAATGGAAAGAACATAAAATAATATCTCACTGGAAAACTCATTTTAGCTGGCCATTCCATTTGTAAATGTTATCTTCAAGCAGAGGGATTCCTCCCATGACAATTATCCTATTTTTCTCAGAGGAAAAAAAAAAAAAAGGATAGACATTGACCCTTTTTATTGCACAGTGTGTTAAACAAATTCTGTAACTTAAGGGACATAAATGCAAATTAATCAAAATTTAAAAGCACCCCAAACATTCACGAGCACCCTATGCAGATATGAAAAGTACAGCCTCAGAAAATGTATCACTTATAGAACTTGCAAAAACATAAAAATTACATTTTTTCAGGTAGTCTGACCGCTTTTTGTACCATGACGATTGTAGTTTATGCTGTAGAGAATCAATATAAGCCATACTGGTGATATTTTACAATAGCTATTGAAAGAAATAGGGAAAAAGACGAGGATACAGAACAAGGAATCAAGACACCCCAGCTGTTTTATTTGCCACACTGCTTTGTACATGACATAAGTAGAGACTTTGATTTCAGTGACTCAGTTTTCCCACCTGTAAAATGAGGATAACATATCTACATGTCTCTCAAGGTAATGGTGCAATTTAATTTCACCGTGTGTATAAAGCTCATTTAGATTGCTAAGTGGCAAATGCTATATAAATGCAAGGTATTATTATTACATTACAAACACAAATTTGGGAAATTTGGCACAGAATGTTTTGGTTTTATCTCCTTTAGCTGCCCTTTTATTTTAAATAATAATTATCATTGGTATTCTATAACATTGAGAGGAAACAACAAAGGATTCTCTGTACACACATGCTGAAGTGGGGGAAGCCAATATAACAAACAAGAAACAAAGAACAGGGCAAGTCTGTAGTCCGAAAAAGCAAGTTAAAATGGAACCCTGCTCTAAATTTTTGTAAGGTTCCTTTTTACTCTCTTGAAATACCACATGCATGATCTTACAGCTACTTTTTCCGCATTCTTCCCATTTATGGGATAATGCCGTGGCCCTCTGGCAGGTAAACTTTCCATTTGTGATTTCAAAGGGAGCTTTCAGCATAAGATCCAAAGAAACTAACCTTGAATAGAGCCACTGATGCTGTTTTATCCTCACTCTTCCAAAAGCATAAACCTAGAGGCAAATCAAGAAGAAACTGCTCCAGAATTCATTGATAACCAAGGCAGCAAAGTAACAAGAGACAAATTCAAATTGTCATAGAACAATAACATCTGGGAATTTATTCAACATTTTTAAGCAATCTTTTTTTTTTTTTTTGAAAGCCTTGACCACCTCACCTCACCCTTAACCCCATTCTTCTTTTGGAAATGTGTAGAGAAACAGTGGTGCTTGAAATACAGGACTCAGTCCCCAGCACAATCGCAAGCCAGTGTGCACTTAGTTACAAACTGGGTGTAACCCAGCTCATTCATTTGTGGCTGCTTGCTTCTTTTGAATTCAGTGAATCTGAATTTCCATAGGACTGATAAATCCCCGGACGTGCTTCACCTTTAGATCTGGGGACAACCAAGTTTAGCAAATCATCGGCGGCACATAGCAGTGTCTGACAGCATCAGCAGCTACAGCCCCTGCTAGCTCATCCAGTTGTGTAAGTCTTCTAGAGCTTCAAGCCAACTCGGCATCTGTCACAGCAAGGTGACTCCACTGAACTACGTCAACCTTTCAGCCATCCAAGCTGAGGCTAAAACTGGGTGCACCACCTGAAAATTCACCTGCTTCTGCTTCGCCTGAGCCCCTTTACCAGGCTATACAGTAGGAGCGGTTATAACGGCTCGCTCTCCTGGACATCTGGACAGCCGGCTGAGGAGTTTATTTCTTTGAGTGCTCCCTCTTTGCGGGCAATTTATCACTAACAGCGGGGTAACGTTTGCAGTTGCTGCAGGGCCATGCGGGGCAGCGGGGTCCCTCCGGAGCAGGCCGCAGTGGCGGCGGGGGGGGAGGCAGCGGGCGGGGGGGAGGCACCGGGCCGGGGCTCGCCCCGCCGGGGGCCCGGGGCGGCTGTGGGCGGCCATTTCTCGCAGCCTCGCCAGGCGTGGCCGTCCATTTCGGCGTGCCTCCTTGCGGGGGGGGATGGAGAAGGGGGCCAGCACACCGCTCCTCGACCTCCGCCGCCGCTTGAGGCAGGAAGGGGCCAAGCCCGGTGGTCGCTACGCCCCGGCAGGGAAGCACCGCCCTGCCCGGCCTCGGCGAGCGGCCGGAGGTGCGAGGGGCCGGCGCCGGGCGGCGTGGCGGCTCGGCGCAGCCCTGCCCAGCCCTTCCCGGCCCTGCCCAGCCCAGCGGCGGCCCTGCCGGGCGGCGCAGAGCCTGCGCACTGCGCTCCGGCTGCCCCCTCCTGCCCGGCCGGCAGAGCCGCGCGTCCCGGCGCTGAAGATGGCGGAGGGCGGCGGCGGCGGAGCGGCGCCCCACTCCTGCTCTTCCTCCTCCTCATCCTCCTCCTTGAAGGGGCTGCGGGAGCAGATGGGTGAGAGCGGCCGGGAGGGGAAGGGCGGCTGCGGCCGGGCGGGGGGCGGCCGGGCGGGCGAGCGAGCGAGGGCACGGCCAGCCGCCGCTGCTGCTGCCCCCCCCCCCCCCCCCCCCCGGTCCCCTTCGTCCCTGCGGGGGCCGGGGCGGCGGCGGAGCGGAGCCTGGGGCCGCCGGGGCTTTGTGTCCGGCCGGCTGGCGGCGGGGCGAGGAAGAGGAGCTCCTCCCGCCTTCCTCGCCCGGCCCTCAGCACCCCGCTTCTTCCTCTAGCCCGGCTGGGGCTGCGGGGCTGCGGCGCGTCCCCTTCCCCTCGAGGCGGGTGGCGGGCGGCAGCCGCGGGAGCGCCCCAGTAACTGGGTCCCCTGGGGGTCGCCCCGCTGGCGCGGCTGCTCGGGGCGCTGCGCTCCCGGGGGCCCCCCGCGTTCGGGCCTGCAGCCCCTGCAGAGGTTTCGTCCCGGCGAGGCGTCCTGTGACTGCGCCGGTCCCTGCAGAGGGAAAGGGACAGGATGTGGCATTGCTTCCGAATCAAAGATTTGATAATAACTTGTTTAAAAAAAAAAAAACAAACAACTGAAAAACTGGTGTCTTAAGAGAGCTAAGGAAACCCTGCACTTCTTTGCTTTTGTCCTCCAGTGCATTTGTGTGGCTATTTGTACTTAAGACCCCTAATAATTTGTACTCTGAAATGTGTATTGTGCATGCCTGATGTATGTTCCAAGCATAATTTCATGGCACAGCTGCACACATTAGCTTTGCGGGTGAGCCATTGTAAAAGATAAATATTTTCTTTGCCCAGACTAAAAAAAGTAAGGACACGGAATCATGGATTTTGATTTAATTTCATCTAAACTAACCTGGACTATGTACAAAAAAAACTAGCGCGGCAACCTACCGTTTAATTGTTTTCAGTGTATCTGTGTAATTACACAAAGAAGAATGCTGGCAAAAGGTCCTGAATGATCAGCTCATATCTGGCAGTCTTTCTTGTTGGCTGTGTTCTGTGTCAGAAATATATTTTTTTTCCCTTTTGAAATTAAGACAATCTAATGTTTGAGAAAGATAACAGCCTGCCAAAAGATAGCACCTCTCACCTGCACAGGCCATGTCTATTTGATCCTTATCCTCACTGCTAGAACTGCAGAATTTCCTTTTGTGCATTGGATGCTCTTATACTGTGGATCCTACATTTTTCTCTGGCAGACAGCACCCATATTTGCTGACAGCTGTCACGGCCCAGATTTAGTCCCAAAAAAACAGAGGTGAAATGTTCCGTGAACCAGTCAGCTTCTTCTCTCTTTAACTACACACATGTTCTACTGTGCACATTGTGTTTAAAAAACAAAAACCCCTCACTAGATCCTAGAAAGGATAGACCTTGAGTTTTTTGTTTCCCCTGAGGCAACAGAAATCACTGAACCAGAATCTAAACTTCAGTTTATATAGAATGGATTTCTACCACTTACGTGTTGGAAGATGAGCTCATTGCTAATCTGAACTGAAGCAGTGCTGTCTGTGAGCGTACAGTTCTGTTCCTAACTTCTCCTTCACTATCTGGAGAAAGCAAATAATGTTTAGAAATCATCCTCACAATCCAGCGTTTAACAGCGGAATTTGTGAGATAATTGCCACCGTATTTGCTGCTGTTTGGCAGAGTTGTGAGCAGTAACTAAGCGATACAGCAGCTGTTTGGGGAAGATCTGTTAAAAAAAAAAACAAACCGTGAGGAACCTTGTTCTGTCCCACGCTGCTGTTTGTCAGGTTTGGAGATGTGGGGAGAAGGACATAACATTCTGCTTTTGTAAGGTCAGATGGCTGAGCGGGGACCTTCTCAATTCCAAAATACCTGCTAACCAGAATTCTAACACCCAGCCTCTGCTGGGCTGTGGACAATTACCTACTTTGCTGTCTTAATCTGCAGATCAAACATCTCTGCAAACAAATACAGTGCTGCAAGTACATTCAGTCCTTTGTCTTTGAACTTCTGGTTGGGAATCTCATGTTTAAGGCCAATAAATATAAGTGGGCAGCATCTTGCTGAGAAACCATGGCTCCTTCTGGTATATGTGTGTGTATATATATGTATGTGTATATATACATGCATATGTATGTATATAGACACATACCTTTTGTGAAGTTATCTTTTGCGTAGGTTCCTTTTGTAGGTCTTTAGTACAAGACACTGCCATGTCCTTGTTCCCTGCCTCCACTCTCTGCTACCAGCCTTTTGATACTGGTTTGATTTTTAGCTGATTGATGCTGGTTAGTTACTTTAATCCTTGAAAATGTAGAATCCCAGGGTGCCAGTAACTTCCTTATCTATGTGGTAAGTTTAAAGAGAATATTTTTCTTGCAATTCAGGCTGGTATCAAGATAAGGAAAAGGTGTTTCTTTTTCTTTGAGTATCAGCTGTAATTAAGAATCTGCGGGTCAAATCATGCTTGCTGTATCAGTTCTGCAGCTCCTTGGCAATATTTTTCTGCCCTACACACCTGTCCAGTCTTATTTCCTTTAAGAAGGTGACAAAAAGCAGAATTTGCTATTACAGCTAGAAGCTATTTAACGTTGCAATCAGTGATGCATGAACAGGCAACTTCCATTACATATAAATTGTGATTATACGCTATGAAACAGCAGCATATAAATGGCAGTTTGTTTCTCCATTCTTGTGGTCCACACTTGCTGTTGTCATCATCAGGGACGAAGAAGAATTTTTGCTCAGATTCTAATACTGTAAGCACTGCTGAGGCTCATAAAGACTGAAGAAGTGGGGGATAGTCAATTACTTGGTAGGTTACCCAGTAAGTGAGGGGTTTTGAGTAGTATGGGTAAGCAGAATTTTTAAAATACATTTTTAAGCTGTTGTAGTCTGCATTTATTTTATTGTTTAATCTTCATTTTCACCGAAATATGAAGATCTCATCTTGTCATTTGTAGTATCAGTGACAGGGGATGTGTCTTTACTTTTGCCAGAGCTTGGATACACAGTGGCTAGGATTTCCACTTGTATTTTGAGTCATTGTAGTGAAGGTGGTTCAAAACATGCATTTTGTATATTAAAATGCTGTATGTTAATTTTCCCTTCCAAGGCCTACATAGGTTTCAGGAAACCTGTTGCATGACATGGGACAAAACTAAAGAGCCTTTTTTCTTTGGCCTTTTCGACAAATCTAGCTGCAGGCCTGATTCCCATTACCTTCATGGCCAAGCCCGGTTTGGTCAGTTGTCTACTAAAGCAACAGCTTCAGTCAATCCAATTGTTTGTATCTGCCCTGCTTAAGTGACTGTCTGCCTTTGTCCATTTTGCCTGGAACACAGCTCCTGGTAACTTCTTTACCAAACACCTATATACAGAATTTACATTAAAAGAAGTCTAAATGGATAACTAATAGGGAAAATTAATTGCTCAAGCAAGTATTGAGGAACATGTGCAGATTTGTCTGGTCTCCAGGTAATAGTCATCTAATAAAACGTGACTTCAGTGCACAAGTTCATAGCAACAGCTATGGAGATACTAGAGAAGTGGTGTGTAGAGAAAATGCTTTGGGACCCAGCAGCCTCATCAGACAACTGATGATTTGATCTCTGCATCAGAGCTTCTGGCTGGGAGAGAGGAAGAACTAACATTCAGATTTGGCTCTTCAAAAGCCTTTCAATTTTACAGAGTGGTTGTGACTAAAGGTGGTCTTCAGAATTTTTCTGGGAAACTGCAAGATGAAGAATCTGCCTTTGCCAAGTTCCTGATAGCATGGAGGGTGGTACAGTAAAAAGCATCTTCAGTATTCAGTTGTCTTACTTGGTAGCATTTGTACAGATGGCTCATGTGTTTTCCACCTGTGGAGCAAAGGCAGCCTGGTGACTGGGGCATTAAAGTGGCATTTGGTAGATATGGGTTCAGCTTCTTGTGTTCTCAAACTCCTCATGGCTTTGGAGAAGGCCTTTAAGGTTCTCCTGTGCTTCATCTTACTATGCTTATACGTAAAGCAAAAAAAAAAAAGTCTCAAAACCATATGCATATACAACATATTTTGGGAAATTTCTTATTCACAATGTTCTATTTCCTCCTTGCTTTTTCAAGCATTAACATTACAAAAGATACATTTGGATTCCATGCTTCAGTTGAGATGAAAGTATTGAACAAATAATGACTTGCAAGGATCACAGCTGTAATGGTGGAAGCCCAGAGATTCTGTCATTTTTACTATCCCTAACTGTATACAGCCTTAAAACATGATTGGAATTAAGGACTGCTTTTTCTTTATATGCTTGTCTTTTGAAATAAGAAAACGGATAGGAGTATTTCAATTACTGATATATTGTTATTGATTCTCAGTTCTTAAAAGCAATAAGGCAGTTTAAGCAGAAAAGTGAGGAAAATGGAAGAAATATTCTGGGATAGTCATAATTATAGAGGTATTGAATTCTGCTATCTTTATGTAAACATGATTAAATAATCAAAGATACTAACAGTCCTGTTGTGAAAGGATATCCTGACAAATAAAATTCCAAGCATGCAATTCTAATGACTTCTCTGAATATGACTTACCAGATGACTTGTGATGCTTTAAAAACAAACTAGGGACGACAAATTCCTGTCAACCACAAATGTATTAGAACCATTTAGCTTCTAATTATGCAGCTTACAACCAGGTAGTTCTTAATTGATGATATGCTTTTGATACGTTTGCACATGCCTGTCCAATAATTAAAACTGTTCTAGATGTTAGTGATTAACTTGCTAGTGGTGTAGGATTCGTGGAACAAAACCAAATGTTGCTCGATGTGTTTTCATTTGAAGGAGAACCAGTAGCTGCCATGCATAATGCCTCAGCAATCCACAGAGTGCGGCTGTTGTTCACGGCATACGTAAATGGACACAAGCATTTGCTCTTAAGGAACGATGCTTTAGATGCTTGACATTTGTTTTCTTTTGAATTATTCTCATTTTCTGGTCAGTTTTAAACTTCGGCCTTGCAGGTGAAAGAGCCCACAGTTGTAGTTGCCTTTGACAAAAATCGTTACCATTGATAGTGTTCAGAATACCTCTTCCTTTCCTCTGTTTTCTGTCTTCATAATTCCCAGGGAACTTCTAAAATACTGTTTTATGAGTATTTAGCTGGCTCTTAATTCACTGACACCCTCTGCTGTTTAAATGTACTGACCCAAATCTTGGGAGGGAGCAAAGATACTGCTGTGGCTTTTGAATAGCCTTCTCCAAGTAAGAGTTTTAGCGCTTTTTAGTGTTAAAATCCTCCCAAATCAGAGGGGGGTTGGCTACAAGAGTATAGAAATTCTGTAGAGATCTTTATACTAAAAGAACATAAATGAATAAATGTGTTCTATGAAATTGAATGTTTACCCGCTTCGTAGTTTTCTCGAGATAATTTTGTAAAGAAACATAGTTTGGTGTAACAGTGCTGATCAATGATACGTAAGTTGAGTTCCGGATGTTCACAGCCTAGGACAGCAGTCTCAAGGCCAGATCAGCAAGTGTCACCTTACATTCAGATTTCTCTGAAAGATTTTCTGTCACTAGGTAATGAATTAAGGAAAACCATAGTCTCTCGATTGTTCTCTCATGCCCTTTTATCCTGCTTGTTGGTGTTTTTTTTCACCCATTGGTCATTTTTAACTTACCTTACTTGTAGTGGAATGCCTCAGAACTTTTTATTTTTTAATTGCTTAGGTTAAGCACACAGTTTTAATAAAATTTACAGTTTAATTCCTTTTGCATTTTGTGCCACCATGTTCTCGCTGTTGATCTGTCAGCATCTGGTAGCACTGAGCTGGTGCACGGCCGTATGTGAGTGCTGTATGGGTCTGGAGGTTGGTCTCTTGGAGGTAAATGCCAGCGTAGTCTCCCTACTTCTGAAGCCGAGAGAGTGTTGGAATGGGTTTTTAAGCTGCCATAAGAAATTCATCAAGTGTAAAAGGCAAAAGCAGTAGTTTTCACTGCTTTCGTGTAAAGGAGCTATTATCCTTCCATCTAAAGAAAGCTCAGAATTGTTTTCGCAGGGTTTGTCTCAAGTTAGTTGTGACTTGTAGCGCTAGGCTGTGTTCTGGCATTGTTTTGGCTGGGTGAATTAAACAATTGGCAGCCAGCAAATAAGAGGACAAAAGCATTTACAAGAAAATCCTTTGAGCAAGCAAAAGAAACCAAACTATTCAGGAAAGGGGGAAGTAGGGGATAAGAGAAGTTAGCTGATTTCCAGTGTTACGGATAGTGCAATATAAAAGAAAGAAATCATAAAATAGATGTGAAAGAGGAAAGGAGAACAGAAGTTTGTCCTGAAGTTACTTTTCACAGTGGCTGTGCAGGTGTATGAAGAGGAGTCAATTTAAGGCAACCTCCATAGCTGGGGGAATACACCAGGTTTGGCTGATGTCTGTCTGTCTTGCTTTTGTTGGCTCCTGGGCTGGAGAAGCACAGCAGGAACTAAACTGCTCTGTGCAGGTTCGCAGTGGGACTGCTCTGACAGCTGTTAAGCTAGTCAGCATGAGGGACAAAACACATTAAAAATGATTTTTGAATTTATTTCAGGAGTCTGAGGCATTTCAAAGTGTTAGTAAAGAAATAAAAAAAATTATCTGTACCGAAGAGCGAGTATGTACCATGCACCATGTATAAAATGTCACTATTTTACCTTTTTGTTCGTTCTGTAGCTGTTGAACCTGTCTCATTCTGTCAGGTTTGCATACACCTATATATAAGCATATAACCTATGTCATGTAACACTTAAATTTCATAGTGAATCCACATATAATGATGTACGGGTATATTTATTATATAAATTACTTTCATTTTAGGACAGTGTATCAGGATATTAGGATATTGAAATTTCCACAATGCAGTAATAGGTAAATATTGATTTCTGCTATGCTTGTGGATGTCCACAAGAGATTTTCAGTCACAGTTTATTTCATCAGCTTTAAAGTCATTGTTTAATAGCTCTTTAAAAGAAATCACTCAGGGTGGATGAGAGCAATTTTTGTTTGTTTTGCAGTTGGCAGAAGGAGTTTGTGGCTGCCAACCCACAGAAACTTTGTGCAGAAATATTCTCTTTACATCTAAAATGCAACTGTAATGTGTTCTGTTGAAGAATTTTATTGAGGCATTTTAGTGCCTTGCTCTTTCACTGAGAAACATAATGAGCGTTCCAAACTTTCCAAATCTGTGGCCTCCCTGTACCTGCGTCCAAGTAGGACTCTGCTTCTAGACAGCAAGGAAACAATAGCAATGCATGGCCATTTGCTAAGGAGTACAGTTGGGACTGTAAGCTTTGTGTATGCCTTATGTAGGAAATGTCAGCTCTAAAGAGAGGTCATTGTGCAAATGAGCTTGGTAAGCACAATGCAATAAAGAGATTAATAACTAATACCACATAGAGCAAAGAAGTGATCCAAGTTGCATTAAACCTTTGCAGAGAGTTGGGAATATGTGCGTTGGGGAAGCATCCTCTTGGCGTGCCTTTTTGTACAAATCATATCATGTCAAAAGAGGTCAGTGAAAGAGTACTTTCTTATTTAAAAGGAAAAAAAAAAGGAAAAAAAGGTGAAATCATGCTGAACGCAAAGCCTTTTCACTTTACTTTGGGAAGGTGAGGAAGAACTGTGGGGAAGAAGAGAGTGGCAAAGGAGAAAATGAAGGGAGCAGAAAGCCACTGAGTAATTGAGAATAGAGTATCTGCCATGACTCAGTTTCATTTCTTTCAGGTGGTGAGTAATAACATACCTTACTAGTAAAGAACCCCAAGCTGTGAAGCCTGGTCTCTTTTCCAGAAAAGGGGGGTGCATGTAGCTAGTCAGCCCTGTAGAAGTCCTCTGTGTACATGGTATAGAGCTTCCTACCAACTCTGTGATGGCTTCTTGAAGAGTTGGTGACATCTCTTCTTCCTCTTTAAGCCTTGTGCGGGAAGTTGCTTCCCCCATTAAGTAGAGAGAAGCATAACTCTGGTCTGAGTGGTGTGAGTAAGGTTAAAGTAACAGAATATGAGAGAGAGTAGGAATTAGTAAGACTCTCCGTAGGAGGTTGGTTCACAGTATGTATCGCTAGCTTTTGGACCAAGCATGGTACTCAGCTGATGCTGCTTTTGGACAATGGGATAGCTTCTCTGGCTATAGAAAGTTTTTGTAGATGGCTGCCAATTCATTTAAGAACAAATTTTGATTCTTTGGCCTGTGCTCTTACTACATTCAAGTTTGGTTTAGATTGTATGCTTCCCTTAGGGAAACGTGTACAGAGATCAACCCACAAATTAACTAACAATCTTCCTGGTGCCTTGCTGAGCATGCCCTAGGCTGAAAGAGCATGTAACATCTTTTTGAGATTGCTTCAGCCACATCTTTGTAGAGTTCCTAGTAAGAAGTAGTTTTTTTTTTTTAATTATGTGGATTTTTTTTGATGTTTCCAGTTCTTAATCTGAGTATGGGTATTTTAAGGGTAATTGAAAACTTACTTTCTTGCAAATATATCTCAAGTATTTATTTGTAGAGCTGCTAATTTGTATACTACACATGCTTGTGTCAAGCAGTTTTCCAGTGGGAGCAGTACTTTTGGTGAGCTGAAGAAATCATCCTAAGCTGCCTTGAGCATTGGGAAGAAAACCAGATTGTAGTAGAGAATTAGGTACAGAAACAGACTTAAACACTGCAGGACAAATGCTTGGGGGGAGGAAAGCACATAAAGGTGATAAAATAGATATCCCATGTAGGGAATCCGTCTAAAATGAAAGGCTGCAAATAGAAACTAGAATAAGGGTAGGACAACAGGAAGCTCTTCTGGCCTGCTGAAGCTGAGAGACGGCGCGCTCTGTTTTCGGAAGATCTGCATGCTTCCCATCTGGTGACTGCCCAGACAAAACAGGAGAACCATCTGCCTCCCAGCTGGTCCGTCAGAAGGTGCCTGCTGGGCGGCACGCGTGCCGCTGGTGGAGCCCGTCGGCCCTTGCAGCCCGAAGGTGGGACGTGAGGGGCACCAGGGAAAAGAGAGAGAAGGGGGAAAGCAGGGAAAAGAGGAGTGCGTAGGGAGGGGGCTGTTCAATTCATCATTAAAAACCTTGTTGTCCACCCGTTTAGGAGAGGGTGCGGTGCGTCCTGCTGCCAAGGAGTAATGCTGTAAAGACAGTACCCAGTTTTTCAAACTGTCTAATGGATGGTCTTGCATCTGTTTATCTTAACCTGTGGTAATTGATAGGTGGAAATCAGCTTAAAGGAAAATACATGGAAATCTCAGCCTTGAATCCTAACTTCTTCCTGCTTTGGAAAAAATGTTAAAAGACATAGGATCTGAGGAGTGTTACCGAAAGGGATTACTAGCAGCTAGGCAAAGAGTTACTGATTGAGAAAAGAGTTAATGCAATACAAAAACGACATCTTGCAAATTTGACACAGTCTGCTATAAAATCAGAGATGTTTAGTGGGAAGTTCAAATTCATTCTGTTTTATGCGTTGCTCGTTGGCTTCTTGGTACCCGATTTAAACATTTGTGAAAACGTGTAGATTGATAATGATGCTTAACATTGAAGAGATCTTCTAACTTTAGTTTCAAAGGCTTACCCTGGGGTTTTTTTGTTTGTTTGTTTGTTTTACATAATGAGTCATTAAATCGTAAGAACCAGGATTGCTGTGAAAGTCAGCATATTCTGCTCTCCCTTCTGGTTTGGCACAGGAGAGGAAGAGAGAGTGGGGCAGCATCTGGTCGGGTCAAAGACACCGTGAAAGACGATGCGATGGAAGCCCTCAACCTTGCTAGGTAAAGGGACGGAGCCGGTTCAGGTCCTAATGAGGCTTGCTAAGAACAGCAACTGTGTGGGTCCTTTGACAGTCTTGGCAGTGGCCAAGAGCATTAGCTCGGCGCAAGGATAGAAATAGAAATAAAGCTTTATTTATAGCAGCGGGCTCTTCAGGGCATATTGGAAACCTAATCAGAGAGGGAAGTGTCGTCATGCTCGGTGCGAGGGAGGTGCCACCAGACCAGCGCTGTTAGCTGGGCTGCGGGCTGGAGGTGAGCTGGGAGACGAGTCTGCCTTGTCCGGCCCGTGGCAGCTCTTGGTGCTCCGGTTGGGTTGGGTTGGGTTGGTTTGTCTTATCCGAGATGTGCTGGGCCAGATGTGTGATGTTAGGTGGTAGTGACAAGGCAGAAGGAAAACTGCTGCCCAAGTTACCTAACCATTTTCTGTTCCAAATGGCCCTATTTTATTATGCACGAACGCAGATATTGGTACTGGCCACATGGATGTCTTGTGCCTCTATTAATTTTAGCTGAAGTATTTAGACTGCTGTAAAATAAGCACACATATCATGCTGCTAACAAGTAATTGTTGTGAAAGCCTTTAGTGACTGCTGTGGGAGGGAAGCTCAGAATAGAAATGAGATTTAGTTTGCCTCTAAGAGAATTTTTCTGCTCCAGGAAGTTTGCTGAATGTGTCCGTGAAGGCATCCCCCAGTAATACAGCACATGATACAGGCTGTAGTGAAGTGGTTGTTAACTGGTTTCCTGTTCTGGGGTTTCCTGATTAATTACAGAAACACTAGGCTTATTTTACAAAGATAGATAGGTTTTGTGGGAAATTCATTTCAGTGAAGCTTTGCTACATAACAGATTGCTGCATTTATTATGGGAAAGTATTCTAAAAAATCACAGGCATCTTATGCTAAAGAATATTAAGATCTAGTAAAAAAAATATCTTTTACCATATTAAAGAAAAATAAGATCTGTGTTCTTTAGAATTTGCACAGTACAACAGTGTGTAGTTAATCTCCCCATACAGTAGAATGTTGATGTTGAAAATTACAGATTTTATCGTAAATTTACCGTAAAATTGACAAGGGCCATTAAACCTTTCTGCTGATGTGAGATTTGGTGAAGTTGAGCTCACACGTTTTGAGGATACATCTAATGTGATAGCTGTTTCCCTTTTAATAATCGTGTGCTTAAATCTGTAGTTCGTTTTTAATTCTAATTTTGTTAGTTAAATGGATCGTTTCGGTGTGACATGAAGGTGCACTCCTAGTGCCTCTGAATCTGCCACTTTCAAATTTGTAAGCACATTATTTCTATTAAAATTACAGATTGCTGAATCAGTGATCAGAAATGTTTTAACTGCCATGCAAAATCCTTTGGTTAAGTATTTTTAGACCTTTTCCTTCTCTGTGCCCTTTGCAAGTTGTACTGGTTTTGTAACCCACTTTTATGTTCTCCTATAGAACCTCAAATATTTTTTGCAACCTTAATTATATTTTTAAAATGAACTAATTGCCTTGTAGATAGGACACATTTTTAAATGGTGCCTTCTAATCATAAACATTAGTTAAGCGTTTGTGTTCTTTTTTTTAGTGAATAAATACATAATCCCATAAATCCATAATAACCAGTTTGTTCATCAAGATTTCTAATAGTAAAATACTTCTGCAGGTAAAGTAAGATTAATTTGGTACCTTTTTACATTACGGCTTGCTTCTTCCTGTAACTTTGTTACGGAAATTTGGGTGTTTAAAGTTTCTGGGAGTACAGACAAAATTCCAGTGTTGGTTTTGACTACAACCTGTGTCCAAGTCGGGTGAATTTATTCCGTTGTGCTCAGTTCCCAGCTGAGCTGGGCTGAATTGGCTCAGCCCACCCGCGTACCTCTTCCGATGGAGACTGAAGAAAAAATGCAACTGGGTTTCTATATTTCTCTTAATTTAAAATTGTATTTGAGGATGCTCATTTTTTTTCAGTCTTTGTGGTCTACAGGGGTCTCACTGGGTATAAATGTTCTGGCTGTATGTTCTTGTGCTCAGAAAAACCTGCAGCAGGCTGTTCTTTCTCAGTGTTTTCACGTCTTGTTGTGTGCAGCAGTTACAACTTTCCTGTTTTCTGGCTGGTGACCTGAGCTAGATTCATGTCCATGTGACGTGCAGTACTCACAAAATCAGCTTTTTGCCTGACTTTCTGTGTGGTGAAATTACAGCGTGCCCTGTTTTAGCTCTTCTCTTTGCAAATTGGTAATCTTACCATGTCGCGTTATATCAGGTCTCTTATTTGCTTGAAAAGAGCCTCAAAGATGCATTGGGTAGAATTGAGGAAGACTTTTGTTTGGGGCTGCAATGAAAAATTAGTTCAAGACATGGCAACAGCTGCGGGTGACAATTTAGAGTTGCTGAATAAGTATTGTAATCAGCATTTATCACAGACATCACATGGGATTAAACACTTTGAGGTGATTGTTCTTGGGCACAGCCTTAGGGAGGATTATTACCATGACAGAGCTAGTTGTCATGGCAATACATGAAGAGGAGAGAGGCTCTTCCTTCCTCTTTTGCAGTTTGCACTCCTCTATTAAAGGAAAGCCTGAGATCATTGACAACGCTTTTTTTTTTCCAAATATATATATATTATAATTTTTTTTTTAATATAACACCAAATTCTGCTATTCATCCTCCGTGTTATGGTTTAAATTATAATTAACTTTGTGCATTACCCTTTCTGTTTAAAACAGGCGTTAACTTCTACTTCTTAGTGTTTAGTTGATGGCAAATCTGACCGTCTGGTGCTGCCTGGTGCTTCCTCTCGCTTTTTCCGAAGTTAAGCTTTTCTGAAAGACCCCAATTGATCTCTCTGTATCTGTCAGCCAAGGTGACTTGATGCTGATGAAGATGCATCACTTGTGTAAAGATTGTCCCGTTCAAAGCTGGGCAGGAAAGTGGGGTAAAGCTGTCTGTCCCGCAGCCTGCCCTCCCTGCTCTCCGTGCAACACTTCGCCTTCAGACCCTAAACATCACTAATTAAAGTGAAAAGGGATACTAAAATAAAGCAGATTTGTGAAAAGTGATACAGTAAATAGTCTCCCAGACTTCTTAATGGCTTTTGTCATTTAGTGAAATTAATATGGCCAGCATTCAATTTCTGTATGATTAACTGGGAGCCATAGTCCCGCAGTTCTCTGTATTCACCTTGGTAGAACTCAGAGAAGGTGAATTGGTCTCTCCACAATTGCTCAAATTACTATTTTGGAAACTATTTTATAATTAAAATTTATTTTTGAAGATCCAATTTCAGAAGTACAATGTGAGCATTCCTAATGGTTTACTTTATACAGCTAATTCACTTTCGGTTTCATGTCATGAAATAATGAAAGATGCTTAGAAACTTTTTCCTGCTTGGGTCTCATCAAAATATTATTCTATTACTGCTAACAGTTTATTATGTTTGTTTAAGCCTGCAAATGTAAGTGCAGTAGCAAAGAGTTTTTATTAAGTGCTTAAGTGTAAGTCAGACTCATAACTTTACTAAATATTGTTTCTCTTATAATAGTTCACTATTAAATAAGTTTGATTTTTTTGAAACTATGTAGTCCTTTCCTATGCATTGTAAAACATAAGCGTTTGTCTCTGTTGCTTTTACAAATAAAAGCTGTGTCACCTCTGAAATCTCATCTGAAAAGTTGTTTCTTCTTAAAAAATAAGCATACCCAAGTTAGTTTTTGAATTAAAGAATCTGCAGCCTCAAATAGAACTTGATGCTTTTATTTTATGTATTTATTTCATGAGTTAGGGTTGTAGAAATTTTCTTAATATGGAATGATTCTTTCTCACAGTTGCTGCAGCCCAAGCCATAGCAGAAGAAAGAAGAAGCCAAAGTGGTGTTAGCCCTATTGCAGTCCAGACCTCAATAAACATAAAGGCAGCAACTAAACCAGGTATGATTATTGGTCATTGTTCTTAATGAAGTATTGGGTTTACAGGGTGGGGTGGGGGGTTAAAAAGAAGTTTGATGCTCTTTCCTTAGTAGAGATTAGAGCATGAAGTGCTTGTTTAGATGGTTCACAGGTTCATTGAAGGTCTAGTTCTGATGACAGGCTTTTTGTTCTTGGTGCTCTCTGAGTTCAGCCGCTGAAGTTGCCTATCATTTCAGCAGGACATAACAATGAAGATAAATGCATTCTTCATGTTCTGGTTTGCTTACCAGTTCGCTTCTGGCTGAAATTCAAGTTTTTATACCTACAAAGACTCAGGCAGTCTTGGTTCTGCTTAGCCTGCAAAGTAGCTATCCTGCAGCACTTTGAATTTGTCATGATGCATGAACTATCTGTTCCCAGATGGAGTTTTCCTAGATTCCTGTATTTCTTGATCACGGGAATTAATATGTGCAGGAATAAGGATCAGAGTTGAATTTGGAATAAGTGTACATTCTTACAACGTCTGATGCTTGCTCAGGCTTTCTTTTGACTGTACAAAGTGGGCCTTTTCATCTTGTGCATACTTTCAGGTGCACATTAAAAAAGGATCAGTTGCAGTGAGGGAAGGGAAAGGGGAGGGTATTCTGCCTCTTCTTAGTTTTCCAGTTGAGATCTTTAATCTCTATATAAAATGTGCAGTGCTTTGGTGGTATGCATGTCTCAGGATGTTCCATAATCCTGTCAGTAGGAAAGACTTTACGACTACTTTATTTAGATTTAAATGTTCAAAATAACTGACAATTACATGTCTTCAATTTTTCTTTTGACAGTGATAGACGGTTCCACTCTAAGAACAGAAGAAAGGCAAAGGCTAGCCAGGGAGCGTAGAGAAGAGCGGGAAAAGCAACATGGTATTTTCTTGTTCCATTTGAAATATAATTTCTGAAAATCTTTGTGATAAAAGGATAACTCACTCTCTTACTCCTTGTTTAGTCACTTTTTTCAGCTTGCTGGAGACCACCAACCAGGTCTGCCCTTGGTCTTGCTTCAGAGACCATCTGTGAGCCTGAATGGAGAAAAATTAGAGTTGAGAGGAAAATATTACAGAGATTTTTGGCTTCTTGAAGCTGTATATTGCTTCTGTCCTTCCAGTTCTGAGGGACCACCAGGCAAATATAGCCAACTTCTTGTTGGAAGCCTCAGCAAAAACATTTCTGAAATGATAACCTTTATCTTAGAGCTTCCTGTAGCCCTGAAGACTGAGGTTTGGGAAACACTGATTCAGAGAAAACCAAAAAGGGCTTAGCTAGTTGAATGGCTTGATTGCCTTGAACACTGCTTCTCTTGTTTCCTAGCATGCTGAAAAGACTCGTGGATTTAAGTGTCAGCAATATATGCTTTATTTTAGCTAAGAATCTGAGACTTAGAGAAGAGTAAAACTCTTGCCCAGCTTTATGCTGTTTGTGATGTGAATCTCAGTTTATATATGTGAAGCAAGAGATGAAAGGGTCACGGTATGCCCTGCAGTCCTTGTTCTCAGTCTCCCAGCTGGTGAGGAGCAGTGTCTTACTCTGGCCTGCATGTCTGTGTTGCTTAATGTGTGATCAAAGACACACAGAACAGGAATGATTGTCTTATCCTAACATGAAGAGAGAACAGGACTGGGATGTACGTAAATTCAGAAGTATTTTGGGGGCCTTGTACGTAGATAATGCCAGTGCGTTGTTAATATAATTATCTGGTCTCTAAGCTCATTTCATCTGTCTAGCCACAGAAACTACCTCTACTGTGTATTCAGCCGCTAGATTTTTGTCAGAGGAGGTGAAGCTTCTTGTTAAACTCTGCGCAGCTGTATCTAGGTGGAGGCTGTGGAGAACAGTGACATAACTATTTTGTACTCAGACGCAGTATCTGCAGCGTTTTTCTGTGTTGTTGCCCAACACTTTACATCTTTTCCGTATATCTTTTATTCTAAAAAACTGAGAATTGCAACAGAAAATTCCACACTTTGATACTCAACTTACTACTTACTTATTAAGACTTCACTATTATGATGGCAAGGAAAGTGTTTATATACATATCCTGGCATTCCTGTCTAGACAGTGAAGTGAAATGGCAGAAAAGGTTCAAATTCATTGCCATCCTGGGGACAGAATTAGACATCTCTGTCATCATGTGAAGTGTCATCCAGCCCTGCTAGCTAATCTTGCTATGTGTTTTAGTTTGAAGGGATGATAATTTGGTTGGTAGTCTCTTGCCTGTAATCCGTGTTGTAATATCAATGAATAGTTAAGTTTGATTTTAATTTTTTCTTAAAAATTTACAGCTGCCAAAGAGACACAAATCCTTGAAAAGGAGAGAAAAGCAAAACTTCAGTATGAAAAACAGTTAGAAGAAAGGCAGAGAAAGCTAAAAGAACAAAAGCAGAAAGAGGAACAACGGAGGGCAGCAGTAGAGGAAAAAAGAAAACAGAAAATAGAAGAGGAAAAGGTACTGTGTCTTGAAGTTCTGTAGTTTTATAGGAGCTCCTACATTATGTTCTTACCATGCTCTGAATGATGAAAAATAGAAAGTCATCGGAATGCTGTGTGTGTTAGAATGTGAAAACATTTTACACATCTGTACAGTGAGCACATGTCCTCCATCCCCATCCCTGGCCTAGTTTTAACTGTACCTGAGGAACTCTGGACTTTGGGAGCTGTGTTTGCTGTTTGGCTAGTGATTATTTTTCACATTCACAAAAAAAAAAACAACAAAACACACTCTATATTCCTAAATATGTTGCTTCTTTTTGGTGCACTTAATAGATCCCATTTGTAAATTAGCATGGGTGACAGGTTTTAAACTTTTTTCAGCTCTATGTCTTGCTTTCTGGGAGCCCAGCTGTGGCCAAAGAGTCTCACATTCTTTCAGTTCTCCCAAATTATAATTTGTTACTGTATGTTGTGCAATTGATGTTACCTGTGTACTTACCATTTACTGCTTTGCACTTTGTATCAGCTGTTCTTAATTGACTGTCCCTTTGCCTTCGCTTTGATTGCACATGGACCAGCAGAGCAGTATTTAACGTGTGGAGCATGTTGCTGGCTTCATAGAAGCTGAAAACAGAAATAAATACATTACTGTGTGCCATCCCCTTTGACGAGTTGTTCTGCCGATGCATGTTAAATGTGTTGCAAGTTATGAAAGGGTTGATTTCCAGAAGTGGTGTGTGAGCACTAAAAGCATAACACACACACATGCTTTCATAAGCTAGCTGTAAGAACTTGCTGTGGTCATTGATGAAGAGGATGTAAGCCTGGCTGGATGTCCCCTTGGAGTCCAGCTATTGTCATGCTGTTCTAGGAATAGATTTTGTGTGGTTGTTTTTTTGACTGGCAGTATTCTACACTGGTGTTTTGTTATCTGTAATCAGCTTCTGGGTGTGTTCAGATGGATATTCCGTTTGAACTTCATGGAATAATTTACATTGCTGAAGAACAAGCAGAAATGTTTGGGGTGGGCCTTGACTGGAGTCCAGTGTGGTATTATCTCTTCAGGCAACTACTTTAAGCATCAAACATCCCTTATGCTTCAAGAGGTGCTGCCCCTAAGCCTACAGTATGTTTATTCATGAAATTTAGAGGACGGTAGGTATGTTTTAAGTAGCCACTGTGGTGAGTGGTAAAGGGACTAGCCGATGAGTTTTCGATTGATGTTAACCTTGTCTTTTAATTGGTCCCTGGAGGAAGATGATCTTGTACATAGAGATACGTGAAGAATCAGGGAGGTAAGAAAATAGTGTGCACTTGACCTGTAAACCTTGCTTTCAACCAGAAAAGGAAAACAGATCTTGACTTTTCGACTCTCACACCTGAAAAAAATTGCTTCTAAAGAAGCTATCTTAAGGCAGTATTTGCCAGCAAGATACCATCTTCTCTTGTAATTTAGCAGATAGAAGTGCATCAAAAATACATAGTCTGCCACGTGCTTGTAGGGTTCTTTAGCCAAGTCTCATTTAGTTAATTGCCTTCCTTAGATAATGCAGAGGAAGAAACACAATAGCGAGCAATGTGGAAAAATAAGTGGTTCTCTGTCTAAGCCAGTCTTGAAGACAATTAGCAATGGCTACCGTTGAGATACCTGTCTTACAACAATTACTCAATTATTCTGTACAGCTGTGCAACTGATTTTGCACAACTTATGTTGATGTCTTGAGTTGATAACTGATTTTCCGTTGTTTATAAAGCAAAGTCTTTAACTCTGACTTTCAAGAATTACCACACTGCAAATACCTTCTCATCTACAGATTACATAAAGACTAGATGCTTAGGCATGTTAGGTAAACTCTAATTCAGCTTTGTTTAACAAGGGATGGGGGGCAACAACTAAGCTTTATGTTCCAAAAAAAAAAACAACACCATTTCGTTTTATCTTTTGTCAGTATATGGAATGCTGCTTTCCTTCCTTCCTTCCTTTCCTCCTTCCTTCCAAGTTTACTTTGCCTGTTTTACACTGTGACCGTGTCAGTCCGTGTTGTGAAATGGTGCTGAAAGAAGGTGAAAGTCTTACGTCCTCAGGAGGGAGGGACATTTGGATAATAAGTCCCCTTGGCATCTTACTGTAATGTATCGGCAGTAAATACTGCTTCAAGAGGTCGCTTGGGATATGACTGTTCCAGAAGAGAAATCTGTTGTTGACACGTGTATGGAATGGTATGATCACCTGGCTGATCATGGAGAAGGAATGGTCTAGCATGGTTACATTTTGTCTTTGTACACAGTAGCTAAAGTTCCCACATTAGCAGTTCTTAGTCCTGGGTACAGAAGACAGCATTGTTCGGTACTCCTCATCCTGTCAGCAGTGATCGCTCTAGTCTAGAGCTGATTAATCTTTTTTGCAGATTTTTTGCTTTCATATCTTGCTATATCTGGTTTCATTGTGTATCTGTTGATGTCAGTATCAGTTAATATTTGGATCAGTGTTCATATAGTTCTCTGACAAACAACCTTATACTTACTCTTGGTATTTTATAATGGAGAATGTCAAGCACCTCTTAGAAATAACTTGAGAATATAAATAGTATAAAGAATAAGCAATTATTTTTGCTCTGTTTGGGCTTCATCCCTATTTAGAAAATAAGTAGTACTGTTTACTGAATAGGAAATCTGATGGCTATTTTAAGTAAAGAGTAAAATAGATTACCTGTGCTGTCACTCAATCTAATCATGTTTACAATTTTGAAACAGTTAATTGTCATTAACATTTTTGTGTGATAGTTTTTGCAACAAAATAAAACATTTTAAATCTTGCTGGAAAAAAAAAAGATCTGTATTTTGTCTTTAGCATAGCTGTGCTTTATAGTTACATAACTTCATAGTGGTGTTGTTTAATAATAGGAGCGATATGAAGCAGCTATGCATCGTACCTTGGAACGGAGTCAGCGACTGGAAACACGACAAAAGAGATGGTCCTGGGGAGGGTCTGTAACACCAGATTCAGAGAGCAAAACAGGTAAGTAATACCTTTTCTAGCATGGCTAATATTAAGTGTGAACACTGGCAGGTGTAGTACTATTCGTAGAGACCTGGGCATCTTTTCCTATGTTGGATCTTGTAACAGGATCCACAGGTAGGTTTGGGGGGAAAGATTCCTGTCTGTACTTGTCCTGAAAGGGTGCACTGGGAGAGATCTTTTCATGTACTGCCCAGCTGGAAAGCCCCTGCCAATAAGTAACTTTAAATTAGTTATTGTCCAGGAATAAAGTAAAGCCAAAAACTCTTCGATTCAGCCTATCTTCTGAATTGCTGGAACTGTACTGAGTGTGTTTCGACTTTTGTCTTAGTAGTGTCTTTTACTGCCAGCTTGAATGTTAATTTTTAAGTGTTTGTTTAAAACGTTTGAATGTGCTTATGATAGAAATAATCATGATATCCAACTTACCCATTTTTTTTTGCTTGACTTACATTGTTTATTATTTGACCTTGTAACTTACAAACCTTCTTCTTCCACAGAGCAACAGACCACAGATGAAGTTGGAGCTGGTGGTATTGATTTCTAAAATTTTCTTTTTCTTTTGTTTTACACTCACTACTAATCTTTTAAACTTGAGTTCTTGTTTCTCTAAAACTAAGAAAAACCATCTCCATGTAGATCTTCTGCTGGATCTTGGCCAGCTATGCAACAAATGTGATCCCTAAGTGGAAAGCAGTCCTCTACGTTTTTAACTATCCCTCCCAGCTAATTAAACTACAGCTTTAGTTGTGGCATCCTGAGGGAATTTTGAGGGAGAGGATATGTGCATTTAGGTTTTTAAAGATTACTAGATACAGCATGAGGGGAGGAGAAGAGAAATTCTTAGAGGATTGTATTTGAAAATAAATTAACTCAGTAGTCAGCTTTTTTTCAAAAATGGAAATTTTGAACCCTTTCATTGTTTCCTACTTTGCAAAAAGTGTGGGGTTGGTTTATTTTTTGTTTTGTGGTTTCTTTTTCTATTTTTTTTAATGAGCAATTGAAAATACTTGTAAAATCAGATGATTTTTGCTAAAATTTTGTAAAAGGGAATGGGTCCTATGTGCAGTTTGATTCTTTTTCCACGTAGGGCTTCGCAAAACTAGATGTCTTATTGTCTAAATGTAATTCTATATATTTAATGTATTTTGATTGTAGTTCTGGTATTTGCCAGTGTACAGAGTGAGCCATTCATAGAAACATTTTGAATCACTGATATATTTGTGAAGTCTGTATGTTTAATAAGTAAAATTATTTCGTGTAGGTAGTTTAAGACGACAGCTCTCAGCTGAGACCCGGCTAAATCTGAATTCTGAAAATCTGTGCATGCTCACAGCATTACTAATTCAACACAGCTGTCTTGCAATGCTGACAATATGAGAATTGAAAATGCAATGAAAGTCTGAGTGAGCATGATTTAACTACTGTGGCTTATTCTGGCAACACAGCAGAAGCATATGTATTTTATTTAAACTTCTCTCATCCCTTTCTCTGCATAGCATGAACCCCTAATTTTCTTCAAAATTAGCCACTTTTCACTGTATTGCTTTACCTGTTAAACATGTGTTCCTTAGATATATAAAAATTTTTATATATAATATATATATATTATATATATATATTAAAGATATATAAATATATATAAATCCAGATAGCATATTCCACATTGCCAAAAGTCTTTGAACTTGGAACGTAGGATATCACATTTGTCATGGATATTTAGGAAAGCATTATTTTTTTCTCCTGAATTCTTTTCTACCTTCTCTAATTTAAAAGCTAAACTTTATAACCAACATAAAGTAATGCCTTTGCTCTCTTCTAATTTATGTGAGGAAATGAGTCCTGTCTGTCCCTTTAATCATGAAGACTAGAATCACAGTACTGCTGAAGCATGTTACAAATAAACAGTCTTCCAACAAACGTGTTCCTAATGTGAAAATAAAGACTTAAGCTGTACCTTATGCTTCATGAAGTAGCAACAGGAAGGACATGTATGTTCTGCTACATTAGATCATTTGAATAACTTGGCACCAATTCTGAAAAAATTGACTGTAGAAATAAACAAATAATGCAGTGTTTGACCAAGGCACTTTTATGCACACTGTTTTAAATTTCTGTTAGTCTTTAGATTGAGATTTCAAACATACAGCTGTCTTTTCTGGGCTGAACAATACGAAATCATGCTTGGATTAATTCTTTTCATATTTATTCCCGTTTCAGGATTGTCCCTGGCTTCTTAACTTTCTGGAGCTCATTGCTTAATAGTTGTTAAAAATCTACAAAAAACATATAGGATGCATAAATCCAGCCAGCTTTCGAAGAAAATAATCTTTATTTGATCCCTTTCACCTTATATTTATATAATTGCTGGAAAGAAAGCAATTACTTTTAGAGTTTGGAATGAGCTCTGCTGCATTACATCACTGTGGCTGAGTAACGCACCTGCTCTGACAGCATGTCTAAAGCAAATTTCTATAGGGTATTTTTCCATCATCAGTTTCTGTGGCAGATTTGGGCTTAAAGTCTCCATCTCCATTTCTTGAAATGAAAAACACTGTGGGGCAGATTTCAAATATTCTTTATTTTATATGCTAGTCTTTCTTGTCTTTTGTGTTGCTGTGCAAAAAAAAAGTAAGAAATCAGTCATGTCCTTCCATGAACCAGCTATGCCAGCGGTAATATTTAGGAATGTTGACTGGTAAAGCAGTGTTTGTGGGTGATGGAGATAGCACGCTCTTGAAAGTAAACCCCATGTAACTGAACATTTCACCAGCCATCAGGTGTATTATGTACAGAATGTGATTCATTGAGACTGCACCAAATACCCCGCTGATGGTCTGAAATTTAAAAATTGATGAAAGCCCTAGAGTCTAATGTTGCATTAATGACATTGCTGTCAGTGCTAAGATGAAACATGCAGGGTGTGGGTCTACCAAGAAAAATGGCAAGGCTGTGTAATAAAGCATCCCTGACAACAGAGCCATTATAAATGAGGGAGGTTTAGTGATGACTGCTAAGCAAAACTAGACATTCAGGTGCACTTGAAGTGGAGACTTGTGCTATTAGAATAGAAATTGGGTTGCAAGATTTTCCCCTTTCTAAATAGATTCCCTGTCCTTGTAGAAACTCAGAAGGATCTACAAAACCGATAATTTTATTTTGTTTAGCCTAATTTTATGCGACCCCAGGTAGGCAGTGCTCCAGCACCCTCTGTCTCTCAGTGAAACTTGGTTAGAAGCCAGGGTTGAGAGCTGTTCTCTCAGTGATATTTGTAAGATACCATGTTCCATAGCTCCTTTCCCCATTGCTAACCTTGATGCATGGTAATCATGTTCTTTCTTTGGCTTTGTTGCTGATTTGTTTTTCCATACCGTTAAAAACCAGATGTTTGGTACCACGTGAATTATGCTATACGCTTTTTCCAGTTCAAGTCCCTTGTTGCAAATAATTTAACTTTCCCATCAAAGTACAGAAATATTTACCTATGTTACCAGACTAACTTACTTGAGAAAATCATGTCTGTCTTCCAAAGTTGTTTTTTTTTTTTTTAATAGCGAACTGTCCAAAGCTTTGAGGTTTTCAGAAGCAATCTTGTGCTTGAGGTAGGGAAAAATATGAGGCCACCTGATCGTGTATTTTCAAATGTATTGATCAAAAAAGCATTGAGTTCTAACAATTCTAGGCAATTAGTGCAAAGTAAACTTTTCTGGAAAAAGGTAAATTCAAATATCTGTATTAGTATGCTTTACCAATTTGATTTTTTTCAGTCAAGGTGTCAATTGTGTTTTTTTATCTGAACAGTCACGTATAGACTGTACATTTTTCTTTCGAGTCTTCTAGCAGCAGTTTCATCATTTGTCTCTACTAAACAGCACAGTTCACCTTCAGAACCTGTAAACTTGCTGAAAAAGAAGTATTTTGCATAGTGTAATTTTTCTCAAGGCAAGATTTAGTTTTCAGCCCTCTGGGTCTCGGTAGGTGATTGACTAAAGCTCATAATTCATGTAGGTGCTGAAGTCTTAATTTGAACAAAGAGAAATTATTTATATAAAGTATCTCCACGATGTTAGGCATTTGACTCTCGTGTGCTTAAATTAAGGCAGGAGCCGAGTGTTTTTTTGTTGTTGTTTGTTTGTTGTTTTTCAAATCAGCCACTAGAGGGGAGTGTTTCCCTTCGGAAAGACCCAAATACAAAAATCACAGGTTCCTGTTTTTTGTATATGAAACCTTGCAACGCTGTTTTAGTTATCAGAGTACTCAGGCTTCATTCACAAAATACCATTTTTATTACGTTAGGAAAGTATCATCTAAGCTCAGATTTTGTTTCTCAACTAGATTGACTAAACTCCCCTTTCTCTTACCCCATGGGGACTTGTCTTTTAATTCACTGTGACAAGAGCTTTCCATTTCTTTAGATTCAGCTTCAAAAGGTGTTTTTCACTTCACATGGATTCGCATTTGTTCCTTTGAGAGGGAGAACCTTAGCTCATGGTGTTTCAGGAAGTCTGGGTTGGATACATGAATCAAAAGTAGAGGTAGGGCTGTCCATAGGAATGCTTGTGCCCTGGCTCTTGCTGTAAGGAGCTGCTATAGCACACTAGCCAAAGGGAAAAGAAGCTGCCCCCTGTGGTGAGTAGTGCTGCTTTTTCCTTTGGCGTGTCGTATGCACTGATGTGTTCACATTAATCATCTTTGCAGTCCAATATACCAGCACAATCAATTATTTGTGTTAGATGTACAGAACTTTTCATGTTTATTATGCTAGTCCATAATGCTTTGCATGAGTTATCATTTTCTACTTATTGAGTTTCCATTGCAATAGATACATGCTTTTTCAAGGCTTTCATGCTCTGGAGTAGTGTTCATCCTGAAAGATCATTATTTGAAATTAAAAAGCAGGTCTTTATCTGGCTTCTGGTAAACTTAAAATTTTGCAGTGGGAGTTGCGATTTTGTGTGTGTGTGTGTGTGTTTGTATACTCATATAGAAGAATTAATTAATGTCTCAGGGTGTAGTTGTTTCAGAAGAGTTGGAAAGCTGGTTGGAAACATGAACTTAAGGAATAGCTTTTAGAAAAAAGAAATAGGAAATTTCTAAAATAAAGCAGCCCTTCAGAAATAATCAGAAATAAGAATGCTTTCTTGACTTCCTTTGGGACTTGGTTTTATACTTCCAAAAGCGTTTATTTTGTTTTGCTTTTCTTAACTAGTGAACGAATAACTGTTTTGACATACCTGAGCGGAAGTTACAAAGAAGGAAATTACTGTTATTGGGGTTTTTTGTTACTTTCTCTGTCTTGCCAATCTAGTAACAACACACAACCTCAGTAGCCTTTGTCTTTGTGTTAGGAGCAGAGAGTTTAAAAATAACTTGTTTGCATACACATGCTTAAAACCTATGCTTTATTGTACTAAAACTGAATGCCTTTCCTCTGCATGTTACAACTGGTGTTAATTGTATCAAGTACAATCAAAGGAAAACAAACAAACAACAACAACAAAAATAACACTTTTGTTTCTCATTAAACAAAACTTGAGATAGGTTTCAGGATGTAATACTTCCAAAGTTGTCTCCAAGGAAAATGTGAAAGGTTCTTCTGCAGGTATGAAGATGAATTCTAAAGTAACCACTTCTTTACACAGCCAGCAAGCGGTCCACCTCCACTGCAAACCTCAAACAAACGGAAGCTGTCATGAATAAACGTTTATCATCGTCTGCAGCACTTTTAAATGCTTCTGATCGAAGTAAGTGTTTGTGTTCCTGCTGGTAGCAGGTATACTGCTTAACTGTTATTTGGGGAGGAGACATGAGGACAAATGATACTCCTCTTCCTCCCTTGATGTGTAATTCACTTCATATTTTGATCTCAAATGCATTTCGTGCAATTTGTTAATCCAGCTTGACTGTTCAGGGCTTTGACCCAGTTGATGTGATCTCTATTAGAGGAGAAGAGTAACGGTAAAGATTACTGTCTTTTTTATTATTATTATTTTTATTTCTGTAATCATTTTACTAAAGTCAAATCTTGGTGAATGATTGATTCATAAATCATTTCCCATCATCTTTAGGGGGTTGCATGCCTTAAATCACATCCTAAAATTTCAGCAAACTAAAAATAGTACAAAAGTAAAGTTTAAATTTTGTTAGACAGCTTTAGTCATTTGTCTGTCTGTGGGGAGGAAAAAATCAGCTTAGTTTTGGCATCTTTCTTTTGTGCAGGTCCTGTACTCTATAGACACACTTTCTTTTTAATCTTAGAATTCTGCCTTAACCAAATAGAAGAGAATGCGTAAAAAACTCTTGACACTTCTGGGAGTTTTTTGGATGGGAGGAGGTTGTTTTGACTGGTTTTAACAGAGATCTAGAGGGATGGGATAGATCTCTGTTTTTTTCATTCTGACAAGCTTAAACATTTCAGTCTTCTCTCTTCCTCCTCCCTTCTGCCCCATCCCAATATGTGTACACTACCGGTAGCAAGGAAATGTGAAACAGACCTTCCAGAACGTAACATCAAGGTCATTCTGTAAATCCTAATGATCTGCCTTTTCCAATTAAAAAGAAAATAATTATTTAATTAAAAAAAAAAAAAAGAATTGTACTAATCTACTTGTTGTTTAGAAAAGTAAAGATTTGTATTAGCACATATCAGCTTGTTTTAGCATGAGACTTCCTTGTGGGAATCTCTTCTGTTTCATAGGAGCCTGCCTGTAACCGAAATGTTTCTTCCCAAGGTAATGAAAAGTATTAATAAGCCAAGAGCTGTTTAATATGAAATCACGTTCAGTTAAGTCTACACTGAAGTGTTCTGTCAGTCTTACAACGTTTGATCAAATTAGCTGTGCTAGAAAAATCTCTAACATGGACATGGCTAACAGTATTTTTGCTGGTTCAGGTTGGAAGGTGATGCAGCAGAAAAACTTGTATTCATGCACTGTTTGCCTGGTAGGGGAATTGGTGAATATATCCATACTGGCATAGCTGCAGGGGCAGTCTCTCTGAGTCACTGGAGACTGCTTGTGATCTGAAGTGATATTTATGTATAATGTGTCTGCAGGGTTCAGCCCGGGTATGAGTCAGAAACAGGGCTGTAGAGTAGAAATTAAGCACCTAACAAAGGAAGTCAGTAATTATCAGCTAATTGGGATTGCTTTCGAACTTACTGTCTACTATGAAATCCTTTGTGAATCTTTGTATGCATTGGAGAAGAAAATCTCAGGTGGTCTGAAATGGAAGAAATTGGGTAGGACTTGTGACCTCTTGGATTAGCTGGATGTAGAGGGTGACTTACTGACAGATTTAGATCACCACAGCAAGTTAGAACAATTCTGTGCTCCTGGTCTGGTGCTCAAGAAAAATGCCTGTTTGGTGAATGATGACTAAATTCAAATCACAGAGGAAAATATGGTCACAAAATTGACCAAATTGCTTCTGCCGTGTGTATGTGTCTGGGAAGGTGGAGGAGCAGAATGCATAAATGAGAGAAAGGAGCTTATTCCTGGATCAGTGGAGTATTTCTTCAGCTGTGTTAAGCTGTGTACACTTTGTTTCTGTCTCTTACTCATTCATAATGTGAACAGAGGCCTTTTAAAATTATTTATTCAGAAAGGCCTACAAAGATGATCCGAGTAGCTCAAACTGTTAAGATTGGCATCATGTCTCTGTGATAAGCAATGTACAGGAGTTTAAGATATGCATATATGGAGTGATTCTTCCCTATTCCAGTTTTCCTGCTTCTGAAGGATCTGTACTAGGAAGTGACTTAATTGCAATTCTGTGTATTAGGGAAGTGGGGCTGGTGTTGGAGGGGACCTTTTAGGCTTTTCAACAAAATTAATCCATGCGCTTTCACTTCCAGGTACCACAAAGCGAAGTGCCTCATTAAACAGGCTGAATAACAAAGTTCCTCTACATTCTCAGCAGTCAGCACTCAAAGGTTCACAGGTGGAACAGAAAGGTGCTAGAAACAAGTTCATTTTGAGAACTGGGAGACGGTAGACGGGGTATTTGATATCGACTTTAAACCATGTCCCAGTTTCATTATCTGGGTTTTTACTCATGCGTTCACTGCTGTAGCTGTGGTCTATGCACTGTGGCATAAATATTGTTATGCCCATTCCAGTGCCAGATATTAGGTGATTTCTTATAAACCAGACTTACTCCTCTGAAAAGTGTGGGGGGAGGCGGGGGGCAGAATAGACAAATGTTAGCCAAACCATTTCACTTACAAGAAACTGCTGGTTCATAATGATAGATCAGTGTTTTTAGCTGATTTCTTGGCAAAAGCAAAGCATGAGAATGACAATTTAGAAAATCATATATATATAAATACTATGTTAAAAATAATCTTCCATACGCTTGGTCTCCAGGAGGAACAGAAAAGAAGAGGAGCACATCTTTGAATAGAATGAGTAGTAAACCCCATTCCTCTCCTGAACTAGAAAAAGTGAAAAAGGAAGAAAAAACAGGTGGTTGTTTCATAAAGCTGAATATTTCGTTTAAAAAACATTCACAGTAAAGTTTGGATAGGCTTACTTTCACTAGTTTCCTTTGGTTGTTAAATCTCTAGGACTTTTTAAGGGCTTTTTAGTTATCCAGTGGTAAAGATAAAACTGTGAATAGTAAAGATTGAATTTCTAACTTGGGGCAGACAAAAAAATGCTGTAAGAAGGATATGACTTTGTTAGATTGTGCTCTAAGTAGATTGCAGAAAGTCTCTGCTCAGGAGAGAGAGAGGTGTATTTGAAAGCTGGTAGGATTAAGTGTAAGATACGGTAAAAATGTTAGTGATGTTTTCACTTCTTAGTTAAATGTTACTTTTGCTTTCTAAGCTCTCTTTCACTATTCAGTTTAATAGCAACTTCTCCGGTCCTGCTGCTGGTCTAAACTTTCTGCATGCAAATGATGAGGGAAACCTGCTTTCACTTCAGTCTCCTTTGTTCTGTGTATTCCCCACTAGGTTACAAATATCTTTTTTCTCTAGGGACTCTTTCTAAAGCAGAAGACTAGCAACTTTTCTAACTCTTTTTTTTCCCTTTAACAATTCTGAAACTTTCCTTTTTAGCAGCTGTTGCCAACAGTGGGAAAAAACATTCTTTTTCAGAATCTTTCCTGTTTGAGAGAATGATGAGTGCTGTCCATTTGTCTGTGCAAATGACGCCTGATGATAACCATTCACTTTGGCTTGAAAGCCTTCTGTTTATGTCAGAATAACCTTTCTTGCAATCTAGAGTGTATAGCTCTGAAGAGCTGGGTCAAAAACTTTTCATATTTTGACTGACTTCAGCCCTGTTATATGCATCTGTCTCTATCTATTAAATTGATCGGTATTAAGCAAGCCGAGGACAAGTGCAGCATAAGAGATTGCAGTGTTTATTCTTTCTGGATTCATCTTTTTTGGATTTCTCTCTCCATGACTTCAGTGTTTTTCTTCTAAAACTGCTATGATTTGCAACAGTGCTCACAAACCTCCTTTGCTTTGTACTGCTTGTCTTTTTCATTATATGATTTCATGTTGGATCCTTTTTGATTTGTTCCCATCATTTAGCTCGCCGCTCCCAGGTCAGTCCTCTGGACAGTAGCGTTATCAGTCGCCTCCTCGCCCCTACACAGGCATCCTTAGCTAGGAGTAAAAGTGCTGCTACATTATCGGCTGATGGACAAGATCCCTCAGGTAACAGGAGGGCAGCAAAGTGAAAGTTTTTTGCAGTCATTCTTCAAGCAAGAACTTAACATGATAGTTGCTAACTGCTGTGTTTCAGTCTGAATCAGACAGTTAATGTATGGTTATGTATAATATTACTTATCCAATATTTTCTTTGGTCAGTGACAACCGATTCGTATGCTATGTTGCATGTTTATTTAGTAAAACCAGAGAAAAACACTGGCTTTTAAAACTTAAACAGTGCCAGTTTACTTGGTTTGTGGAGAACCAAAATTCTGATACTTGTTTTGTTTTTTCCTTTTTTTGTTTTTTAACTGACTTGGAGATCTGCATTTGGGTGTATACTCAAATGAATCTGAGAAATACTAGTCAGAGAGCAGTGCTAGAAAATTAACAAAAGGGAAGAATAAATATATATATCATTTCAAAGGAGGCTGAAAGAAGTTAGTTCAAGGCCTAAATTTCTTTAGGGGGAGAAACTCTTGTACAAACATGGCAAAGGGGTTGTCTTAACATAAGTGCAGGAGCCCTGAGCTGGCTCCACTCAGGACGACTAGGAGTAGTGGCATAGCAGAAAGAGAACATAGTGGAGAAACCCTGTCTGGCCCAAGTAATTTTACACTGCTCCAGACAGCTGGGAAGCTCACACAGTGGCTCAGCTTAGTACTAGCAAAAGAATCTCTACATCGTGTTCTGTTGCAAGGAAGGCCTAGCTGCATTCTACATGTCTTACAATTATTACTGGTGTTAAGTATGCCCCAGTAAATATTTGTGTGGAACCAATGTGGAGTCCTTTCTCCTCTCTTACCTTGTAACTTGCATTCCCAGTTTTGTTCATTTCCTTAGTATATTCTTCCATCTTTTTTTTTTTTTTTTTTAATCTTATGCCACTTAACTTGGTCCTTGTTAATGGCAACATTTCTGCACTGCTCCCCTTGTGTAATAATCAGGTTTTTGGTTCATAGTCAGTGGTCATGTTTTTGCGCGGCTATCTATGTGCCACTTTTATTTTACCATGAATATTTCAGATCATGTCATGTGGGGAAATACCATCTTTTTCACCATTACTGACAGCATGTGACTTATTCACTATTGCTGAATTAAAGATAACTTTTACATTCTTATCAGTTTACTTAGAAGTACTTTCTTCTTTTTGGTAGAAACCTACCTGTGCTTTAGCACAAACTAAGCACAAACAGAATGCAGTTCTCCTTCCACAAATGCTGCAAATATAAAAATAAAATGTATTTTCCATAAAGTTACAAAATTAAGTGCTGGCATCTGTCACAATTTGTTCATACTCTAGAAGAATCACTTGTCTAATTTCAGAAGTAGATTTTTACATATATGTATGCTTGTCCATCTATGATTATTTTAGTAAAAGAAGTAATTAGAAGATATAATTTCTTTCAATATTGTATTATTTGTGAAGAGATTGACACCTAAGATAGAAAAGCTATTTTAGTTTAACAGTTGTCTCTTCTCTCTTATATGTTTATTTTACGCCACTTAAATTTGATTTGTTAACGTGGATAAAGGGTGCACATATATAGTAATAAAGGGGTCAGAGAGGCAAAGCAGAATAAAATACTGTTGCATAAATGCTTATTTCACAAGAAAAGTTTGTGAAGTAATGCTCAGATTCCTAAGGTAATGCTGCTTTGTAAGTACGTTGTGAAAAGAAGGAAGTTTTCCTCCATGAGTATGGGGGGAATGTACTTAAAATTTGAATGAAGAACTTGTAAAGAATCATGCTAAGCCATTAAAACTGTTCTGAAGTATTTGTGATGAGATGCATCTTGACTGAAATGAAAGTAATACTGGTGTATTGCAAATTTAGGCAATGTTTGGAAAAGCATTTTATTTTTATCTACTTCAGACTCTGCTTTCAGAATGGTTTTATTCTTAGTGCTGTTGCTTCCAAAGTACTAATCGTGTGGTGGTGGTGTCTGTGTCCATGACCCATTGCAATGTGCACTTCCTGTGATGTTTCTCTGTATGGTTTCTAACACACGCAATCTTTCTTTCTCTCTTTTTCCCTCTTTTCTCCTATTCTTATGCTGTGCACTTGGTTCTTGTTTTGTCTTGTCAAATTCCTAACTTTTATAGAATCTCACCTCTGTCCTCGTTCAGCTTCAGCCAGTTCCATCAGTTCCCCAGTCCCAACTCCTAAAGTGCCCGTGCGCAGTCGTAGCATCGACAGATTGAAGCCCTCTGTACCTTCATCTGATGCAAGTTCACCAGATTCAACCCAGGTTTGTTGAAAATCCACAGGAATTAGGTTTGTATTAATCCAGGGGTTTGGAACAGCTCAGGTTTTGTCTGCTTTGTTATTGAGATGTTTGATAGTGTGTGCTTCAAAAACATAGTATTGAAATTGAATTGGAATTTTATGGTCCTTGGTCTCTGTGGTATCTTAATGGCAAGCTGTTTTCTTCTTATGGTTCCTAAAGTTTCATTTAGGTAACAGACTGATTGGGTCTGTATTTTGGAACATAAAGGAAATGTAAAGTACATGTTTTTGAGGAGTTGTATGTTTGTAGTGGTAGCAGCTACTCTGTCTTTAATGTATCCTGGAGTGAGCATTATTTTATTCTTACATATCTTCTTAGAAATCAGAGATGGAAAAACCATCCCCAGGTTCTGGGTTAAGACGCCCTCCCTCACCATCTGTGTCTGCCCGTAGAAGATCCCCTTCTCCTGCTAATTTGGTGAAGCGTCCTCCATCACCTTCTACAGTTAGGTATGTGTCCTGGTTAAATAGCTTATTCAGAACAAAATGAAGGCTGCTTCCTGTCTCAAAGAAAGCTGTGCTGTTAGAATTCAGATAACACGGTGTAGCATAGGTCGATATACACAAGGATTTCACTTGTGGTCTGATTTCTCTTTCTTTGCACATTGAGGAATGCAGCACTTACTTAAGCCTTTGTCTCCTTTGTGCAGACAAAATACTCCTGTTTTTTTGTACGATCTTTGCACTGAAACCAGTAGGAAGCGTTGCAAGCTTCTGAGTAAGTCAGTCTACCTGTATTACGGTAGGAATTCCTTAGACTGGAATCACAAGGTTTATCCTTGACATGGAGTAAAAGCAGAACTGGTCTAAAAGACCTGTTTGGATGTTAGCCCATGAGTAGGGAGCCCAGGTGCCCAGGGTATTTCAGAATCCTCTGTTTAAGGTTTATGAGGAAGGCAACAGTATTTGTGTATGTATTTATTTTTAAAAGCAAGGTACATAATACAAACTAACTGAATAACAAGGTACATAATACAAAGTAGACCACTGTCCTCTTTTGTGTATTTGAGGTTTTTGCTGTTATCCCTGAAAAATATTCTTTACTTCAGCAGACAAAAGACTCGCCCACCTTCACCTAGTATATCAAAACAAAGGCCACCATCTCCTACTCCAGTCTCTAAACCAGCACCCATCCAACGTCCGCCTCTCACACCAGGTGTTATAAACATTACCAAAAAGAAAAGTGAAGCAGAGAGCAAACCAAAGGAAAAGAGCACAGAAGGAATGGGACAAGAGCAAGGTGCTTCACCAGCCTTGGACAGGGATGCAGTAGCAGCTAGCACAAAGACCAAAGAAGGTGAGTGCGTCTCCATGACTGAGACTCTTACTGAAGACATCTCCAGCATATATTAGAACTGATGAAATAATTCATTCATGAGGCAGACCACTGGAGATTAGGATGCTATGAGGTGGAAGCTGTGATTACTTATATAGTGATTACATGATTACTTATATAGTAGTTCTATGTGGTAGTGGATTTTAGTGCAATAGTCGGTTTATTCAACTTGGTGATTGAAGACTTAAGTCAGGAGCTTTCAATATTACTGCTTATAGTATAACTTTAAGAAAAATAGAAATCCTGTTCGCCTTCTGGACTTCAGGTATAATAGTTGAGAGATCTGTTAGCTTGAGGCTGGCAAAGTCAGTATTTAAACTATACAAAGGTCTTTCAATCCATTCAATAGTTCTTCTAATTGCTTGTGTAGAAACTTGCTTGTGGGAAGAAATCAACTATTGGTGCATCTCTGAGAGCCAGTTCTCACATAGCTAGAAGGCTGCCTCACTCTGGATTCCAGTGAACATGCTGCCTCAGGGAAAAAGTGGTCAGTGAATGTATCACGCTGAGAAATTACTGTGGTAGATTAAGGAGAGCCGTATACTGGATAAACAATTAGTCTCCTAGTCCTTTTCATTGTGCCAAGTAAGCACAGCCTCTGTCCCTCTTACTGGAAGAACACCATGTGCCATCTCCAGAACAGAGTCTGGGAGAGCCTTCTGATGAGGTCTTGCAGGCATTACTCTGTGGAGAAGGACTTAGGGGAGACTTAAGAGGAAAAGGTGGGATCTCTGGAGTTTAAACTACAGCCAATGGGCAGTACTGAGGGTGAAAATCCTTCAGAAATAAGGTAAGTGGGAACATATGCTTGCTGCACGTTACTGCATGTACAGTTCTTGTTGTGCATTCCTCAGCTGCTACAGTTATCTGTGATTTTTGAGACACTTCCTGACACTACTTGATGTTGAATGTGAAATACTCTTAGTCACCTGTAGAACTCATTTATGGTACGGTTCTTTGAGCATATGTTCCTGTAGAAGGAAGCTCAGATATTGTAGTCAAATGTCAATGTTACTATGAGTTGCATATGCGTCTTTAGTGTCACGTCATCCATCTTTGCAGTCAGAATGTCCATCTCTCGATGCACACTGTGATAAATGTCTTGCATGCCTCAGAGAGGGCATAATCAATTGTCATCGGTGTCAGCAGTTGGTTGAAACCTCTATAACATGTCCTATTCCTGTATCTTCCAGCTGTTCTGGAACAAGAACGCCTGTCCTTGTTCCTTGGATGCTCCACCTCTCTCCTGTCTGCACTGACTTCTGGAGCTGTATTAGCCCAGTTTATCTGTTTCCATTTTATTTTATTGCTAATCTCCAAGCTAGCTATCTTTGTAGTGGTTCGTAATGGGGCTGGGTGAAGCTCTTCATCTTTGGCACATATGAGGAAATTGTGGCCATATTCTTGAACCTAGATACGATTTGGTTTATCTTTTTCAATGTTTTGGTACAATGCAATATTGCTGAGAGAGGCAAAATCTTTGCTCTTATAAAAAAAAAAAAAGTTGCTTTCACTTTTCACAGTGTGTGCAATAGATAATGGAGAAAAGGAACTAATAATGGACATCTGTGTAGACAGTTTACCTTGTGGGTTGGTGCAATACCGTATTCCAGGCAGCTTCTGAAATCAAAGCACACCATTGGCATACGGCAAATCAGTCTCCAGGTCTCGTAGGTTCAACCTAATTTCAGCTTTGTGTACTTCTGTCTTCATACCAACTCTTCGCCCTCAAACTAAGCTTGATTGCCTGTTGCTGACAGACGGCAATCAAGTCTTTGTCTTGCTCTTTGTGTCTTCATACTAAAATACACTGTTCTGCAGTAAAACACTTTTTTATTTTTCAGTGACTCGGAGCAGTTGTCATTTCTGGCAGCAGCCTTTCGCAGCTTCTTTGAGAGTTAAAAGGCTCGTTTCAACTTTAAGCATAAGTGCTCCTTCATGAGCTCTCACCTTATGCGTGATGATAGGTAATAAACTATCATGGAGCCTCGCTTCTTTTCTAAGTAGTGAAGGCTTTGGAATATGATTCCTAAATCAACTGTGAATACATGACTTGCCTTGAAATGATCTGGAATCCTCCGTGTCTCCAACTAATAGTGCAACACAAACACATTTGTGCTCTTGCTGTCAGGCTAGAAAATAACAGTCCGGTAATGAACTGACACCAGTTTCTCCTCACATAGTAGATCTGTGTAGTATTCTTTCCACCTTGTTAAAAAAAAAAATAAAATAAAAAAAAATCCTGATTAATGGGAGAAGAGGAGGAGATTCAACTTCCACCTCTTCTTAAGTTACAGATTTCCTGCGTCCTTTCTACTCAGCTGTCAGGATAATACTGCTGGAGAGGAACTACTTAGAGCAGTCCGTATTCCTAATGGCTGCAAGAATCTTAAAAGCACCTCTTTGCTCTTAAACCACAGGCTAGAACTAAGTAAGACCGACAGATCAGCTATTAGTCCTTCAGATGCATTTTACAAATGTTCTGAGACATCTCTCCTACCCGTTTCCCTCTTCACCTTTCTGTCATGAAAATGTCCTTTGAGAAAAAGACAGTTCTTACCAATAATGATAGTTGGGAGTACAATGAAAATGGAGCTGAGGAGCTGAGTATAAAACTCTGGAATAGTATTCTTAAGGCATGTTAGCCATCATGTTGGGAAGTCCCATGTCCAGCCCTATGGAAACAGACTACAAAGGGCACATGGGCATGAAAGCACTATTGAAGTAACCGTATGGAAAGTGTCAGTAAAGTTTCAGCAGTAAAAATGCAATAGAAAGATCTTTCATAGACTTGAGGTCTCCTACACTTTGTTTTTATGCTCCCCCCGTTCTTTCCATATCTGTGGTATTCTGAATATTTTTTGACTAGTTCTATCATTTTTGATACCAGGTATTCATAGTATTTCAAGCTATTATTACCATGTGATAATCCTAAAACCTATACCTGAAAAGCCTAAAGCCTTTAGGCTTCCTGCTGAGAATTAATTTATCTGTTTTAGGTTCAGTTTTGATGGGGGAAAGAGTTAAATCTGACAGTAAATGTCAACCAATTTTGATATCATTGAGATTCCTGTAGCGTTGAAATAGGGCTGCTGTGCTGGTTGCTGTGCAAGTGCATAATGGAAGATGGCCTTTGATGTAAAAAGTGTCTAGTTTAAACTGGCAAGACACTTGAGTGGTAGAGAAGAAGAGAGGCGTTTTGATTTTCTTTAGGGTTGTATACTGGCAACACTAAATAAACCTCCCCCCCTTTAAATGAAAAATTTGCGGAATATAGAAAGAAGAACACTTAGTTCATGCAAGTCTTGAGTAGGCAGATTCTGCTAATATTTCTCACAACTGCAAGGAGCCAATCTTTCGTACTTGAGGAGGAGGTGGAGGAGGTTCCCTTTTGGCTGATCTTAGATTTAGAAGCATCGTGGTTGGATTCTTGTTTGTACCGATATAACTTTATTTTTGCCCAGATAAGATGCAATGTGCATTCTGGGGAGGTGCTTCAGTTTCAGCATTGGGTAAACCTAACTATCAGAAAACTCTTCTGTGACTGCCCTCTGTCAGTGCTGTAATCCTTTTCCTGGGACTGCAAGAACAATTTTTATGCACAAAGTACTACTATGATTCAGCAATTAAGAGTGTACTCAGTGAATTATGCCCTATAGCTGCAGGTAGTGATTACATGTCCACAGGATTTAAACAGATTTTCAGGTATTGAAGTGCCTAATGATGGCATATGTTTTGAATGATTTGTCTTTAGGTTGGAAGCAAAATAATGGATAAAACCCTGATGTCAGTGTTCATTAAAATTAACTTGGCTTGAAGGCTTTCTGAAACTTAAGCAGACATATATGTGCTAATTTGTGAGATATTAAAAAGAAGAAAGACACATCCTGACCAATGTTATGGTTCTGTTGCTCTACTGACACCAAGAGTGAATATTCAGATGACCTCTAGTTATGGTAGAATAGTATTATTTTTAGAGAGTGGGAATAACTGATAAAAATTATAGGTCTTTCAATATATATTGAGAGCAACTGGGTGGCAAGGGATTACTTTTTTTAATGTTAATTTATAATAGTATCTCTGAGGTTCAGACATTATAACACCAGGCAGGGTGAACAAACAAAAACTGCAGAGCTATATAAATATCTACTAACCTGGTGGTTGGAGCTGTTTTGATCTCTATGTAAACTGGAGAAGGATATGTTGCTAAAATATGATATTGCTGAAGTCATTAGTATGTGCCTTCAATGCCAAATTAAATGGGTGATCATTTGCATCCAAAGATACCCTATAAATATAAAGGCGTTAATGTTATTCATTTTTAAATTTCTCTTGTTTCATATTTCCTTTTTATAATCACAGGTGTGCATTCAGTTTTATTAGAAGGAAGTTAAATGTGTTTCCTGAAGCAGTATTTCTTCAGTTTTCTTTTAAGTGTTTCTAATTGTATTAGAATGAAAATATCTTTTTTAGAAATATGTTTTTAAGTTCCATGGTAACTGGAGAATACCATTAAACTGTATTGTCTGAAATACGGCTGGAACGCTGTAGTTGAAATGATTTGTTATCTCAGTGTTAGTGAGATATTGGTGCGCTCCGCCTTCTCTTTAGGACTGCCCTTTGGCTCTTGTGGGCCTCTATACACAGAGTATACTTACTGAGTGATGAGTGCTGATCTAAAAGTTAGTGGGTTGGTTGGCCAAGAAAAAAAATCTCACAGTTATAATGTCTTAATTTTAAGTTGCTAGGTCTTTTTAACAGTAATTTCTTTAAAACTTTGCAGAATCAGGTAGCAAAACAGTAGCAGGGACCACCACAGCTGAAGAAGCTGCTAAAATCTTGGCAGAGAAACGACGTCTGGCACGAGAGCAAAGAGAGCGTGAAGACCAAGAAAGAATTCAGAGAGAGGAAGAGGAAAGGTAATAGTTCAGGAGAAGGAAATGTTTTCTTTGGTGGGTGTGGTTGAAATGGACACTTCAGTTGTACATTTTCCTAAGCATTAAATTTGAGGTAGGACAAACTGCTGTGTATATCATTAATCTATACCTCAGTATATATGTAATGCATAGTCACAGTGCAAATCACTGCTTCCTTTTCCTAACAGTCACCAGTACTGCTTTTACTTCAAATCTAGAATGTGGTTTTTACGCCATTTATATTTGTTTTGTTGTCTTGAAATAATCAGCCTCTCTGTATGAAACTTTCCTTTGATGAACTCAGGAAGTGAGTACATTAAATCTCATTTTAGTGATCCTAAATCTGGATCAGAAATGTAGTAGCCAAATAATTCAAAGCAATAAATCAGTATACATTTGGTTCATCGCAAAGAAGTTGTTAACAATTTTGTGCTGACTAACTTTACTCCAGGTCATGGAGTAAAGTCTGAGTAAAGTCCTGTCTGAGCTTCTCTGAACACTATGGAATACCAGATTTTGTCTGTTTTCTGCTCATGGGTATAAAGCTGTCATGAACTTTAATAGAGTCTGCTGCAGATCAGAAATACATCATGCCCTTATTGGATTAGATCTGATGTGTACATCTGCATAATCTGGCAGTGAAACACCTAGTATATCTCTGGAACTAGGACTATAGAAGAAAAAGTGTTTTAGAAAATCTGACTAAATTCGTTTGACAGTGATTGAGAGCTTCATTCATGTTTTGGATGCAGGTGGTATTTATTAAATAGTTGTCTCTTAATCCAGTTCTCAATCAAACATTCCATTATTGGAACAGGTGGCTTTAGACTTGTTGTAATCAGCAAAGAACATTTAAGTGTATAGATAGTTTCTTTGAAGTTATTCTGCTTTTTCCTTTGACCGCTCTGGATGGTGGCATTTGTAATTCCACACCAGAAAGTATCATTATGCAATTATTCTATGGCTGACTAACTTAAAACTTTCTTGCCTAGTCTGTCTCACATGCATGCACACTCTTAAAGAACGAAATGCCCAGTCAGTAATCTGTATCTTGGAAACACTAGAATCAGAGAAGAAGAAATGGCCAAGAGAGCAGTTGAAGAAAAAGCACGACGGGAAGAGGAGCTCCGCAAACAGGAGGAAGAAAAGAGAGCGGCTTATGAAGAACAGCAAAGACAAGCTGAAGAGGAAAGAATCCGTCGAGAACAAGAAGAGCAGGAAAAACTTGCAGAGCTTCAACACCAGGTCTGTTTATTTGTACGCTTCCGAGTGTGTTCCTTGTACAAAGCTGCTGGTGTGTTTTTGAGGGGGTTGTCTTTCATTTTCTTTCATAGAACAGTTTTGACAAATCTCTGTGAGGAATGATGTAAAGCAGAGTTCATCTTGTCTGTGACAGGAGATTGGTTTAAAGAATATCTTGCAGTTCTTCCTTGCCCTAGTGTATGTGTTTTCTTTCAACATTTGATGAATTCAGGTGTGGGACAGAGGCAGATATTTTGGAAGTTTTCAAAATTTTTTTTTAGCCATCTGGGATGTTACTTTGCACACACAAAAGTATTTGTACTGAGACCACTTTACCACTGTATTGCTGTGGGTTATAAGAAAATGGTCTGATTGGAAAGTCATCCAGCCTCCTCTGATTCCAGATGAACAAAAAGAAAGATTGGTAGTGTTTCCAAGTCTGCTTTTCCAGTTGCTTGATAGTCTTCCACAGCTAATATATGTGTACCTTTCCAAAGGCGTCTTTCTAAGTGAATGAAACTGTTTTGAAGAAAGTGGACTTTCTTTAAACAAGATTAATTTTGAAAATCAAAGCAGCTTTACAATGAAGTCATTTGTGTTTAAAGAGTTGTATCTTATGGACAGCATTGAAATGTGTCTGAACATTTCTTTAAAAGCTTGCTTAAATGTAGTTAACACTTAAGTAATTGTCATATGCTTTTATTTTCTTTCCAGTCTTAGTGGAAAAGATTTTCCAGTGTAGAAGGAACAGACGATGCTCAGCACAGAGTATCTTGCAGAGTATACCTGACTGCCAAGATTTTTAAATTAACCTTGCAACATACAGAATTCAGTTGCTGTCCTGTTACTTCATAAATTATCCTTCTTAGAAAAACTTCATCCTGAAGTATAGTTTGAACTCTGACTAGCTAATCAACATCCAGAACATTTGCATAATCGTAATAAAGAAGTGCATACTATTTTTCTTTTCAAGTCAGTTTTTAAATGTCATAGTAATATAAATTTCGTTTCAGTAACTGTATCATTGGCTTTTAGCTGCAATGCATGGTACTATTAAATAGCTATTGTCTGCTATTCCTGTCTATCTTAAACCAGAATCTCTGTAATGGCTCTGCTTTTAACTCTTGGAAATGAGTTGTGCATTAGATGCTCTTTTTCTTTCTTTTTTTTTTTTTCTTTTTTTTGGCCTTGCTTTGTTTTCAGAGAGAAGAAGCTGAAGCAAAAGCTCAAGAAGAGGCTGAAAGACAGCGGCTGGAAAGAGAGAGAATTATGCAGCAAAATATGCAGGAAAGGCTTGAAAGAAAAAAGGTATGCTGTTTTGAAAGCAGAAAGGTTTCTCAGCCTAAAGTAGTCATTGAAGTGTTAGTATTAAAATAAACTGAGCAGGCAGACTGTCTCAGGTGCATTTAAATATAAGTAGTAGGTTTTTTTAAAGCTAGCTCTGGTTTGTGAGCTGTAACAACAGTGAGTAAAGCAGTAAATTTATGAAATATATGATGATTTATATGATGAACATTTAAACCAGAATGCTGAAACATAAAACTCTGTCATTGCAAATATTTTCCCCATTTTAACAGAGAATTGAAGAAATAATGAAAAGAACACGAAAATCGGATCAAAACGAATCCAAGGTACTTGTTTGCTTATATCTGTAGAATGACCCTTCCCAGAGAAGGCCTTGTCTTGTAGCCTATGTTCCTCTGTTACCTTTGAACAAACTGGCTTCCATATGAGGGTAAAAGTTCTGGTACGCTAGAATAATGTTCAGTAGCTTTCCATGGTATACATTCTTCTGCATTGCTTGTTCAGACCAAAAGTCTTTGATGCATTTTTGTTCTAGGCATATAGAAACAATGCGATCTGGCATTACCACTTGCAGATCAATTCCAAAACCCACTGATTGGTAATGATTTTATTTTTAAACATTACCTGTTCTTCTTGGGCTTTTTTTTCCCAGAAAACTTACATTCCTGGCTTCAACTGTTTGCTTAAAGGAAATCTTGGAATCCCTTTTGGATTTCTGTGGTAAACTGGATGTATTTTTGTTAGGGTAGTGATCTCTGACCTAAGGTTTGTGGTAAATGATGAGTATTTTATTGAGGAATAGTCATCTTTTCTGGCTATTCAGTGTGCAGACTCAAATCTCCATATGGCTGAAAACCAATAAATACTTAGTGCACACCTTGGAGAAGTGAGGGGAAAGGAAACTCAGGAATAGTGTATAGGTGGGAGGGGGCAGCAGGTCTCCCACATGTTCCTTTACAGACTCTGGCTCAGCAGAGCATGTTGTGGTGAGTGACCTGAAAACTCAAAATTAACTCCAACAGCCCTCCTTAGTTGACTTCCTTTCCCAGCCATGGATGCAGATTGTCTGTCATCCTCTGCACTATAGCATGAGAGCTAGAATTGAACCATTTGTGAAATACTGGATGGCAGCGAGCAATTGTGAATAACACTTCCTGAATTCAGTTGCAGAGTGAAGGGAAGTCTGCCGCCGAGGTTATCGAGGGAGAGGATATTGAAGAGGAGGAGGAGTTGGGACTTGAGAAGACCAGTCAATCAGGTAAAGAAATTTGATGAGTCAGATCTAAGTTGCTGCCAGCGTCTCAGTGATATTTTAGCAGTGTTAAAATGTCACTCAATTTATAACATTGTGGTGAACTGAGACACAAATTCCAGAAATGTCACAGAATCTCTGCTTAAATAGAGTACATAGTTGCCAGTTATAATAGAATAATCCTTATAATAAAATATAATAACATAGTATTGTATATAATTAATATATAATAATATGCTCATATAATATATTATTATATATTAATTATATCTAGTAATAATGTTATAATGTTAAAATATTAATAATATAATCCTTAAAAGATATGCAAAATGATTAAATGCAAAATGATTTGTGTGTGAAATGCAGACAGCATGTTTTCTTTTTACAAATGTATTTTGAAGGTGAAAAACAAAAATCATGTTGTTACAGCTTGTCTTTAGATTAACTTCTCTACAGAAAGAGGATGCATCAAATTTTGGCTAGGAAAGGTCTTTTTGACACTTGTATTTTATTCATTTAGAACAGCAAATCTGTTACTGAAGCTCTGTTTTTGTTTTTTCCTCCACACTTTCAGGAAAGCTAAATGGCGTTGACTTACCCCAGGAAGTCAAGGGGGAGACAGAGGTTTGTTTACAGACTGCACATAGCTTGATCTCTACAGAATTTGAGCAACAAGACGTGTCAGAGTTGAAGGCCAGTGAAGTATTTATGAATGGCAGCGATTTGAAAAGCGATGACGGGTCTCTACTTTTCACTGAATTAAAGGATTCCAGGTGAGTCTGTGTAGGTGGCTGGTTTATTGGCAAAGCAGTTATCTGTCACACAAGAAATCCCTCTGTGTTTAAATTCAATTTACTACTGTACATAGCATTGGATCAAATTTTGCACCCCACTAGTTTTCTGGTATTTCTCTGGCTTGCTCTAGGTACATGGTGTGTACATGCTGTCAGTTTGCAGGTTCACGCAGAGTCAGTTAGCTCAGGGTAATTGTTTGTTTAGGTGGCACCTTGTTGACAGTACAGGCTTTGCTAAGTGAGACACATAGCCAGCAACATGGCAGTGTTACTTATAAAGAATGGTATTGGCTTGAAAACTTTTTCAATTGAAATAGGTAGCAGTTCTTTTCGTTAACAAAATATTAAACAAGAAGGGAGGACAAAACTGAAAAGGAAGAATAGCCTACAGAAAGCTCTAGAACAATTCTAGTTGTGCTGAAACAGCAGATAAAACACAGAAACCTCCCTTAGTGGGATTTTTTTTTTGGTATTTCGAATTTTATCTCTTTAAACATAAATTTATTTCTATGTAATAGTGGAAAACGTGTCCTCTTATGCTAGTTCCATTTGTTCATCTAAATGCTAAAGGTTTAGAAATGACATTGAAAACTTTTTTTTTTTTTTTTAAGTAAGAGGAGAAATGCACAGTGCTAAAATACAATTTTAGTAGAGGAGGGCTTTAAACTTGCTGGTTCTTCATATCATTTCTGGAGCCAGACCTTACCTGAAAGTTATTAGTACAGTAAAAAGTTGTTATATGCTGGTGGGTCATTCTTCGCCACTGGCTCTTGGATGGGAGATCCCATGTGGCAGCTGGAGGAGCTCGTCTAGGAATGCCCTTCAGGATATGCAGTGCTTTGCAAGCCGTGTAGACTGCTAATTCAGCTGGCCTGTAATGAGTCTAAAGAGTAAATATCCAGAAATTGTAATACTAGTATCCATTTGCTTTTTCCAGCCATCCTGCAAAAGAAATGGTTATTGATGACTCAGTGAAGTTGGGTGTTAATGAAGCTGATCATACAAGTGGACTTACTCAGAATCTTAATGGAAAATCTGATTCATGGACTTTTGAGGAGTTTATTGACGTTGGAGTACATTCCAGGTCAACAAAACTGAGTTCAGACAGCCTCTCTGCTGGTAACTGTAATCAAAACTTGAATGATGCTGCTACAATACCTTCTAGTCCCAAATTGGCTTATGAGGAAGATGGTGCAGTGAATTCTTTGACCAAACCTATAGATTCTTCATCAGGTAATCCAAGCTGATTTCCCTATCTATCCCCTCCTCTGGCTGGATAATTAACTTTGTTGCATTTTTATTCTCCTTGCCTTAACTTCAGCTTCCTATTTTCAAGGCACTTTTTCCAATGTGTAGACTGGAGGGAAAGCTCCTTCTTTAGTGCTTGTAACTTGAATTCTGTCAAAAGGAGTCACCAACTGATGCCTTTTTAGGGATTTGCTCTATACAGCAGCTAAGGCCTGACATTAAGGGTCTTCCAAAGACAAAGCTGAGCCCCTGTGAAGCTCCAGTTTCTCCTACCAGCGCTCAAGCCCATCTGTTGTATTTTAGGCTTCTTCTAAAATGTCTTAAATGGCACATGTTACTTTTGAAGATACTAACAGTTTAAAAGGTGTCTGATGTAACTCTACAGACAGGACCTGGCTGCTTTCCCCTTTCCACTCCTAGGCATGTTCTGTAACTTTTTGATGCTGATCTGCACGGTCTTAAAAGGTCTTCCAGGCTCTGGCAAGATACTAGCTGTCCTCTATACTTACCATAGAATAGTCTCTCACGTCACTGATGGGTGTAACCCCAACCTTGAATTCCACAAACGGTTGTATTGCATTTTGGGAGGAGTAGTAAAGCTACACACACAATACTCAGAATTTTCTGAAAGAAACAGGGTTGCATCTGAAGCCAGACGTACTCGCCAACCCAGGCCCTGATGCAGTACAGCACAGTGTGTCAGAGAGGCTTCAGCATGCTAGTTTTCATGAGACTAAACTGCTCTGTTGTTGTAGCTAAACCCCAAATGAGCGTACTCACAGCAGGAGATCTCTGTCCACGAGATAAATGACTGCATGAAGAGTTGAAATAAATGACAGTGGGGAAAAAACAAGACTTGCTATCCACATTTTCTTTAAGTGATGTGTAGCACCTTTCTTGATTAAAGTGTAGCACTTTTCTAGACTGAACTGTTTCCTGAGTCTCCTCTGTCACTCTGCGTCTTGTGAGTTTTGGTCTTATGGACATAGTTATATTGAGACTTTCCTCCAGGCCACTACTGTGTAGGCTGTGGGAATAAAATGATTTAATGTGATATTGCTGATCACATTTTTTTCTGATCATTCACTCCTTAGTGAGGAAAGAGTTGCCTTTTAATTTTGAATGTTAAATGTGTTTTGAGACAATCTGGTTTAAGAACTGTGTATGCAACTTTGGAAACAAGTGCTCATATTTAAAAAAAAAAAAAAAAAAAAAAAACAAGCTACTATGCTGATTTTGGACTGTGAGTTACTAAGTGGGTCTGTGTTCACCCCCCCTCCCACATGTAGACTGACAGTGATGATAGATGTATGTAGAATACATGCAGTATGATGGTTAAACATTTTCTTTTCTTTGCTCTCTGGACAGAACTGTGAACACTAGAGACCTGGAAATAATCTGATTGCACTGCAGTAATCCAGTGTTTTATCAAGTACCGAAGGCCTTGCTTTGAAAAGCTGCTTGTTTACCTTTATCCATCTTCAAGTTTGAAAAAAAAAAAAAAAAAAAAAGCCATCAGGGGAGGGATGACAAACTTCTAGATTTGCACCTTGAAACATTTCAGGGAGACTATTGTGCTGATGTTCCTTTTCCATTTGTTTAGTTAATTGTTGGATAGAATTTCCTTGTCTAAATATCACTTACTTCCCTCTTACAGACTTTACGCTAACCTGTTTAAGTCTTTTTTGTTTTCATACCAGTAATGTACAGCAGTGTGCCACTGCAGACTTCCCAGTTTGCTACTGGTCAGATTTTAGATATTCCTAAAATGGCACTTGATGAAATAAGACTTTTTCAGTGTCTGTTAAAGCTCAAGTCCACTTGTAATGTTCTAAAAAAAAGCTGTACGCTTTCATTCACATGCTATTTAAAAAATGAAAAATTGAGTATCTTCAGTTTTGAATTGAGAAGGAAAAATTCGTATTTTCCAGCATCAAATTCCAGAATATTTCAAAAATGTTGAAATTTCAAAAGTTTCAAAATGCAGTGTTGTGTAATCACTAATATGTTTTAATCTATTGGAAAACATCAAAACATTTTACAGGATATGCACTAATATTACAAAAAATGTTGAATACCTAGATTTGTTTGTCATAGCGCAGTTTAACATGTCATGCTTTTAAAAATGTTTTCCTTTTGATTTATTTATCTACACTCATGTAAGTATTATTTTATTGTGTACATAACAGTATTAGACCATTGAAGTCATGTTTTGTTAATGTTAATTATTCTAAGTGTTCCTGTTCTAGCTCTATAACATTGACTGCAAGCTGCATATATATATTTCCCTTTCCCTAAAGCCTGTATTAAGTAATCTATTTAACCTAAACTTGCCTGCTTTTTACAGCATGAAGAGATTAACTAAGCATCTTCTGAAAACTGCTACTAAAAGTAATAATGCAGTCTTGTTCTTATGTCTCCTGTAATAGATATACTAAATAAGTGATTAATTTGAAGAATAGCTGTCTCAAATCCTGCTATAAACCATTGGCTGATAGTTCAATTTAAATGAATCATCCAAATGGCAGCTGTATTTTCAGTGGTTAAATGCAAATGTTTTTGCTGGAACTGCATTCTTTCCTCAACATCTGCAATTACAATAGGAAACCCTCAACCTTCTTAGTCTCACTATTTGCTATTCAGAATATGTTAGAACTGTTTTAGACTTTAGAGCAGTGCCTTAGGTAAAAAGAAAAATGTATTTTTGTATGATAGTTATTTCAGGCAGAGACAATCACTCTAACAAAGATGCTGATATTTTTTCTGTGCTGATATTATTTGTCGAATGGTCTGTTACAGCTCTATGTAAATATGTGCGCACTGTTAAATAAACTTTGCAGTTGAACAATGCTTTATTTCTGTAATGCTAAACATTACCTTACTAGGAGTCTCCAACCCCTTGCCGTGCTGAGATGCGCTCTGGTACTACTCTCTAACTACTCCACACTGCAGATTCCCAAAACTAGTAGCTTCTTTGGCAATTGCATTTATGTGGTTGGAAAGGTATTTGTACTAACACCTTTAGATTTTGCTGTGTTTGTACATGCCTATAAGATTGTTCATAACAGTTGAATTCTTTAACTTGCTTTTTACTGCAAGCCTTTGCCTTTCACTTGTAGCACCAACATCTTTATGTTCTAACAGTGAGTCTAGCAGCGTTCTGTGGCCATTGTGGAGCAGCAACCATCACAAAAACAGCAAGATGCTGCTTTCTGTTTATCCTGAGAGATTTCGCTGTTTCTGGTAGGTGTTTGTGAATGAAAGGGAATGACTGTAGTAGCATCCAGTTTATAAATATTTCTGTATGGTATCATCATTGCTATGGAGAAGAAAAAACAAAAAAACTTTAAACCAGCATTTAGGGCACTGAAGGGTAGTAGACTGTGTATGGACTATTTCTGTACATGTGTTTTCCAAAGGGTTTTTTTCCACACAGGTTGTTCTTGGCAGAGGGTCTAGTGTCAGTTATGTATTTTTTTTTTTTAGTTTATGTAAATTCTTGCTTTGGTCCTCGTGTATTTAAGGACACTATGGCAGAACAGCTGACTCTCTACTTTGCTGTGTCAAGGCATCAGACTTGATTGCAGTAGCTCAGCCATAAAAGATGTCACTCATGTAAGACAGAAAAATAGAAAAAAAAAAGTTTTCCAGACTGTAGGACTCCAAGCAGGCACTAGTCTCATTTTTATTAAATCATAAAACATACACTGACATGATAGGAGAGCTATGGTCATCTGAGCTATTTTTAAGGCACTTCTAAATGCATGTGCATTTTGCTGTAGTTGAAAGATTTACTACTTATTAATGGATTAATAATTATATGTAGATGGCCTCATTTAAACAATAATGTAAAAAAAGCTAGTGAGCAAAACTTTTGACAAACCATGCAAAAATCATAACCAAAACGAGTTTATGGAAACTTAACTAAAGCTAAGGCGTACCGCCAAAATGTTGTTATATGTAAGAGAAAGCCACTCCATACACTTGCTGCAATTTGGTATGGTAGGATAAGCGAAGTTAATATTGAGTTTCTGTTAATGGTGTGATATATATGTACCTGTACTTGTAAAAGCATAATAATGGATCTCTCTGATCCTGGGTGCAATGTTTGCATCTCTGTTTCCAAGGTGCTGAGGCTTGTGCATGCCTTGTCAAAAACACTTCATGTAAGTCTGAGCATAAATGTATACTAAACAAGTTTAAAATAAGCTTTTTTTTTTTTTTAGTTTAAGCCACACACAGATTATGGTACTTGGATTTCTAATGCTAAATCTAAATGGCATTTCAGGCCTTTACACCAATAGTTACTTGAAAGCAAAGTTAGCTTTTTGCAACAGTACATGCTTTCTTGCTGCAGGAGCTTCAAAAGTCAAACCTGATATATTTAGGCTATTTTAGTTTGTTTTATGCTTAAATGGAAAAAGGTAAAATTCTTAACATGCAAAACCTGCACCTTTACCAGGACTATTTTGAAAAGCAGGCCTTTAAAATCCATTTTATAGTAGTTGCTGTCTGCTCCTTACAGTCGTTTGGGACACTCAGCACAGTAAATTTTTCCATTATGGCAAACAAAGCGCTTGTTGGCCAAACCACGGGCACACTTTGTGCATTTGAAACAATAATCGTGCCAGGATTCATCTTCGTAGTTAACCACACTGGTTCCTCTTCCAAATCCTGCTAGGAGAGAAAACAATTATAGGACGGCGATAGTAGCTTTTCCCGTGGCTGGGTTAGCCCATCAACCAGCAGATCCCATTCTTACTGCCTCTTGTGTGACCGTATTTGTAACATTTAAAATACTAGCCCAAAATGCAACTGAACTGCAGTGTTTGCTGCTCTGTACTAGTGAGATCCAGGCACTTTAGCCTAGGCATGTGCGGCTTGTCTACAATAGGCTTTTCCCTTGGATCTTTTTCCCAGGGAGCTGTCAAGCTAAAGGAAAGGTCAAGACAGAGCAAGAAGAGGTTGGGCTAAACAGCCCACCTGGTTCTTACAGGCTCAGATCCATGCTCTGAAATGCTGAATCAAATGCAAGACTTACAGGACTAGAAGGATAGTGCACACATTTCAGAGCTGAGTTCTGTGCGATTTTCATATGCAGTAACTAACTGGGGCATGTAAAATATATTAAAAGTAAAACAAATAGTCAGTTTGGGGCAATACGACACTGCTCTTTTTAGACTTCAAGTTCCCAGACTAAGATTGAAGTGGGAACAATTCTACCTGGGGCAGTTTTGGAGGTAAATTTGAGGAGTTCAAAAGTGAAGAGCTCAGTTACTAACTCAGCCTCCATCCAGCAGGAGCATGTGGGTTATGTAAATTGTTGGAATGGGGCTTGGGATATTAGAACTGCTTCTGGCGTTGGTGGCCTCTGAGCTTCATGTCTTTGGGGATCACAGTTCTGACCTTAAGCACCCAGTGCCCTCAAGCTGCATTTATTCCAACATACCTGTAATAGGATTCTTGCAGCCAGCACACTTCTTGGCAACACATTCCTTGTAGCACTCAACACAGTAAAACTGATCCTCTACGGCTGTGAAGCGCTTCCCACCCAATTGCTTCTTGCAGTTGGAGCAAATGAAGCACTCTGAATGCCAAGGCTGTTCCTGGTAAGTGAGACCTCCAGAAGTGATGGGCTAGGAGGAAAAGAGCAGGGAAGAGGATTCAGAATCAGTACGGAAGAAAACAGGTGACACAGGCATGGGGTGTATGGTATAGGGGAGCTTTGTTATGGTGAAGATCGTTTGAAAGTTTTCATTAAAATGAAATATTGCAACACTTAAGTTCCTCTGGACTGAAATCTTGCATGCCTGGAGCTTTCATAATAGTTTACTTTACCTGCAATGACACTGCAATTCTACATTAATCAATTGCAAAAGTGTACAACAGCTGTTTTGCAAAACATTGTTTTGTTGCTAGAATATACAATACATGCTAGACAGCTATAAACCTCCTTAGCCTTGCCATCCCTAAAGCTAACATAATGCTGGTGCTCACTTTGTTTCAACAGATTCACACCCTGCTCAAGTACTCGTGCCACAGCCTCTAGCTCTCACATTATTATTACATTGCCAGCTGCTTGCACCAGTATCTCAAGGAAGAAACATAAGCAATGGTACAGCTACAAGATGATACGTCTACTGGTTTACTCTCCTAGCTTCTAACAGACATGTCAGGGCCAGTTTTGGCAGCTGCCACTGCAAAGTGGAAGGACTTACATTCTTGCATTTAGCACAGGTCTTGGCAAATTTATGCTCGTGGCAGGAGACACAGTAGAAGTCATCACCCTTTGGGAAGAAGCTCCCAGATCCAATCACTTGCTTGCACTGACTGCAAGTGAAACAGTCCTTATGCCAGACCATCTTCTTGTATTCAACATTTTGGTCTCCTACAACAAACAGAAATAACTTGTTAGGTGGGATTTCAGGCCTGTGACAAGCTCCGCAACCTCATGCAATGTAACATACCTGTAGGCAGGACCTGCCCATACAGAACTTTAATCATAACATGGACAAGGGAAGAGCTGTTAATTTCTACATCCGACTTTAACTAGCTAAGGCCTTCCAGATTTTCTTAGATATTTAGTCAGTCAGCTACCAGATCCTTTCTGAGAAGAGGATCTTCATTTACAGAGCAAAGCTTTTGGTAGAACTTGTCTAATACTGACTATTAAGGTGAACAATCCACATGAGGGTTAACTGCAAGGCAGCCTTTGAACACTTCTCTAAAAAGGACAGGTAAGAGCAGCAGTCAAAACGCGTACCACTTCTGTAGTTCTCCAGATTTTCACCATGATGCTCCTAACTGCAGCCTGCACGGCTCTTTTAACTTAACTCCATGGTTTTGCCCTAGAACAGCACTCAGCATTCGTATCAGTATTGCTAGTACCAGTACCTGCAATAATCGGCTTGAAGCAGCCCTTACACCTGGGTGCATCCTCAGTGGCAGTGCAGTTACTGCACCAGACCTTGTTGTTCTCCCTTAGCATGAAGGGCTCATTCACCAAGGATGTATAGCACTTGAAGCAGCGGAAGCAGTTGTCATGCCAGTAACGGTTCTTGAAATGCAGCTCCTGCAACAAACAGAAACAAAGTGAGCAATAAGCCCTTTGTTTTTTTGCTGAGCAGCTCTGAAACGACCGTTTCACCAGCCTTGGCATGGAAGTATCGATCTGCTAGTTCTTAAGCAGGGCTGCATTCAATGTTTGGAGGTGCAACTCAGCTGCGAGCAGCTGGGGAAGACCATTTAACCAAAAGCACTGACACAAGGGCCTTACTTATAATCACATTCAAAAAGCTACAGCTACGCGGGGTTTAAATTCACTTTGGATTTTCAAACTTCAAGCTTTGAGATTCAATAAGTGTGGTCTTCTCTGGTCATCTTGTTCCTTCTAGTTTATGTGTATGTTATTACTGCCATAAATGTGAAGCAATAAACATTTGACAAATGAAAAAAAATCACATCCTATGTTTCCAAGTGCTTTGCCCATAAGATGAGTTTTTGGGAGTCTTATGCAGGCTGGATAAACTGCTGTACTTTCTTCAGGACAGTTCAGCATTTGCAGCAGTTGGGTGGTCCTGTATGGATCCAGGAGTTGGACTGAATTATCCTTGTAGGTCCCTACCAACTCAGGATATTCTATAGTTCTATGATTCAGCTTATTGGGCTGAATCTAGATCCTGGAATTAGATCCAGAAGCAGCCCATCGTGAGCAGCCCAACTGCAGTGCCCCACAGCCTCTGGCTCTTTGGCTGAGGAGTGCATGCAAGCATGGCCCAACAGCCAGAGTACTCACAAGAGAACTTGCTTTTGCACAGAAGCTTGCAAACAGGCCAAAGCCAGGAAAATAGACACACAGTCTAGTTCTCATCACCTACGTGACCGCTCAGCATACCTTGGAGTCGGCACCGATGGGTTTCTTGCACTCAATGCAGGTGTTGGCACAGAACTTCTCAAAGCACTTGACACAGCAGTGGCGGCCCTCCTTCTGCACGTACTTCTTCCCTTGCAGCGGGTCACGGCAGTAGTGGCAGTCAAAACGCTCCGACATGGTGCCCACAGTGTAACTGCCAGGCCCTGCAAGAGGAAAAAGGGTAAAGTTAGAACACCAAAGGCCTGATAACTGCTCCAGCTTCTTGGGTCTGGGCAGATGAAGAGTAATGGGAAGGTGGCTCAGCCATGAGCATATAGTGGTGTCATGTGCCTCGAGGGCTTGTTGCTAGAGAAAGCAGCTTCTGGAACAGCAAAAATTGCCCCAACAGTGCTATCAGACAGCTCAATGGTTTACAAAACAAGACAGTTCTCTACCCACTGCACAGGCATTTTCCACATGCCTCCTGCTTTGCCTTTAGGGTCTAGGATAGGCTAACACACCATCATGCTCAGAGAGGCTGGCTGCAGCAGACAACCTGTGTTCAGTCACAGCAATCATGAACTCGTACACCTCGTAAAGGAGGTGGCATCCCATGTCACGTATTGCCATTCTGGATGTAGGGAGAGAAGTACCAGGAATTCAGAAAAACGTGGGCTACAGCGTTCAGCTCTGTGGGCTGGCTCCTGGCTGTGCTGCGGAGCTCAGCAAGGTCAGGGGCCGCCCTGCCTCCTGCAAGCGCTGTGCTTGCCACTGCTCTTAGCATAAGCAATCTGTTAGTAACGCAAATATTTTCATTTCCCTTAATAGCCATCCAAGATATGAATGCTAGATTTCTGCCTACAAAGAGGCAGGATGGGCTCTGGCCAAACACAAAAATGCAGCTCTCTGCCTCCTGGAGTGCAAACCGCTGTGCTTGCAGCGCTGTCCAGCTTGCTCGCTCCATGGCTCAAGGAACACAGTTGCTGGAGAGGGGAGAAGAGTCACACAACAGTCTTCCCCCATCACCTTCTTAAGAGGAAGGATACTGGACTGTTTTATTTACTTGTTTCACATCAAGCAAGGATAATGATACGTAATCAGTCAGAGCGACTTGGTTCATTATGGCAGGCCCACTGCAGGGCTGGCGAGATCCCGTCTGAGGCACGGCATAATCTGAGCAGAAATCACCGCCAACCAAGAGCAGAATAGTTTCCATGTTTCCAGCCTAAGCCTGCAGCCAGCTGCAGCCCTCCGAGGCCTTTTGTGCCAGATATTTGTGCAGCTTCCAGCTGCCTGTTTCACTAGGCTTTCACATATAAAGTCATGAGGAAAAACAAGAAAAGACCTTTTACATTCTTACATTTAAAGAAACTTCTTCAGCTCGTGCCAGCAGGATTGGCCCAACGGATGACTGCTCCCCATGGCCAGCTGGCTAATGCTCCAGCTGCGAGCCCAGCTGGGTGTGGGGGTCTCTTGACCAGAGGATTTTCCACTTTGGCCAGAGATGCAAGCTCACACTTTCCGCAGATACTTGCCCCAGCCTGCGCCCAGGCTCAGCCTTCCAGACCACCTCTGCTAAGAACGGCTCTCTTCATTTCCCCACGCCCTTCCTCAGAGGAAGCCAGCAAAGCCCAGCCCAGGAGGCTGCAAAAGCCCCTGGGGGTTATACGAGGCCCCATGCATGTGTCTCCTGCGTGCCTGTGGCCCCAGCTCAGCGGGGCTCTGCTTCCCCGTACTACAAGCAAGCTGGGATGCAACCTGGAACCTTCATCAGTAACCAGACGGGAGCTGTGGCAGCAGTCTGGCAATGGGACGTCAAGAGGAAATTTAATTATTCTTTTCCTGATGGAGCTGAAGCACCAGCATGGAGTGAAAGAGAGAAGGATGCAACCAGGCAATTATATAAATATAATATAAAAATATAAATTGCTGCTGCTTCCTCTTGTTAGGTGCAGGAGGCCTTTCACGCTTCCCCGCATAGCCTCACCTTGGACCCTGTCAAGCCCTGGTTTCAGGGTCAAAAAGCACTGAGACCAAAGTCGCTCCCACTGTGGTTGGCTGCTTTGCTGTCTGTGACAGCAGAATCAGCACGACAGTACAAATCAGAACCAAGCTTGGGGTTTTGGGGTGTAGAGAAGATGCTCTAGGGTAGCCGTCATCCCTAGAAGGCCTGTGGGTCCCCTAGCACTTGCCCTCGGCTGCTGGGTGCTGCGTGGGCAGGACTACCATGTTGTTAAGGCATGAGGGCCCGCTTACACAACTTCTTGGGCACCTGCCCACCCCAGTAATTCTAGATTTACCATCAACTGTGTAGCCCATCCTGACAGCCACCGAAATCCCCCGCTGGCATTAGAGCCCCAGGCCCCAGGATCGTTGCTGCTGCTTCTGCGAGGAGCAGGGCTCAGCAAACACAAACGCACATCAAACCGAACAGGTCCTGACCCGGGCACAGCCCCGCCAGCGCTACCCTGCAAGCCCAGGCAGCGGAGCAAGCTGGAACATTTCTGTTCCAGAAGGCTGGACAGAGGATCCCAGGGAGAGGAACGTGACACAAGGAGGCTGCAGCAGAGGCAGGGACTGGGTTCACACCCTTCCCTTCCCTTCAACTTACTGAAGTGGAGGCCGAGCTGGCCGGCATTGCACTCTGTGGGGACCGGGGCTGGAAACGCCGCCTTGCCAAGGTCAGGAGACGGCCACGTCCTGCTGACAACTACGCCAAGGGTTGTGTTTGTACCGGTTCAAGTAAATGAAACAAACAAACAGCTGGGAAACATGGAAACTATGTGAGCCACCGCCAGCCCTGCAGAGCTTTATCAAGCAAGTGGGTTTTATTTAGAAGAAACGCAGTTGCACAGAGTCCAGGGCAAATGGTATCGAAACGCTCCTGATATCAGGTTTAGGGTTGCTTTCAACCAGAAGATGTAATTGTGAACATATGGCTCAGGGAGTAACACGATCCAGTGTTCCCGTGCAACGCATCATCTGCTAACGTGAGACACACATTTATCACAGTAGCTTTAGAGCCCCACAATTAACATCGGGCCTGGCAGCCCCGGGAGCTTCTGCCCACCTTGTGCCATCTTATGGACCAAAAAGCCCCTCTCATACCTAAGCTGTGGCATGAATTTGCTCCCAGCTCTTACAGGAGCTTTCTGCCCTCAGCAGAACCACCCCTGCCCTAATCTAGACCTAGAAAGGCACCTCTGTCCCCTTGCCTGCCGTGAGGACACAAACACTGACCACGTTGTCCCAGCAAACGTGTCTGCCCACCCCTGCCATGCCGAGAGCCCACATCAGCCACACTGTCCCCTACAACCCTCCCACAGGAGCAGCCCACCAGGGGCTGGTGACGAGAGCCCAGAAGTAGCGGCAGCAGCTACACTGGGACCGCAGGGACGTTTCCCTGGGGTGGAGCAAACGTCCATCACGGCTTCAGAGCACGCTGCCCCCAGGAAGAAACGTTTGGCACCCTACTGCTGCTCCTCCGTGCAGTTCAGTCCCCTCTCACAGGAGGCAGACAGAACAGAACAGGTACTTGTTCTGTAACCAAATAAATACATTTTCTGACTGAGTCTAGATTTTGACTGAGTCTAGATTTTGGGAATGATTTCTCATGATTTTGGAAATGTTTGTCTCCTTAATAACTTCAGGCTCCAATTGCTCTGTGTTCCCACCACTTAACTTTCCAAAGCTTAACCCTGGCCTGTCTTTGCTGACTTGGAAAATAGGCAAATCATGAAACTCCGGACACACCAGAAACTACCCCCACTTCAAGCAAGGTGTCCCTCTCCTACCAGCCTGGCAGAGTGCTGTCTAAATGTAGCTCCCTGATGAATTTGGCTACAGCTAAGGGGCGGCTGGCCAGACCAGTGGCCTTCTCAAGTATCAGGGTATTTGGCACAAAAGGCCTGCTGGAATTCAACCCTAACATTTACCTGAACACAGAGGTACAAGTTAGCCACTTGTCCCAAAAGAGCATCTGCAGCTTTACAAAAGCAGCCCCTCAGCCCACACACAGACGACCGTGCCTTTCATCTTTCAAACAAAGGTCTCAAATGTTCGGGCCCCACAGGCTTCCCGTGCACCTCAAGTCATGCTGATACCGTGCTGTGGAGCAGCCGCAGAGCTGTCCCAGCCTGTGGTCAGCGCTACACCACTGCAGCACAGCAAGCTTTGGGACTGGAAATGGTGCAGAGCTGAGAAGCGCAGCCCCACAAAAGCTACGGCATTAACACAAACCCTGCCGCTCCCTTCAGTTCCTGTCTCCCACGGCCCCGTGTTGGTTCATCCCGGGCTGCGTACCACCACACAGTAGCGCAGTGGTTTGCAGAACAAATGAAATCAAAGCGCTCAGCAAATGAAGCTGAAGCATAGCTGATAAGCAAAGCACTTAGCACAGGATATGTGTTAATGTCTCTGGGGAGCATGTTTAAATGTGATAAACCACCAAGGAAGAACTTGAAGTGTGGTCTCTGAAAACAACCAGGGAAACTGTACTTAAACCTTACGGACTATTCTGTCACTTAGGAAGGAAGAGGAGGCTGAAGCTGTTAACCCTCTGCTGGGGTACTGGGTACACTGGGAAAGAGCAATTGCTTTTTGGCTCTCCGTCAGCTTTGTTGTTCTCAGCAGACCGAGTAAACAGCCCCCACGTCACCAGGTAGTGACAGCACCTGCCCGTTTCAGCTCACCTGAAGTTGTGTCACCTGGGTTGCTACTCTCAGCATTCTTCTATATGTTTTGTGGTTTGCTATAAATACCAGGCAATACCCTTAAAAGAAGGGTCCTGTTAATCAGAAAGGAGAAGCAACGCTGAGAGCTGCATCTCAAGGTCACTGGCACACTGCCCTGGACAACAAACATTTCTCTCTTTTCTTTGGCTTTGCAAATCACTTGCAGGTCATTTTCGCTGGGAAGGGCTGGCAGTAAAGAGCGAAGAGCTATGCTCTCCCATTGCCAGGCTGGGGCACGTGCAAGTCTCATACTCTATAATTCAAAAATTAGTCTGATGATAAAATAGAATCTTATTTATTTAGAACAAGAATGGTTCCAAGTTTCTCAGGCAGTTGCCAGAATCATTCCCTATGGTCCTATTGCCACCATGTCTGAGCACATCCCAATCATTATTAAATCTTCACAGTTCCCCAGGGAGTAGGGACGTGCTATTAAAAACACCCTGCAAACACATCCCCCAGGGCTGCCTTTTACACTTACTACAGAGCTCAGCTAAGGCTAACGAGGCTGTTGGAGTGCACAGCACCACTGCCTAGAGTAGGCCTGAGCACCGAGGCAGAGTTTAAGCAATGAAGTCCAAACCTTTCCAAACAAGCTAAATCAGTTAAGGCAAAAACAGTTCTGTTCAGCACCTGTGTGTTACTTTCTCCTCACTTACACTCCCAGCTCTGCACAGACCTGCACCATCTCAGTAGCTAGGCGCCCTTCCCATGCCCAGGAGTCCCCAGGAGCCTGACACAAGGCTTTCTCTGGCTGTGGGGTTCCTGCCCCGGGGCAAGCGCTGTGGCACCCCCCAGGTGATGTGCCAGAGAATGGGGCTCCCTGCTGCTCTAGGAATGGACATGGAGCTAAAACTTGGTGGTGGCAGCACTCCAGCCGCAGCACCTGCTCAGCAGACACTTCAGCATTTTATCTCAAGTACAACAACGAATGCTGGCAGGGCAGACCCTGGAGGGGTCAGGAGGCAGGACCAGCAGCCGGGCTGGACAAAGGCCCCTCGCACAGACCTGAAGGCTGAGGCATTTCTGCACCCCCTGAAAAGTGCACAGGATGTCAGGTACCACTGCTGTCATTGCTTCAGTTTGAACACTGGCTACTCTGGCTCGTGTTCATTGCCGAGGAGCCAGGGCTTTTGTGACCAGCCCCAGTCACTTGTCCAGGGAGTCTGGTAATGCAGGAATTCAGACTCGGCTCTCTCATCATCTGAGCGCAGTGCCCGAACTGCCCAGCCGGAAAGAAGCACACAGCAGTGACAGCTATTTTTATTATGCATGTGTGTTAATTGTGATTACTGCTATAGTAGCACTGGAACCACAACCACTCCAATGCCAAGCAAAGCCTGGTCCTTGCATCTGGGGCAAGGAACATCTTGGGACAAGGAACATCTCCCCACAGGAACATGAGAAAGAAAAGAAAGAAACAGCTAGAAGTAGAATGAAGTGATGCTATAGTATCAGTCAGTCTGGTGGGCTGAAGTTAGCAAATAAATGTATTCCTACAACTGAATTGAATGAATTGCACTTTTTAAACACCTTTGAGATGTTTAAAAAATGATACCATGGAAGTCAAATTTCACTCAGAGATATGTTGCGTAATGTGTATCTGCCTCACACAAGCAAATCCTAAGTGAGTTACATGCCATGCAAGAAGCCTCATGCTCATGCCTTGTCCCGGGTGGCTGAGCGTGAGGCTGACTTCCCTCCCTAATTTTTAAGGAGCTCTGTGCCCCCAGCCAGGTGAGGAGCACCACAGTCCCCTAGCTCTGAGTGTGCAGCAGCTTGGTCTGATGCCCACAGGAGCTGCAGCCCTGTGCTCCAGGCCATGTCCACCCCTCGGGCTACGTCCCATCAAGAGATGCAATAGCACTGCAATTGTATGTTGTCACTTAGGGCTGTAAATACATGCTGGGCACACACAAAATCAGTTTTTAAAAACCCCGAAGAGCTTTCAATGGCTTAGTAATTGCAGGGCTAAAGGAGACTAGTCACAGGTGGGGAGACACCAAATACCAGCATGCCAATGGGAACATGCAAAGCAAGAATCCTGTCAGTGTTAATGAGAAGGAAAAAATAGGTTTTTATATTATTACTACTGGAGAGAGTCGACCTGTTTGATCTACAAGATAAACACAGAGAAGAGGGAGCAAGCACACACCGCCCACTAGAGCAGAGCAAACCATCTGGGTTTACCCAGTGGGCTTCTGCTGCAGGTTTCCCTGCCCCAGGCAGTAATGCCACAACAAACTAGCTGCGGGGAGAAGCGCCATCCCCCACGTTCACCCAGCCTTCCCCAAGTAACAGCTGAGCCCCAGCCCTCTCACAGCAGCAGATACAAAGCATGAACCCAATGCATTTTACAAACGCGTAAACATTTACAAGGCATCCAGCCCATGCCACCATGCTCTTCCCAGCGCCAGTCCCACACACCAGTTATAAGCCTGTTTGTCATCATTAGTTACAGCTGCAGGTTGCAGAGACTTAAGACCACATTTAAAAGAGTTATTTCTCTGTTCGCAAAACCTTCCTCCCTGTTTAGCAGGCATTGCACGCACAGGCCTTCTCCCACAATGCAGACTGCAGCATGTCCAATTTACCTGTGTGCCTGTGGAAAGCCATGATTAACAGCCCAAAGTCACAGGCAGCCCCTGAGGCAACAGAGCGCACGGTCTCTTGGCTGATTAGAAGCTGCCTCTTTTGATAACATACATTTAAACGGAGGCTATTAATACAGACGGGACTCCTACCAGATGTCCACTCCCCTCCCCAGAGATCACAACCTTAATCCCCCTTGAAAATTCTTACCATTTTAGGTGATCCGAGAGAGAAGAATAGGATCCAGAGACCTCTGTAGGCAACATTCAAATACCTGCCCAGCTACTCAGCACCCAAATTAGTCCCAAAGGCAGAGAGTGCCTTAGGAACTTGACCCCATGCTAGTACTATTTGGCCTTGGCTTTGGAGCTAGACTGTGTCTCGTAACAGTCCTGAGCTAAATTACAGACCCAGCGTCAATTCTGCACCGCTGCTGCCGAAGGGAAGAGGAGAATCACGGTCCCCAGGGCCAAAGGGGCTGTGGTCTAAGGAACCAGCTCCGGACCGTACACGAGGAGCTGTCCCCTGGCTGTAGGGCCCAGAAAAGCCAAGGGTTGCACACCTGGGGACCCAGCAGAGATTATGGAGAAGCACCAGGAGCTACATTCCTGGGAGCTGGACTTGTATTCAGCATGAGAGGCAAGCTGAAGTTTTATTGCCTGTAAAACTACCATGCCTGGTCCTCCTCCAGCTTTTACCCTAAGGAACCTCAATGCATTAATCATCCAGAGCGAATGAGTCCTTGAAGAGCAGTACTTTAAAAGCCAGGTTTCATGATTATGGGGCTTCTCTAGCATCTAACAGTATGGTTGGGCTCATTCCCTGATAGGATTACAGAGAGCAATGGCTCACAACTCTGCCCTCTTTGCTCAGGTGTCCCCAAAGCTCTGTAGCACAATGGGAATTTTGGCGACCTACTTCTACTCGAGCTGTGGCAGGGAGCAGAGGGAGCTCTGGTTCCAGGCTCGCTCCTGCATGTAGACACAGGCTGCAGCAGCAGAGGCAGCTCCACGGCCACGCGTGCTCTGGGTCATGCAGTCAGCAGCAGCACGTGTGGTCGGGGCCGTGGCCAGGGACGCCCAGCTGCTAATCCCGCCTTGACACTGACTCACGGCATGGCCGTGGGAAAGGCGGTTAACCTCCCTGACAGCCAATGTTTATCATTCCAGTCGCAGCCCATCACGGTGGTGTCTGGCCTCCGAACAGCCCGGCACTGGGCACGTCACTGCTTCCCACCACAGAGGTGCCAAGGAACTCCTCAACTGCGTTTGTGGGGCGGGGAGTAAAGAGCCTTCACCCCAGCACCAGGCTTGGTGACCGCCCAGGGCCTCCATGGCCATCATACAGCCCCCACATAGCACACGTGAAAGGTCAGCATCATTCTGACATTCCCAAGTTTTCAGCATTGCCTGGAAAAGGCCACACTTGACAGTGTGCTGTCCCAAAACAGCATGGCACGGATCCACTTGTGTAGCAGTATGAGGCTGGGAAATGTGCTAACATACTAGCGCACCAAAATACTTTGGCTAGAAAAAACCCTACGTTACTCTGCCCCAGCTCATCTATAAACTCAAGCAAATTGTTTGCATAATTCAGATGGTAACAGGAACCCTAACAACTGGTATTTTCCTGTGCTAATCTTGCTGAGTGCAGTGTAATATTTACAGACATGAGTTCATTTTTGGCAATGCATGTCGAGTTTGCACCATTAACCATTCTCATTCCTTTCTAGTTCCCTACACAAAGCGCTGGCATGCTCCCACCTGGCCGTCGTTTCCTGCTTCCCCAGGATACCCTCCGCTCCCAATCACAAACAGTAACGTTTGCTCCCCACCCTGAAAAGCAGCACAGCACTGCCGTGCACCGCCAGCAGCTGCCACGTCCCACCCAGAGGTGGCTGCAGTCCAGCTGCAGTGCGGCAGCATCTCAGAGGCATGCGGAAAGTAGGGATGGACACTTGGCCATCAAAGCGCTTCTCGTGCACAAACGCACGGGTGTTGGCAGCGTGACAACAGGCACGAGCTGGAGGAGGTGGCAGGGAGGAAGCTTGACCCAGCAAGAGGAGCAGGACCCAGCCCTGTTGATGCCAGCGAAGTTTCAGCATGAGCCTCCCTGGAGCTGCATCTCATTGCACAGCTCAGAGGCCCTGGCAATCCCCCAGAGCTCTCTGTAATATTCTTATTTTGCTTGAATTTGTGGCCTCCTGGGCCAGCACAGCAGGAGATGCATGGGAACAACGCTTGCTGAGAAGACAGGGCTGCTCTTGTTGTTTTGGCTTGTTTTAGCCACATGACCCTGGGCAATTCCCATCTCCCCCTATAAGCCTCCTTCTTCCCTGCAAGCCTCCTTCTTCCCTGCAAGCCCAGCTCCCTCCGGAGACGATTAAACACAGCGGTGGTGCAAGGTATGGCACAAGCAGCAAGGAGGGACACTGTTGCCCTGTGAAACATGGCATGGAGCAGAAGCCACCAAGCAGGAAAGCCTGCCCCAGAAAGAAGGCAAGCCAGCCCTGCCTGAGCACCCGCCAGTGCCTGCAGACAGCGTGTGCCACTCATGGGCACATTGCATGGCTTCGTGCACTGTCACCACGAAGTCCCTGCTCCCACCTCCTCTGTGCCACCGTGCTCTGCCAGAGCTGGGCAGAGAGGAAAGCATGCTGCAAACACATCAGCAAGTGCACAGCACGACACACAGGCTTAGGTTTTCAGGTCCTTATCATGAAACCTCATCTGTCCCGTAGGTTTTCAGCCCCACAGGGAGCTGGTCTGGACACAGTCACTCCACCATGCAGGTCCGACTGCAGAGGAGCATGGCTGGTGCATAGTGTCATCCGCTCGGATAGACAAATGATTCACATTGTGGTTTCCAGAGTATTTTCTTGCCCTAACAATCCTGCCAGAAAAGGTCTGGGCGTCTCAGCTTGCCCACACATCCTACTGTCACTCAACAGGCTGCAAGTCCTAAATAGAGACAGTATAACCCAGGCATTGATGAACTATTAGTCACCATCATCAAAGAAAGAAGCAGGCAGCAGTAAACACGAGCAGGAGGGGGGGCACCTGTCCACCTCTTAGGATTAACACTTTACTTTCTGCTTCCACACGCTCTGCTTAGCTACGCACAGCAAACCCGCACAGAAAAGCACAGCCACGATTCAGTGGGCTCCCCACAAAAGCCGGGGCTGCAGGATGCTCCCCAGCCTTTCCGTCCTGCAGGCTGTCGGGGCTGCTGCAATAGCACAGGACCTGCACGGCCCCATCAGGCAGGGCTGCGTCAGGCAGCACAGGGCTTAGCACTCCTCATCCAGGTTTGCTCCCACCATTTGCACAAACGTTTCCTTCATTTCAAGTAACTGCAGATTCAGGTGGGTTTTTTTTTTGGTTTTGTTTTTTCTTCAAATCCACTCGTAGCTTGCATGCAGTGTGCATTCTCCCACAGCAGGGAGCACTCCTTCTGCCCAGCCTCCTGCAGACCTGAAATTTCCCTCGGCTCTGCTGAGGCAGAAACTAACCAAATTTTATGAACAGCTCTATGAACAGCTCCCTGCACCACCACTTTTTTTTTTTCTTTTTTTTTTCCCCCCCTCTAATGACACAGAAACACCAGCAGCGTTAGGGTCCAGGACTGACACCGAGGGCCGATCCAGCTCTCCAAGCACTCAGTGTCCCGCGTGCTTCCTGCTCCCAGCACTGGTCCTGTGCTGGTGAGAGGACTGCGGAGCGGTGTTTGCACAGGGAGGACTACAGGCAGAGAGCCCCACTGCAAGAGGGCTACCAGGGGGTGGCCCTTGCTGCCCCCTTCTAGCCAGGCACCCTGTGTTCAACCCACACTAAGACCTGGACCAAAATGCAGAGTTTCCACCTAACTCTTTCAAGCAGTGGAAAAAGCCATCTTGGTTATGCACCAGACAATTTCTCTTTAAAGTATCACATAAATGCTTCAGAAGACTCAAACCTGGCACAGTTCCCCTGTTTTGCACACAAGGATGGCCCTCCGCACCCCTGACGCATCTTGCAGGTGAACTCGCGTGAACGCAAGACAGCCTGGTCCACAAGGATGCACCAACATCGACAGCAAAGCCAGCAAAGACATCACTGCAGTGACAGAGGACAGACATACCAGCCATCAGGCAAGCCCCATGCTCTCAGGGAGCCAGCTCAGCCCATCCTCCATGGGATCCCACTTTCCACAGGGAAAGTGGAAAAAGAAACGGGCAGCACGTGGCAAAAGCACCCCAGGTGTTTTCCTTCCTTCCATGCTGAACGGTCAGATCCGCGTGCTGAGCCTGTCAGTGCCAAGGGAAGCTTTTAGGATCAGCTATGGAAATGTGGGGCAGAGGAATTGGGAATAAATTTATAAGAAGGGTTGGGTAGCCCTCCACAAACTGAGATATAATGTGAGTCCAAAAAAAAAAAAAAAGAAAGAAAGAAAGAGGAGAAAAGACAGATGGATAAGAAAAGACAGTAACAGACAGAAAAGAATGGCCCAGAGATAATGGAGCTGGAAATAAAGGGACCTGAAAAATAGCAAAATTGGGAAGACACGTAAACTCGGTTGTTCCCATCTGCCTCCATCCACAGTCTGGACTGTTTCCAGGACTATTCCCATGGCAGCTCCAAATTTATTTCCCTGCTGCCATCTGCTCTGCAGCTCCCCCCTACACACGCTCCCGACTGGCACTTGTTCCTGTCAGCTGTTGCTGACATGGCAGACCTCCGGTGGCTGCTGAAAGCCAAGTGACACCAAGGCTTGAGGAGAGCATGTGTATAAATCAAGAGCTGCTTTGTAGGCGCAAGGTTTTGTTCAGCTCCTGTCCTCCTCCGGCCTGCATCAGGAGCAGTGGAAGAAGTCCCCAGTTTAGCATCTCAAAGCCACACTCTCACCCACACTGGCCAGGCCCCTGCGTTCAAAGCTCCATGAAGAGCTCCAGGGCTTCTGCTCACCGCAGTGCCCGGAGCTTTGGCTCCAGACCTCCAGCTAAGCAGTGCTGCTGCTTCAACAGTGACGGGTGCGATGCCTCTCAGTCACCTCCAGCGCTCCCACCAGATGGATTCCACATGATCCTTGGGGAAGCCCTCCCCGAGGCCAAGCAAGCTGCACCGCAACCGTCATTCCCCCAGCAATTACTTCAAAGCTTCATGCTTAGGACAGCAGAGCTCTGTTAGGGCAGTCCTGGCTGACTGCAGACGTCTTTGTTCAAGTTTAGAGGCAGTCACATGCAGGAGGAATGACTGGTGGGGTCAAAGACATGGCAAAGGTTCGCAAGTCACAGCTTTCCCCTACGGCTTAGGGCTGGCTTCACAACTGAAAGTGTAACTGAAGTCCCTGTCAAATAAACACCGTGGTGATGCCGGCCAGGCAGCATGGCAGTCTTTCCCAGGAGAGATGAAGTCTGATGAGCGCTCACAGCAATATAATCTTACCATACCCATGCAATAAGTGCTCGTGTTGGGGCTTCACCAAGTAGTTACTGAGCCACCACTGAAATGGTATTTCACAACCTCCATTATGCTCTCTGCACTCCTAATTGCTTTCAATTACTTCTCATAGGCACGGCAGCTGGCTGAGCGATGCTGTCCCCCAGTGAAGTTAAACAGCTCACTGTGGAGAGCACAGAAGGAAGTTCAACTATGTGCATCACTGCCTGAAAGCTGGGTCATTCACCCTCACTGGAAATCTACCCGTTACAAATCAGAAATTAGCAGCTACCCAGCCAGCAGCTCTCCAGCATCCACCACACGGGCCTCCAGCAGCCCTGCCACCCGGCTGCGTCCATTCAATGGGACCAGGAAGCCAGAAGGACAAGGTGGGCACTGCAGGCTACGCCTGTGCTCTTCCTCCAAAGGCAGGGAACACATAGCGTGCTGAGCCCAAACCCCACTTCTACTGTTTTATTTTCAGGAGAGAAGAAGAAGGAGCTATTTGTGGGTGGACCACGATCCTGGCAAAAGACCTTCCGGGGATTTAGCACTTAGTGGGAGACACTGAGGACACAAAACTTCAGCTGAGGTGGTCAGAGATGGGTAAAGCAGACGCTTCTCAGAATAGGGCTAGGCAGAAGCACGCTGCCTGGCTATGGGTGAAGGTAGGCCACCACTTCGATGAGAAGGACGTGCCCTTCCAGGCATTGGCATGCCGGCTGGGAAGACTCCCTGGCATCCAGCACACCATCAAAGCACTGCCCGAACTTAGCACAGGCACCAAGGCCATGTCCTGAGCGCTGATTTAGAGCTGGCAGAGCCAGCCCTGGCATATGGGTTTAGCAGAACAACCAGCCCATTACCTCGGGCACGGGACAGTCGCCTCCAGCAAGATTAGCGTTTGGCTATTTACGCTTTCTGTTAGACGGCGCTGGTGGCTGAAAGGACCAAATCACCCTTGTTACGTGGTCATTTTTAAAAATAACATTTCCCTAAACCCCACAGTGCATAACCCTGTGTCCGTCTCAGATCCAAGAGCCAAAGATCAGCTTGCAGGGCTGACGGGGTATTTTTGGGCACTCTGACTAATTGTCAGGACATATGCTGTGCATTCTTTACAAGGAAAAACAAAGCTGCAAAGTCCCCTCCGGTGAGGCCTATGGGGTTGGATTAGTCACAGAAGTTATTCTCAGTAATTCTCTGCTTTGGGAGGGTTTGATTCCATTTCCAACTCCCGAGAAGGGTGTTTTAAAATGGAGGAAGGTGTCCGTTTCCTTGCAGCTTGATACCAATAAAAAAGGCTGAGCCACGTTGCACCAACAACAAGGGCAGAAGTGACAACCCTTCACCTTGGAGTGACTCCAAATTCACAACTGCTTTTTTTGCATCACACCACATCGGCATTCGCTCGAAGTGCCAAGGGACGTGCTCCAGGACAGCCTGGAGATGTGCTCCAGGACAAGCCAAGGAAAGGACACTCATTTGAGGAGCATGAGGAGGCCCACAAGCACCCACACACTTGTAAGATGGAGCTGTGGTGCAACCTCCTGAGACGCCTTGCTCTGGTCCTGCATTGTCACACATTTCCTCTGCTGAAACAAATGTCATTTAACTTTCCCCTTTTCCCAGGCATAGTTTGCGGCCAGAGTTCCTTTAAGCCACTGTTCATGCTAATACTCTGCAAATCAGCATTTCAAGTCTCTCATTAAAGCCCTGTTCATTTAACAGCTGCACACCACCCTGCTCAGCCAGGCTCTTTGCCCATCTCCTCTTTCAGGGAAGTCAGAAACCTTGCTGGACTAGGAGACCACTCGCTCTGCTTCTACTGGACATGCCTTGGCTGCTCCTTCCCAAACTGACTCCCAAATACAAAGACTCAGGTAAAATCAGAGAAATCATCCAGGCTTCATCATCCAGGCTCTTCAAGAAGAGCCTGAAGCCCTGATAAATGAGTATTTTGCCAGCCGTGTCCCTTTTCCTCCTCCAGACTCAGGAGCGAGGTGCTCCTCACTCAGCAGTGGCAGAGCCTTGATGCACAGCAGACAAAGTCCTCCTCAGAGGCCATCTCCCGAAGAGGAGCATCTTTCACCCATCTCCTCAGCACCTCAACAGCTCTTCACTCTCACGCCAGTTTAAGGCAGCACTCACCCGGCTCAATTTCTTTATACTTACTTACTAAGGCAACAAAGCCTCTGTGTGCAATATTGCCACAACACTCAGGGACACGCAAGCCCAGAGCAGCCCATGTTTCCCCATCACTGTGTGAGATCTGAGCACACTTTGCTCTTCAGTCTCAAAGCTGTTTTAATGCTTTAACCCTCGCTGCTGCCACCCCTGTGCTGCTGGCCCACACATTTCTGCTTTTCCTTCCTCTAGCATACAAACATCAAACCTTGCTCTTTTTGCTCAGCAGAAACACTGCACCAAAAGCGCACACATCTCAGGGTGACAAGAGCTCTCTGAAGTCTCCACCAGTGCTTTCTGCATATTTTTCCCCTAAGCTGCACAGCAATTTCCACTGAGAATAAGTGTTGTCAATTCAATTTCTAATAGCGGCATTAAAATGTATGAGCCATTTCTCTGGAGTCAGGAATAATTTTTTCAAAGTGCCTGTGTGCTACAAGAACATAATTCTCATTTTTCATAAAGCTATCAGGATCCCAGGTCTCCCTGGAAATCATGTCAGATCAGAGCTGGGCAAGGACTACACCGAAGAGCGTTCTCCACGGGGTTGGTTGGAAAACACTCACTCAAATTAAAAAAAAAAAAAAAAAGGAACAAATATCTAAAGTTTTCATCAGAGATAGGATTCAGTTTCTGCCAAAACCAGGGGGACCCAGCCCAGCCCTCAGCCCAGCCCTGGTTTGCAGCATCGCAGCTGAGCGCCTCGATGGAGGCTGTTTGGGGGGCTGGCAGGGAGCGAGCAATTTGCCTCCCCCCGACACCCTCTTGCTCCACTTCTCGGGGAACCTAGCAAAACCGCAGTCACTTTGGTGTCTTTGGAAATGTTAAGATCAGTAAACTAATACTTGACAAGACCTAACAGAGACAGACCAGCCCAAAGCAGTTATGGGGAGGCAAGGTTATTTATGCTGCTAAACTGAATTTGCTCCACATTTGCTGGAGCAGCAATTGCCTTCGTCCCTCACCTCCACGGGGACAGGCCAGGGACTGGGACTCCTCTCCCGCCTTCCCACCGCAGGTCTCACAGCAGCAAAGCACGCTACAGCATTACTATCAGTGCTCACTCTTGGAGCGATGGGCAAAGCCTACAGGCTGTTACATTTATCATACAGAAACCTCGGAATAAGAAAAATAAGATACTTAGAAGTGTGCTTAAATTTATACACAGAAATAAACCAACTGGAGTTGGTACAACCACTTATGTGTTTCATTAAGCCATCCTCTGCTCTGTGGCTGGATCCATGCCCAAAAAATGATTTTGTTTTCTTTTTCAAGTAGCAGTGAGACAATAAATTGAGGGACAACGAGTAACACAGTCCGCAAAGGGAAACAACCCTTCTCAGTACAATTGCTGCTGGCTGTCAAGCTACTGTCCAAATCAAACTACCACAGGATCGGCTCCATAAGACAAAAAAGCGGTGTTAATTGCACACAAGTGCCAGAGAAAACTGTCAAAAAGCTAAAGCAGATGTGAAGCAGTGGCTTGCTTTCTCTTAAAATGAGCTTGTGCAGCTGCATTACATGAGAGCCCACAAGCGCCTGCATTCCCCTGGGAACAGGGCAGAGCCACAGGGAAAGGGAGAGGTTTCCAAATCCTCAGCAACTTCTCTAGCAATTATGAGGGACTCTACTGAGTGTGAGACTCTACTGTCACCTTGCTAAATTACATCTATTAGGCCAAATTCTCTTCTCAGCTGTGCTAGAGCCAGCCCAGTAGCAAGGCTTGCCTGCTTTATACCAGTGTTGAGCCAGGTTAGACTCGGTCCTGGCCAAGCCCAGGATCTGAAAAGTATGGCAGTGATTTCAGCTGCGCAGAGGCAGCCAAAGAAGCAAACATGCCTTGGTACCAGGAGGTGAAACAGTGGGGTAAGGACAGGCTGCTGGAGGAGGACACAGCCAGGAGAGACATCGCAGACCTGCAGGGATGCCTGTCCCACCCCCAAAACCCAACACCTACTGCTCCATGGCACAGAAGAGAGGAGACAGAGAATATCAAACCCCACATCGAATAACTCACATGCACACTACACAAGCGGTGCCTCATCTCCAAAGGGCCACTGAAAGCAAAAGACAAAATGCCATGGAGCAGCCCGTTAGCTGCCTACCAGCTCAGTTATTGGCAGCACGGGGGATGTGGCAGCCAGGGCACAGGGCTCTGCCATACAGCGGAGTAACGCAGGCTCAAAGCCAGCCGCTTGGGTGGCACAGGCACTCCTCTGAGAGTGCTCCCAGCTCTGCCTCAGCTATAAAAGGCAGATGCATGCAGGTGAACTCATGCTTCTTTCACCCGAATCTCACTTGGTTGTAACTCCTCACGTTAAAAATCACCTTCTTCAAATGCCACCCAACCCAACTGTTAGGGTCTCATGAAACCCTTCCCTAGAGCTGATCGCTGAACATACTAGCAGCTGTGACACAGAGCTGCCCGTGATGCTGAGGGACTTGGTTGTGTCACCAAAGCATTTTCCGCATGGCCCCAGAGAGCAGCTAGAAGAAATCCACCCACAGGCCTGGAAGGGATTTGCAAGAACACAGAGACCTGTCACTCAGTGCTTGTAAAATTATAATAAAAGACTTCCAGAACATAAAAATACCTCTGCTGAAACCAACGTGCTGTTTATAGACACAACCTTTGTCCCGTGCTCTAGAATACATTTGGATAAGCCATGCGGTTAATCCAAAAAAAGATTGAGGTTTTGTATCATGTGAGTATGTTTGTGGATTACGTTTCAGGGGCTCAGCTTTTGTCTGCAATTGTGCTGTTGATAATTGGTATCTGCTTTCAATCACTATGTCTTAAAGGGTTTGGTGAACTCCATCAATTGGCCTCGGGCTTATTCGCTGCTCCATCAAGACCTCCACTCCTAACCCCTAGACCTACTGCCCTTTTGTGGTTCATCCCCAAAGGCAAGAGGAGAGCACAAGCAGGAGCACGGGGTGCTGCTCCATGGGTGCCACCGAAAAGGAAAGGGGAGAGTGGATGCCTGGGGAGCACTGCAGGGATGGGCAGACACAGAAAGGTGCCAGGTGCCGTCACCAACATCAGCCCCTCAAACAGCAAGTGCTGGTCTTGGTACTGTTCTGGGTATGTAAACTGGTGGGTGCAATAATGGCCAAATGTATGAGCTCCTGCCGGGGTACATTGCAGCAGGTGGGTCAGGTTTTTCTGAGTCCTTGTTCCAGCGCCTGGAGCAGCAGCAGGGGAGAGGCTCCATGGGTCACATTCACCCATGTAACTTCAGATGCTTAAAACCAGCCCTTATCTACAAGCCAGGCATCACAGTTCACCCCACAATCCTTGCACAGGGAGCGGTTTCCAAGATAGGGGAGAGAGCAGAGGAAGCACTCGCTAAACCCCTGGGGCTCTCTGACCCATGGTCCCACCAGGAACAGCAGCATTTCCAGGAATTGTGAGTGTCCTTGGCTCAGCAACAGCCCCACGCACTGTCCCCTGCACGAGCTCATTTGCAAGGCAAAAGCTTTCTGGCAAAGCAGCTCGCGGAGCGTCCAAATGTCGGCAGAGCAGGCAGCGTCCCTGGCGCTGGCTCCCTTTCCATCCGGCTGCTCCAGCTCAGGCACCAGCATTGCTCAGAGGATGAGCTCATCGCTATTTCAGGTTGAATTTGCACTTGGCCATCTCCCTGGTAACCAAAACAAATTACTCATTGGTTTATAGTAGATTTATTGGTTGTTTGTTTCAGGGTCTAGTGAAGTACACAGAGTTTCACCACACTACAGCAGCGACGTAGCCTGGTGTCGGAGAGCGCGTAGGACGGTATTTGCAGCCATTGCTATGGAGATGGGCTGCGCTAGCACGGGAGGTCAGTGGGATCAGCCCACGGCTGCCTTCCCCTGAGACGTGGAACTGTAAAAGCAGGTGTGCGGCATGGCCTGAGCTCACACACGGCGCAGATGTTGCCACACAGCAGCCCCCTGCCACCCCAGACACCAGGCAGGTGTTGGCCGCCTCCAGCGCAGCAAAGCAGCCAAGGAGAGGCTGCTCACAATCCTCCTCACCCAGAAATCAAAGAATCCTTCCCAAAACAGGTATCTGACACTGGTATATCCACTAACACCAGCTATCGTCAGCTTCATTTCACAAGTCAGAACCATGAGGACACGAGCCAGTTATAGGACTCGCTGCCTGTTTATGCTCTTGGACAGGAATTTTCCCCCATTCATCATCACAGGCAGCAGCACAAAGGGCACAGAGAAGCCAGGGAAGCAGGACTAACTCCACTGTATTTGCCCACAGAGTGCTTGAAAGGAATCAACAGTTCCCGTTTTTCTGTCACACCTAGACCTGAGCCAAGATACAGCTCAGAAGTCGCCCAAATTGCCATGTACATTTAACAGAGGGTTTAGGCTTTTGTTGTTTTTGCTGAATGTGTTTTTGCAAGAAAGAAAAACTCTATCCTGATGATCTCAATCCGGCAATCCAAAACGTTCAGAGGTCCTGCAGACACATAACTGGTGGCTGGGGCCCCAGCCCTGTCTTCCCCGACGAAAGCAGGCAGGTTGTGTCCCCTTCCTGCAGGAGACCTGCTGCAAGCAGCCCATCCTGCCACACAGGCAGGTCCAGAGCTTCCACTTTTAGTTGAAAACCGCTAAGGTGATGACGGTATAAAAGGGAAGATTTCAGCAGATGGCATGCTCATGCGTTAAACAAAGAAAAATCAGGATAAAATAAGAGAGACTTCAGTCCCTGCCGAGCACCTCTGTGCCTCCACGGGGCAAGCGTGGGCTGCCTTCTGGTCCTGCTCTGATACTGCCAGCCGTGCCATCTGCAGAGGCAGCACCGAAATTCGTTATACATCAAGTGGCATTTACCTGGCAGGCTGTTCCAGGGTGGAAGCGTGACCGGCTTTCAGTCAGCAGAACAGGGGTAGACAGGAAACAGGATTTGCATGTGCTGAGTGAAATATATAGCTCTGTGTATTTTTAAAGTTAGATGAGAACGGAGAGAGAGAGGGATTCTTGCACCCTCGACTGCTCACTACTGGCTCTCCTATGGTACTGTCAGAAGCAAGACCAGGTCGAGACACTGCTTAGAGATCACCAGGGAATTTTAAAGAGGAAACAAATCAGTAGGAATTACTTATATTTCTGCATCAGGACTAAATTAGGACCACACAGCCCGCTGCTTCTGGAGGCACCGTCTGCATTTGCATTCCCTCAAACCACCAACAGCCCTGCAGCAAATGCTGTACAGAAGAGCAGGATGCAGTGCCTGGCCCACAGGATGCTAACAGGATCCTAACGCTGCCTCAGCAGGTCGTTAATCTGAACAACTGGTCCACTGGATCGGGTAAATCATGCTAGAAAAATTCTTGTAGTGGCCAGCAGCAGCATGACTGCGCACAGCTGTCCCAGGGTAGCCCATCCCTCAGGATGCAGGTAGTCCTGGGAACAGCACATCTGTGGGATGTTTAAAAAAAGCTCTCTGCTATACCAATAAGAGAAAGGGCAAAGCAAGGGGGCAGAGCACAGAGTGAAAAAGACTCAAAAGTCCAAAAATGAGAAGAGAAGACAGAAGCTGGAAAGGCAAGCAGGCAGTGCCTCAGAAGTGACTAATTCCAAACCTTTGCTCCAGTGTTTATTATAGAAAAGAGAGATAAGAAAGGCAGCTGGTGGTAACAACTGCCAGGAGAAGCCAGTCCCAAGCTAAACAAATTGCAAATGCCTTGCAAGTAGCCAGCCAACTCAGAACGATTCCCATTAGTTGGGGCATTTCTTCAGAAGGAAGTACATTATTTTCTCCCACCCCACCTTGGTATTAGCAATAGGGAAGCTATATTTTGTGTGGTTTCATAGTAACTCTAAGGGTACTCAGCCAGGTACCACTGGAAGCACATGAAAACTGAATATTCCCCACTGAAGGCACTGCGGAAGGGCTGGGACAAAAGCCAACCAGCAGCCAGCTGTGGGTTTAGTACTGACCACTTATTTTTCTTAGCAAGGGAATAAAGGCACATCCAGCACACTGGTCCATAATACAAAGTTCTGGAGAATTGAGTGTTGGTGTTTTGTTTGTTTTTTCTTTGCTGTCTTTGGCCAAACAAAACAATGGAGACCAATTCTTGCTCTGCCAGAAGCTCTGAAGTCCTCTTCTGCTTAGACACCGCTGTGATACAGGAACACTCACATACTGGTGCAGCCACTTTGTCACTAAAGGCAGCTTGCAAGAGTCAAAAGCAAAATAGGTGGATCATCCATCCCTGTGCCAAGCGTGCCTCCAAAAAAAAAGAGTCCCTTGGCGCATCCAGCACATGCAAGTGCTTGTTAACAGTGGTCCCTTAAACCCTTCATGTCAGGACATGGACACCATGGAACTAACCATCATTTGAGTTGAAGCTCCCCTGTCTCAAAGCATCAGGGTCTCTGATGTCTTGAAGACAAGTGGGAGGATTTTCCCAAAGGAAAAGCATTTTTCAGCTATTTATCCTGTTCTTCCTCCCATCTACATCACAGATGTACAGATGTCAGAACTTGTTGAACTGTTGCACTACAGTAAAATAAGAAGTAAATGGACTCTGGAAGATTTTATTCCAAGTTATTACACCTCGAGATACACCTGTCAGGCAGCTCCTGTGAGGCGGATTTTATTCTTTTCCACTCCAGTCTGGTTTCCCCTTTTCAGGAGTAGAAAGACACTGAAAACCAGGAAGGCAAAGAGCCACCCTGCACTGCTTATTCCCAGCAGGAAGAGTTTTTTCCTGTTCTTCCTTTGAGGTCAGGGTGACAATTTGTGCTCTGCACTTGATCCCAGCAGATCACAAACATAGTCATACCCCACTTTTAATCCCTCGCAGGTACTGGCTGTTCGCTGCCCACTCATGCGTCAAGCAGCCAGCTCTGCTGGGCAGGTGAAAGCAGAGCTTTCCATCTCCAGTTCTTTTCCACTACACAGGAGAGAGAGATCCCAAGTTACATCAGTCTCTAGGCTCTGCTCAAGAAACAAAAAAGAACAGGCACATCCGTGGAATGAGTGGATCTTCTGAAAACACCATTCTCTCCAAGCAATCTGAGGTCAAGAGGTTTTGAATTTCCTATTTGCAAAAATAATGCAGCTCTGTAATACCATCCAAACCAAAATTGTAACTTTGCCTTAAAGTTTCCAGTCAGGCGCACAGCAAAATACCACCACTTCCACCCTGGGCTGCAGCTCCCTTGCTGTCGGGAACCCTGTCATGGCTGTCCAGCCTTTTCCAGGACACTCTTTAATTTGGCCTTTTTTTTTTTTTTTTTTTTTAAAAAAGATTACTTCCACAGGACCCTTTTTATCCCACTCCAGCACGGCTATAGTACAATCCTTGCTCTGATTTTGAACAGCTCCTAAGTCCTAAATGTCCTTTTAACCCTCTCCTCCCATCGGATGCGAGCCCTATTTGCCACGAAGGACAAGCTGGTTCCTTAGAGGGAGAAGCACAAGAGCATCTGCCCATCATCGGTCCCCCAGACAACACTGCTCTGTCTTGCTCCAACAGCAGGAATTTGCTCTGGCAGCACTCTTGCCACCACACGCACCGGGGTGATGTCCCGGAGCTGGCTCTGTGCTGCCAGTCTACAAGGATCCCAGTCAAAGCATGTCGGGGAGCTGAAACGCACCGGGCTGCACCCTGTGTCTGAACCCAAGGGAAGCCCCAGTGCCTCGGCTCGTACACACTGCCAAATGCTGCAGACAGGGTTTTGCCAGAGCACGGGGATTACCTCGCTCAAGCCAGAATATATAGCACAGCCCTTCTAAAACTGCGTTGCAGAAGTGGAAACAGGCATTTATCTAAATAGCATTTAATCCTTTAGAGTTCTAGTGTCCCAAGAGCCATCTGGTTAAAATTCCTCTCCAAATCAGGATATCTAAATGAAACATGAGGTCTCTTTCTTCCTCCCACACTTGCTCTGCCAAAATCAGACATAAAATGACTGATCTCAGACTTTTGTTGTATTATCCCCGAGTCTTCCATAATAAAGAAATGGAAAAAAGGAAGGAAAGAAATCACAGTGAATCAAGCTGAAGCATCTTGACTAAAGCTGACAATGTGTTTTTCATAACAAAAATCACAGGTCAGGTCTGGGAAGGTTCCTTATATACACATTATTTCCATTACCTTTTCAAGCAAAAGTTATGCTGCCTAACCAAAGTTACAGAACTGCATCTGAAACCTCAGCTTTGCTACCTAAATTCCCCAGCGTGCCCCCCAGAAGGGGGGTAAGCTCAAAAGGGCATCATTCACATAGGCTACTGCTGATGGGGCAATATTATTCCTGACTCACATCAATATTATCTCCGCTGAAGCACATTTCCCAGCTCCCCCATGCTAGGAGCTGTGGGTTCATAGCACTAGCAGCAAGTAGGTTTCCAAGACAGAGATGGGGAAGGCAACCACACAGGTGTGGTGCTCAGGAACAGTGGGATATCCTGCAACACTGAACAATCCTATTTTCACATAGGTATTACACAAAAAGAATTGGTTCCTGGGGGTAAGGAAGGCAGTTACGTAAAGCTTGCGTTATATCCTAGTGCAACAGACATGGACTGTAAGTTACATTTAGGGGTATGGGCCTAGGTGAGAAATAAAATGCATCCTACAGCATCATTCCCTCATTCGAGAGCAGGGACCCGACAGAACTCCCAGGAGCTGCTTCGTGCCATATGTCTAGATTTTCCATTCATGGTGCAGTTCGATGGAGAGGCTGTTTCCGAAATAAAGGCCAGCCAAGATGGGCTGAAGAGTGTTTACATTCAAGTGTTTGAGTACCATAAACGATGCCTCCTTTTGAACAGCTGCCTTTATTTACACCCAGGCAGAGAATTATACCAGCATACGTGGAAGCAAGCCATCATTCACAGCAGGGAATAACTTCTCCTGTTAGAAACGCTTCAAGAGACCAATCCTACAGACCTCTCCTGGCCAAAATTCCCTAAGAGCAGTGCAACTCAGAAAGCAGCTATAAAACCCAGCCCTAAACTGGTTCCTTAGAGCTCCAGTACAAAATCGGAACAGTTAAATTTCTGTTGTGCTGAGCTCTTGTGGTGCTAGCTCTGAAACACCCCCATTTTTCTGTCAGGTATTAGTCAAAAATGCATTTTTATATACTGCATTCTTTACCAGGAAATTAGGAACTAGTTTGTATTCAAGAATGCTGTGCTAGTGGGGGAAATAAAAAAAATTTAAAAAAGAGGGTGTTGTCACTGAAATGAAGTATGTGGGTGCTTTAATCGTTAAAAAAGAAAGTTTAAATTTTAAAGCCATATTTGGTTGCTTGATCAGCTATTTACTTTGTACATCATAGCTTAAGAATTTAATGAGTTTCCTTTCTGAAAGTTAAAAAAAAAAAACTTCCTCTCAAAACAAGGTAAGAAACTGTTTTAGATGGAAACTAAAGAAGAAACTGTTTTAGATGGTAGATGGATTGTTTTAATCATTTTTCCCTTTCATATGCTAGAGTACAGTGATTTAAAAAGCAGCTACATCCATTTCTAGACCACAGACTAGCTCCTGCTTATACAAGGTGAACTGAACCAGAGTCATATGCATTAACTTATCTTTTGAACAGTTGATAAAGAAAAGATTAACGACAGAAACACCCATCTCGCAAATACACAGGTGAATAGTTTCACTCATACACGTAACTCCACAAATACAGATAGATACAAGGGTGCAGTATTTGCATAAAGTTAAAGGTGTTTGCATTCACATGGGGACAGCTGCAAGTGTGGCTTGTTAGAAAATCCACAACTGTCCAATACTCCATAATACAGAAAGAGGAAGATGTAATTATTAGCTGAAAGCTTGCATTTCCACCTTCCCCAATTCTGTTAGAGCCAGCATGTTCCCACAGTTCAGTGGGTATCATTCCCTGCTTTCCAAGAACATCACATCACCTGAGGAGCTGACAAAACAGCCACTAGTTTAGCTATTTCCTCCTCAGCTGTCATTAAAAACTTCCAACAGGCACATCTGATCCCCCGCCTCGGAAAACAGGCTGCTGACAGCTCACACACAGCTCTGTACCACTGCAAACACTCCCGAAACGCCCACTCGGCTGGGAAGCAAAGAGAAAAAGCTATATTTATACCCCAGTGGCTGCCTGTACTTTCAAAGCCATCACCTTCCAGGAGGGAAGGCACGCGTCAGAGAAAGGATGCGAGAGAAATCAGAAGCAAGAATTCGGATAAATCCCACACCCAAAACACCCCCTAAAACAGAGGCAGTCTCTGAGGTTAACTCGGTGATCCATGAAAAAGTTGTTTGCTAAGAAGAGTGTTTCAGAAGTACGTTGCATACTCACAGACTTCCCGTTTCCCCCAGCCCTGCTCTCACAAACCCTTCCCCGGCCAATTCCCCAGGAGAGCAGCCACAAGGCAGAGGAGACCCAGCACGAACCCTGAAACCCGAAGACCCGCAAAGCGCGGGATGCTGAAAGTCTCCCTGAGCTGCTCGGCAAGATGATGCTCGAGAAAGGAGAGACGGAGGCATGTGCTTACTGGCTGCCGGAGAGCCTGGGAGCTGCTGCGAGGTGGCTGCTGCCCGGAGCAGGAGCAGGAAGGGATGGAGCACAGCTCTCGGCACAGCTGTGCGCGGTGCTGCGGCAGCGGGCAGGACGTGGGAGCGCCTCTGTCCAGGGCTGTGCCTCCAGCCCCTGGCCGGACAGCCCCTGGTTAGACACTTATAGCAGGGAGGCGCGTTGCAAAAAATTAATCCAGCCAATAGCACCGGTCCTGCCTGGGGAGCAGCTGGAGGGGGGGGGAACAGCCTGCTCCTCCCAGGGCCTCTGCACCAGCCCTTTGGGGGGAAAACCCAACCAGCAACGGCACTTGGCTGGCGTGGCTGCTCTCCCACTCCCCCACAGTTGTTGCTGGGACTCATGGGGTTCAGCAGGCTGGGCAAAGCACTGCTACCCCCAGGGTGGCCCCCAGAGCATTTCACACATGGAGAACACAGCACAAAAACTTTGTCTGGGGAGTCAGGGGGAGAATATGTCATCGGTCTCCCATCCTGCCCAAGCTACCCTCTTCCAAAGCTGAAACATTTCCTGGCAGCTCTGCCATGATGTGTGCCACCGTCAGGTTCATAGACAGAGTTTTCCAGGACAGAAAACAAACAGCAGGGATGTGTTTCAAGTCGGCAGCCTGCAGGCAGAGAAGGAACCCGGCTGAAGAGAACACAGTTTAAGCGATACCAAAAGATGAATATTTTCTTCAAAGCAAATATAGAAAAAGTACTGTCAGGTGGCAAATCATTCCTACATTTAAACAAATCTGCCTGTTTGTGCTGCACACCAGGCAAATCTGAGACAACATTCACTTCTGGTTTTCCCCCATCCCTTATCCCATTTGTTTTCTGCTCATATATCTTCCAACTTTGTCCTGCTTTCTTCCATGCTCCTCCTATTGGATACATAGCCCAGCAAGTTTATTTTCCACAGGAGGTGCTTGGGTTGGAGCTCTTGCATTACAAATAGGTTTTTGTGGTGCCTTAGAGAACCACAGAGCTTCTGAGTAAAGACAGGAGAGGCAGGGTGAGTACTCTGGGTATACCACTGCTATCCTTGGAAAGCAGATCACAATACATGGGCCAAGGGATTTCTGCTTGTTTAGTAAAAAGAAAAACACTACACTGGAGTAAACACACTCTTTCCAGAAGCATCTGCATTTCTGTGTGTCTGTTTTTCCATGCAAACAGGTGAGTACCACATTCTTCCAACATCCCCATCATCCACATTAACAATGTTCCTTGCAGCTACAAGAAAGCTGGGCTGTCCTGAAGTTCAAGGCTCAGACTGTCACCACCTGCCAAGAAAAATTTCAGGCATACATAGAATACAGATATGAAACACCCATATTATTTAGCATTATAGACTGAACTGATCCATTTTCACAGAAATCTAAATACTCGTAGGAAATCTAAAAGCTGTCTAGAATCTAAACTTGCTTCTTTTTTTTTTTTTCTTCTCCCAGCAGCTCTCCCAATCCACATAAAAACTTAGTTACCATCAGAAAGAGGTTTTCCCTAGTGGCTCTCTCAACAGGAACTTAGCAAAAGCCTCCTGACAAGAGGTGGACGGGTCATTACCCCTGCCACCACAGGGGTATTCGGGGACTGACCCTGCATCTTTGCAGATGCATCTTGGAGGAGCACAATCACTCTAATGAGCAAGCAGGCCCGCTGGCAGGTACCTGCAGCCCACCAGCAGTGCAACAAGCGCAGGGAATAGTGCCTGCCTGCCACCAGGACCCTCCACCTCCTATTTAAAACGTTAGACGCCATCTACAAACAATGCAAACTGGAGATTTCACCGTCAAATCCCAAACACCAGCCACCATCAAAAACAGCTCTAAGGTACAATGTCTATCAGCCTAATGGCATAGCAGCTAAACAACAAAATCTATTTAAGGTGTTCCATGTCGCTATTACAAGTCCCCCCATGATTACAGCAGAGCAAAGTGTTATTTGAGCAACTCATTGCTCTCCTCAGACTTCAGCTAAAAGCCTGGTCCTGCACACACTGCTTTCTCCAGACCCCATTGGCTTTCCCGGCCAGCCTCATAGGCACAACATCACATCCAAAGAAGCAGCAGAATAAAGGGCCATGAAGGCGCGTGGCACAGAGAACTGCTCTGCCCCACCTTCAGTATTGCTGCTCCTGACAGCAAGTGAGTGTTCGCAGTACCAGACCTTAAATCTGCAGACTTAAGATGACCTATATACCTGACACAGAAAAATTTAAGCACTCTTAACCTCACACATATCAAAACAGCAACTTAAATCTGTTTGAAAAAAAAAAAAAAAAAGTGATTTAGAAAGTAAAGACAGTATGCAACTGAAGTCAAAGAAAAGGCACTCAGGCATTGTTGTATTACAGATACAACATGGCACTATAAAAGCCTCTGCCAAAGTGCTGTATTAAACAAGAATAAACTGCAAGAATGACACAACTCATTTCACAGGGCTGAGACAACTCTGAGTCAACCCCACACTATCACCATTGCTTGCTAAGGAATATACCCAGATATTGCACACACTGATTTTTGGCAAACACAGTAAAACTTTTTTTTTTTTTTAAAAAAAAAAAAGAGGATTCTAATGTATCCTTGACTGGCTATCCAAACAAAATGAACTATGGGCAGAAGCACTTAAAACTAGGTCGGTTGAATTACTCACCCAAAAGCTAACTACTGGGAAACTTTATTTGGAAATAGCGGAGCTCATACAGTTGGGCAAGGAAGCCGCTTCACAGCGGAGTGCCCTGCAAGAAACCTCACGGAGCAGGACAGTACCCCCCACAAAAGCACAGATCTTACCTGAGGGCAGGAGATCTTGTCCACACTGCAAGGAAGAAGGCATCGAATATTTCGCCACTTTGAGACCTCCAGTCTGTTTTAATTCAGTCACTCTGCATCCACAGAGGAGAAGTCTTCTGCACCATCGGGCCCATTTTTTTAAGTCGATGCTCTTCAGAAGGAAGCCATTTTGGGGTACATCCATGCAGAAGGAGGTTCGCGCACCACTTGGGAGGGCTTGGCTGTCCTCCTGGTTTCCACACACCATGCTGGGGGTGACATGCCCCACACAGCGCTCCCAGGCCAAGGCTAACAGCAGTTACAACCACCCAGTGTGAGGGAACGGGGCCACTGCACCCACCTGTCCTCTGTGGGACACCACAGCCATGCAGAGCCACAACAGCTCTCCAGGCCAACACGAGTAGCCTCTCCACATATGCTGGTCTCTTCTCCTGGCATGCAGGATATGAGGGGACCTGACCTGTGCCTCAGCCATACCAGCTGCCTCAGCTCTTCCTTCTCATCACAGCCCGTCCCACAGCTGCCCCACTCCATGTGGGGGTAATTACCAGTTCCCTCCATTAGCTCTCTCCGGGAAAACCTCCTTTCTCACAAGCAGCATTTCTCCTTCCTACAAAACCAACTGGAAGGGCCCTTTTCTTCTCCCAAATTGCAGCCTGAAGGAGGCAGCCATTTGGGGGCTTCAGTTGTGCAACCACCACCACCACCTCCTGCCAGTGCATGAGCACAGGAAACCTTCCTGGAGGTGTTTCAAGGGATACAAAAAGAGAGGAGAGAAAGGAAAAAAAAAAAAAGAAAGAAAGAAAGAAAGAGGGAAGTAGATGCAGCAGTCTCCCTGCCCTGCACTGCCCCACCATTTTGCTGCTCAGGGGACAGCTCGTGGCCAAGCTGAGCCCCCACCCTGCAGGCAGCTGGGCCTCACCTGCAACGCACTAATTACCGTGCAGGCCATTAGCAAAACGTCTCCAGGCAGGCAAAGTAATGGAAAAGCTGAACTATTTCAGAGTCATTCCTCTTGGGGAGTAAGGAAGGGTGGGGCTTTGGGGGTTTTATAACGGTGTGGTTAAAACATCGGTGATGTAAACCCTTTTTCCACAGAGTTTAATGTGCTCAAGTGGCTGGGCTGCCTCAGCCGAGGAGCAAACCATGGCTCTGGGCCATGTGCACCTCTGCAAAACACAGGCATCAGTCAGCTCTCTGAAATAGGAAGCAGAAAGCAAAGCCTGAAGAGCAATGGCCAGCTCAACCAGTGAACCTCAGTAGGAGATGGGTGCCCCATCATTTCCACCTCACTGTTGTGGAGCGCAGTGAAGGGCAGTATGCATGCACATGTTCAAAGAAAAAAATTACTGAAGTATTGGTATGACCTTGCTAGCTGGAAAAGATGCTAGAGCAATGCACTACAGACAGCAAACCCATCCAGGTCCAAGCGGGATTTGCTTAGATTTTGCTCAGCTTCTTTTTCTCCAATACCAGGTGGTAAATAAAACTGTAAAACAGAGAGCACCACTGACAGAATAAGGCTTCTGCAGTAAAACCAGTCTTTGCTTACAATGTAATTCTTCCTGTCAATGTAGTTTGGACCCTACACACATGCATATGTAAAAGAGGGGGATTAAATTGCTGCTGAGGGGTATCTATGGATGGTTCTCCACCTGTGGCTGTGCAAACCAGTAAAGGATGAAGTAGGAAGTTCTCCTCAGGTTAGGGGGCAGACAGTAAGACACTAAAAAGGCGGGTTGGTTGCTGCTAACCTACTCATCTTTCCACCATTTAATGTCAAAATATATCTGTAGCATAGCCCTATAATGCCATCAGCAAACCCGGATCAACAGATCAAAAGAGATTTTCAGGAACTGGAAAATCACCTGCTGAAAGACCAATAGCAAATATGCCTTTGAGTAATTACAGTGACTGCGTTATTCAAGGCATCACTGCTACTCAGATTTTCCTGAGTGACACCAGAACCTGCACTTTGAGAGAGTATCTAGCTAGAGATCGTTCCCACCTTTAAAAAGCAACTGCGGGGAGGGCTCAGCTATCAGGTTAAGAGGAGCGGCTGTGTCAGCCTGCCTGTTGTCCTTTGGCAGAGGCCAAAATGCTTCTCCCAGTACAAACAGCTCCTCCTGTCCATGGAAAATTATGAAGGTGACTCCCATTTATAAAGGATGATGCACCAGGGCCCTGCAAAATGGACGCATCTGTTGGCTCTGTGGGTACATTTTGAAAAGGCAACACAAATGAAGGTTTCCACCTCTCTTTCCAGCAACAATATAAGTTTTCAAAGAATGTTGGCAGCACTGGCAGGCATTTATCTGCAGCCTGCAGGGGGCTGTTCAAACACGAGGTTTTCTGCCAAGGGTAGGGCTTGAGGTTTTCTGCTGCACGGTTATTTGAAGCTCAGCATTTCCAGCCACATTCACACACACGGTCCTTGTGTTGTTTCGTTTCCTCTGCTGCTGGATGCGGAAGCCACAGGGTACCCTGTATGGAGCCATGCTCCAGCTGGGCATACACCCATGGGATACGCTAGCCCTGCAAGCGTGCACACTTCTGCTTTGTCCTCCCCATGTACAAGCCTCTTTTGGTCTTACGGTTTGTATAAACCTTGTCTAACTGCCTTGCAGAGCCCACAGACTACAGCATGGGGAATAGTCTGGGCAAACAAATAACTTTGCTCATGCAGAACTACTGCTATGACTAAAATTTTTCGGCCACCATCCACTGAAGTCAAGTAAGTTTCCATTGACTTCAACAGCTGCTGGGTCACAATTTGTTTAAGTGTTTCCAGACTTCGGCCCTTCCAGCAAACACCTTGGCCAACCCCTTAACAATAACTGAAATCCATCAAATATTTGAGTATTTGCATAAGCAAACCAGATAAAATTTGAGACAAGGTTTGGTTCTTCTTAGTCTTTATCTATTATCAATTCTGGGTGGATACATATCCAGAGAGATTTATCAAACAAAGGATACTAATAGCAACGAGGTAAACTGATGGCAATATAATATCAGGTTTTACTTTTAACATACCAAGGGGATTTGTGAAGGTATCTGTTATCACCACCAAAAACATGCTTATTTTTATCTTACTATACATAATTACCCTAACAGTGTTCTTTTTCCTTGGTGTCAGGCTCACCACAAGTTTCATGTTCCAGATTTGAAAAATAGCTTCCAGGCATCAGATCAAAATTAGGCTCCTTTATTAATTTTAGCTTTAGATTTTAGTCTCGGGAAAAAAATAATAATAATAATAAAAAAATTCAGGGTACCCACAGGCTAACATAAGTAAAATAAGTGTTTTAATGGCAAAGGAGTTTTTCAAAGCATGACAAATTTAATTTTACTTGAGTCTGCAGCTAAAATCAAATCAATTAGAAAGCTGAGGACCATGAAAAAACACACACAACTGGATTAGATCATTGAAACGAATATGAGAAATGATAGGCACAGCATGGACTGAAACTTAGAGAGTTAGCCTACAGCTCAGGGAACCAAAATTGAATTCCTCATCCTGCTACAAATGTCTTGCTTGACTTTGGCTGAGTCATGTAACATCTGTCCCTCAGGCGCTACCTGCCTGGCTCTGAGGCTGCGGTGTAGACGTAACCCAGAAAGGAGTAGTTGTGCTCAGCAGCGCCTGCAGTCCCTCACATTCCTGGTTTGTGGCTGCCTTCACCCTGTCTGCATGCCCAGGCTGGAGGGGTTCACCTGATCTCACTTGGGTTCCTGCTTGTACAAAAGGGCATAACAGGACTTTTTTTTTTTTCTTTTTCCCTAGAGAGGGCTGCATCAAAGAATGAACTGCTTGGCTTCTGTTTAAAATGCAGACTTTGCAAATGAAACTGATAGGTAGAAAGAGAGAGGAAGCAGCAGGGAGAGGTCGAGATATCAGCTGTAAAAGCAAGCGCCCATGGAAAAGAAAGAGGTTCACAAAGCAGAGCTGGAGACAGCAGCAGCACTGCAAGGGGCTCACACAAACCTCCTCCGCTGCCACGGCCTCTTCCAGACCACTCTGCTCAGATATGGGACAGGACATGAGAGTCACACGCCAGTCCCCTCCACTGTCAATGTCTTCATGGGTGTCTGAATGAAAGCCTTGAGCTGTCAAGTCTTAGTACGTGCTCTGCTGGCTCTTCACAATTTTATATGACTCACAGTTAATGCCAGTGAAAGTCTTAGTAAGAGAACAGCATCTGAAGTGATGGAGAAGCTTGAATTTGGTGTGTTCCCAGGTACCACCATAAGCTCACCACATGGAGATTGTGCCACATCACGGAGCAAAGTGGGGAACAAGGCTGCTTGTCCCAGGACAGGGATGGGATCAGCCCAGGGGCTGGAGCTGACACAAGTCTCCAGCTGAAGAGACTTCTAGCCAAACCAGAGTCAAGTCCTTTTCTTGTACATAAGGGTTCTGGAAATCATATTTACTACACAGCCCTGGGCTGACGGTAATAAAAGAAGCCAGGTCACACCTTTCTGCCTGTTCTGCTTGTTGCTTGTGCCCAACAGTACTGGCCATATGAGTATTCTTACCTTCTCTCTCAATTCAATCTCTCCTTTCATGAAAAAGCTTTTATTAAAATTATACGGCTATTTATAGAAGGTTTAGTCTCTAATAAGGTTGGGGGAGGAGGGTTATTACCTATGTCAAACAAGGTAACAGTATCCCCTTAAACTGTGTGCTTCATGTTGGCTTCATAGTTAGGCAAAAAGAAAATCTGAGTGCTTTTCAAAGGCTTTGTATCACAAACAACAACAAAAAAAGAAATAGTCATGGGAAAATTACAGACTGTTTGGCACTAAGGAAATTATGAATGCAATTTCCTGAGTTCTGTGCTGAAAGAGCTGCAGTAAATAGCTGTCAGGCAGCTTTCTCTACCAAAAGATTTTAGACATGATACCAGTCTGTGAAGGAGATTTGTCTGTGCTGGACTTTTGCTTTCCTTCCATTTCAGAACAGATTTTTCAGCTGATTTAGTTCAGCTGCACAAAGGGAGCATGGGTGAGTTTTCTATGGTTTAAACCAAGTTTTCTGGGAATCAGCTTTTATGTGAAAAATGAGGAAGCTCCCATTTTAGCTGAACTCTGCTGAAGAAAAGTGATTTAAAGATGGGTTGCAGTCAAAGCTGAAAAAGACCCAAGAGAAAGATCTCAGATATATGCATGCATATAGACAAACTGTCTTTCTGCCACTTCCATACTGAAATAAATACCTTCAGTAAAAACAGATTGTGAGGTTTTTTTTCCCTCGGCAGCTCCGGTGAGGGTTGGGAACAGATGAAGGAACTAAACCAACAGCAGGGAAAAATATTTGGCAGTAGAGACTTTGGATCTGGGGAAGAACGTGAGAGGTATGCCGAGGCCGTTTAGATTTTGACAAATGAGCAGCAAACTGCAGCGCAGGGTGGCGGAGCCCGTCTGCACAGGCTGGAGGCTGATGCACACATTGACCTCGTAGTGGTACCAAAAGCATTTCTGCGCAGCATCCACACACTCACAGTAGGGCCCGGGGGGAGGATATGGTCCTGAAGGGATGTGCTCCAACGGAGCGTCACTAGAGACGTCTTACTGAGGTGTCCTTGTCCTCCTTACCCCAAGAGGAGAAGGCCGCTGGGTGCTGTGTATTCACTTCCCACCTCCCTCATGCACAGCAGAGCCGGTCAGTGAAAAACACTGCTAGGCTGACTTTTAGGGACTCAGCATTGCCTCCTGCCCCCTTCCCAGGGCTTCTGGCTAGGATGTGGGAGCTGGTGCCTGGTGGGTGCAGGGGGTTATGCTGTGCTGTGGCACTGCAGCTGGAGCCAGCCCAAGCCCTAGGCACTGCTGCCTCGGAGAAGTGCTGCAGCAATGCCCCTGGCTCCTTCAGAGAGGTTTCTGCCCCTCGAGCAAGCCTATGAGTGTCCCTGGCAACTCAGAGCCACAAACATCGAGTGGTAGGAGCCAAGAGGGACCAGCCAAACACGAAACCTGGTAACTGGGGTATAAATATTTACACTCTGCGCCTTGGCTCTACTCATTCTGCTGCATCAGGAGCACGGCCAGACAGAGAAGGCCAGGTATTAACTGTCCCACTTGTTGTGGTCCGGGACTTCCAGACGGACCATAATCCCCACCGCCTCGATGTCCCGGGTCAGATCCATGCCCCAGAAAGCTGCAGGTGCTCCTCACGCTCCTCTTCATAGCCTGAGGGTGCCAATGCATCGTCTTCCAGTCTCAGCATATCTACAGCATTAGATTTGCCCCACTCCTCCCCAAATCAGCCGATCCTTGCAGCCCAGCCTGCTCTGTGCTGCTGCTAACACAGCTGCTCCAGTGCCCTCTGGGCACAGCTGCCCGACCCCGGCTGTCTTCTCCTTGGGGCGATGCAATTCAGCCTTGCGAGCACTGCTGAGGCTTGGTGCTTGCTATGAAATCTCTGGGATGATCGCTTTTTTCCAGGGAATATTTTACTCAGCCCCTACACCCTTGTCACGAGTGCCATCAGTCTATTATCAGCTCTGTCATCGGAGCACAGGCTGATTCCAGCTGAAGCAACAAGTCGCTGATGGGAGCTGAGTTTAGGCATGTAACTGTGCCAAACGGCGCTGGCATCTCTCTAGCGGGACAATAGCACTGAGCCCTTTAAGGCATCTGGCCCAAAGCTAAGGCATTTTATCGACAGCAAATATCTCTGCAACAAAGCTCCAGCTGGTGAACCAGCCCATGCAAAGCAGAAATGAAGTCACAGGGGAAATTCATTTGCCTTTTGTAACAATTTGGGCATTCTCATGTAAGCAGCAGACACAGCTCTGAAATCCCAGGGTGGAAAACATGACCCGGACATATCTTGTGCTTTTGCAGCGTTATATCACTCACTTCACCAGGTAGTCACGTCTGCTCTGTCAGAGGAATCCAGTCTCCAGCTATTGCCTTGGTTTTGTACCTTGAAAAATGGACAGCAATGCAAATAGTGACCTTAGACCACACAACCAGACATACCTTAGCTAAATAGCTTTATGTTTATTCCAAATCTAAAAAATACGGTGGAGTATCTGGAGAAGGGAAGAAGACTGTATTAATTCTGTCATTGAGAAAGAGGCATTTCCAATTCTCTCTTATTACAGATCTCAAAACCTTCAGAGGCTAGGAGAATTCACACAATGCATCCTGAAGCACCAGTGATTAATATTAACTGCCTGGGAAAAGGGAGAAGTCAGCAACACTGCATCTGTTGTTCCACTTCCTCTTGTACCTCTGGAAGATTTAGGAGCAAGCTGTATCACAGAAGAGCAGATTTAGCCATCCATCACAGTGTGCAGAGGAGCTACTTCAAGGTGCTGCAGAGAATGAGGATACAGCGGGGAGGTGAGAGACAGACACCCTGGCAGAGAGGTGGCAATAGCTTCTCTTGCTGCATTTGGAGAATGAGCAGATCAGGAGCTTGTCATGGACCATGGACACCAGGCCATGGAGGGAGGAGGAGGGGGGAGGTGTCCTTGGCAGAAAGATCAGGCCGAATTCAGGGTACAGAAGTCCCTCATGGACAAAAAGTGCTCAGGAGTAGCTGCGGGGTACCTGCAGCTCTTGGCCATAGTTTAGCTTGTGCCTGCAGGAGGAGGAAGGGCAAGGGAAGTATTCCTGCTGCTGTTTCAGCCTGAGATGAGTACAAAATGCTCTGATGCACCGTGGGCTGGTATTTTCCTATTCACAAAGCATCTTTTGCACCACGGTGCCTTGCCAGCTCAGCACAGCCCGTGTGGGTAGGCTGGAATAACTAACCTTGCCGCTGCTGGGAGGAGAGCTGACACGCTGCATACAGCTGATGGCTTTAATTTATACACTTTTTATCTTTGTCTGCATTCCTGGGAGCTTATGCATACGGGAAGGGGAGCGATGCTCACACGTGTCCTTAGAAGTAGCTGTGACCACACTACTCTGTGAAACACGCCGGGTTAGGAGATTGCAGCCATATAAGGACTCCTGGGGCCAGAGCATCGCTGGCACCCCTCGCGAGGACAGATGGTGGAATTTCCTACAAAAGGCCAATTAAGAAAGATCAAATCCTTTTGTATATATATGTGTCTAAATATTTGACAACAAGTTCAAGGCTCTGCTACCTTGGAGCTATGAACCTTACAGTGTCTCCTGCAGCCTTTAGGGGATCTTGTAGCCCCCCACGCCGCCTCTGAGTGCCCATCATAGACTGTAATGGCTGGATTAAGCAAAAGCACCGAGATGGCCTGCGTAAGGGCTGCATGACCCCACAGTAACATGCTCCAGAGCCCCTGGTTCCCAAATCCGTTCTGAGAGCAGACCTTTGCACGCCTCTGGTGCTGTCCTGCAACACTGAGGAGTGACAGGCTCGACCTCTGCTTTCCCCAGCTTTGGGCTCTCCAGTCTCCCCACGGTATCTCACTCCGAAGCAGCCAACCCACCAAGGCTTCGCCTCGCTTGTTTTGGGGCTGGTCCAGGCATGAAGTGCCCCATCGCCCCAGCGAGCAGGGGAACACAGGGTGCTCATGCCGGGCAGTGCCAGGAGATGTTGCTACGCTTGCACGGGACACGGAGTACACAAACACTGCACTGCCTCTGGGCTCTCTCAGCGCCTGGCAGGTTTCGTTGTGACTGTCAGCAAGGACACCATTTCTTCACCCCCCTGCCTTGCCTCGTCTTCCGGTTATTCTCTATTCAAGCCGAAAGAAAAGGCTTGCACCACTGCAAACAGCCATCACAGCCGCCGACTGGGTGCAGGTGGCAGTCACCCCGCAAAGCCCACAGCCCGTTAGTCTTGCAGGCTGGGTGTTGCATGTGGAGCTTGAAGCAGCTCGGACACTTGGCAGCAGCTCCGGAAAGGCTGCACCCCGGCTCTGGAGGGCCACAGCTGATCCTGCAACAAGCTGGAGACCACCAGCCTTAAACTGCAGCTTCCAAAAGCTTAACCAAAATGAAAACGAACAAACAAAACCCAAGCAGCTGGCTTTAAAGGGTCAAGAAAGGTGGAGTCTCTGAGCACGAGGCCACCTCCAGCCTCCCAGGTGCCAACGTCCAGCCACAGATGCCCAGCTGAGAGCCCTCCCCAAGCTGCCCGACCAAGTGCAAAGGCAGCAGCGAGGCCATCGCTAAGCCAAGCACGTCCTTTGTGAATGCCAGCTCACAGCTGGCTTCAGTGAGAGGGCTCGGTGGACGAGCTGGTGGTGTTGCAATGGGGCATTTTCTCCTTTCTGCAGGTGAAGACTGGAGCTGGGTGGTGGGAAGGCGCGGGGAGCACAGCAGGGGATGGAGGGGGTCTGGAGCAGGGGTGGACTGCAGCCTCTGCACCTGCAGGGACACTGGTGACGGACCATTCCTGGCCTTTCCAATATTGCCATCTAGAGGACCCAGCAAGGACAGGAGATCCTTGCAGGATATGATGAGGAAGATTCAACAGCTTGCCTTTTTTTTTTTTTTTTTTTTTAAATTTTGCCTCACATAAAGATTTTGTCAGCACGGCATGGACGGAGAGCCAAGTGCACAGCACCTGAGAACACAGGATTGCTCTGAAAACAGCAAAGCAGCCCTGTGATCCTTCTGAGGCTGTAGGTACCTTTGGGAAGGAAGGCAGAGCTGATGTCCTCTTGGCTGGCTGCTGGGCTGGGGACACCGGTGGAAGAAAAGTTCTTGGTTTTCTCAGTGCCAAATCATTACAAAGGAACTGCTTTAAACCAAAATGTCACAGACGTTTTCACAGCGAGCATAGTTGTTTGGCAACAGCAGAGTTCCTCTGTTTTGCTAGCACAACAGAGCAGCTTTGCTCTCTTTTTTGTGGTGGGGGATGGCTCAACACAGGCTTGGGCCAGCAGGCGCCGTACGCCCGTGAGCCAGCGCTGTACTGCCCACCTGGACCTGCAGGGTGGGGGTCGCCCGTGTACAGGCAGGGCTGTGTGGTGGCATGGTCCTTCCCTCTGCTTGCCAAAATCAAACCCACAGCTATGTAAAGGAGGAAGGTAACAGACCTCTGCACTGCTATGGATGGAAGACAAGGGTTTATGAGGTTTCAGAGGCTGCCCTCCGGCAGTGAAGCGGAGCTACAACGTATTGTAATACCCTTAGAAAAGTGAAGGTTGCCCTTTTAGAAACAAAGCCCTCAAAAGCAGATTCCTGAAGTTTCCCAAATGACCTCAGTATTGAAAGATTGTAAAGCATTTGAACAACAAACCTCTTCTGCTGCTCCCACAGCACTCACAAAACCAATGTAGAGGAGCGATGAAGGGCAGAATCACCTCCAGAGGACAGCAGATCCGCTGCAATGATCCCAGCTGCAAAATCGACAAAAACACTGGGCATAAAAGTCCAGGAGAGCTCAAGACTCGGTTTTGCAAATGCCCCTTGTAATGCACAGGTCCATGCAGCTCTGCAGGGCGGCTGCAAGCAGCAGCACTGCCCCAGCGGGTTTTTGCTGGCCGTGGATGAGCGTGGGGTCAGCAGCTGCTGCCTTCCCTGGCTGCCAACAGCCGTGAGCAGAGCGCTCCAAGAATGTAAAGCGGCACGTCTTCACTTTGCTACAGATTTATTTCCATGTGAATTAATGAAACAGTACACACAATTCCAGAAAAAAAAAAAAAAAATCTTTTATAGGCCCATAATCCTTCTTTCACAGTACAACGCAACAGTAAAGGATTTAGTCAGTGTAAACAGAAGGTCCAATAGTGATCATCAGCTATCACAGATCAGCTGCACAAACACCACAGCTACAGGGTTAATGCCATTACCACACAAATCGACAGTACTAGTACAAACCATAACTTTACCTACAATGCTTTTTCGTGTGCAAAAACCATGAAAATTCAATTTACAGAAGGAGGGCACCTTCTCTAAATCTCCACGTGAGCTGTAAACTGCCTCCTTGGGGCCGTCCTATCTACTTGGCAAAGGGTCTCAGGGCCTGATTCTCTACAGTAACCCTTAAAATCGAGTGCAGCACACAAACCATCAGGGCTCTGCATCTGAAACCCAGGCAATCATGTATTCTCTGCTGCAGCAGAATAGAGAAAGTAATCAGCTGAGGATGAATCTGAGTCATTTATTAAAATGCTCACGAATTGCAGCTTACAGTCATTCTTTCACCAACACTATTTGAAATAGCCCTGCTTACATGATGTATGGATCATAGCAGAGTTCACAGGTACCCCATAAAATCATCTCTTGTTAACTTTTTTTTCTTAAATGTACTAATTGAACTGGCATCAAAAGCCGAGGCTTCTGGTAACGTGCTGGCAAACTTTCAGGACGTGGACACATTATTCAAGTGGGAGGGTCAGAGAAAGAGGAATGCCACTAAGGCTATGGGGAGACCTTAGGCTGTGGCCATTGCGCAGCTCTCGGCTCCAAGTTTGCACCTTGGTTGGGATTGCCTGGGATGGAGCCCTGCAATGCCCGCACGCTGCTCTCCTGCTTGGAGCCTGGCAGCTGGAGCACGGGAGCTGCCGGCGGGAGCGGGACCCGGCGGCCGCACCAGCATCAGCTTCGTAAATTGAATTCATAGTCTGACCATACAGGAAAAAACAAGAGGTAGTTATTTATCATACCTCTTCAAAAAGGCAAAACAAAATACAAAATAAAGGATGTAGAAATGATGCAGTAAACCTAAAGTCAACATGTACCTACTTTTTTTTTTTTAAACACGTGAAGTTAAGTTACAGATGTCATATAAAATGCACACTTTATGGAATTCCTGCATAGCAGGAAACAAAGAGGCTAGCGCTAATCCAACAGCTACGTTAACAGCGAGACTGCCATTTATTGGTGCAAGGAAGATTTCCTATCTAAATATAAACAGAGCGTACCCCCCTTCTAGAGGAGACCTATGGCAACACCTATACATTTTTTGTTCAGAAGGGAAAAGAAAGGATTTTCTTGGGGATAAACTGCCAAAATAATTAGTTTCACATCCGTAAATTTAAGGCAATGTTACTTAGACCTGAGAAAATGAAAAAAAAAAAAAAAAAAAAAATCGATTTTCTCAACTATAAATATACACGCAAACTTTCGGTATTTCCTGTCTTCTCCAGCTCTCAGGTGGTGCTGGGGAAAACAGCTGTAGGGAAACTGCTCTGCGGTCTCAGGATCGGATCCTAAGAGATGCAGAGTTTGTTGCAAGGAAAGCTAATGGGAGCTGGGAGAGCTCACCCTCACCTGGCTCTTTTTCAAATATTCTCTTTTTAAACACCTCTGTTTAAGCCTTCCGGAGTGGGTTAACTCCAGAACAGGCTATAGTGCACCAGTAACCCTGAAAGGTTTGTATAGCAAAACTGCAGCTAAAACAGACAATAAAATTACATACAGTAAATTTCTGTGCTTCCCCCTTTTCAGGAGGAAAAGAAGGATGTCAGGGTTAACAATTTCACTGCACCTTTAGCCATTCCTGTAACTACAGAGTAAAGCCTGTAACACTAGTGTGAAATCACAAATTGTTCTGTGCTCTTCCTTGGGAAAAAAATAAAATAAAATCAACTTGCAAACGCGTTTCATTAAATGGTAAGAGACATGAGAGAGATCAGGTGGGGATTACAGACACACGGCATGCTAATGCTAAGGAGTTATTAAACAAAGTGCAATGATTTTGACTATACAGGAGGACGGACAGATGGACAACTCCCCTTCAGTACTACCTAGATGCTAAATACCTCACCTCTGGAGAAGCCTGGAGGTACCGTGTCAGTCTGTAGCCACCGAGGACTCTGCGGTCCAGCATGGGCCGTGGCAGTGCTGCACCTCAGCTACATCCATGGCTTCAGCAGAGGAGCTTCACTCGCACAAAGACACGGTCGCTTCCCAAATGTGAATTTGGTCGCCAATTCAGGATTTGATGGCTGCTTCTACAAAGCTGCTTGTGCTAGAACCGAAAGACAGACTCAGCCCTAAAATCTGTGCACGCCCTGGGCAGCTTCTGCAGGACCAGCTCCTCCTCCCAGAGGTGACTACAGCATGACCCATGCCTCCATCCCACTCTGGGGGCTCCCCCACTCACGGCTAGCAGCTTGACTGATGTCTGACATTAGCCTGCTAAAGCAGTGGCTTGGGCAGAGCTGACGGGTCACTAAAAAGCAGAAAATCTCTGGATCTCAGCTCAGGTTCCCACACAGCGAACAAGAGTCTGCAGTCTGACTTTTTGCTGACATTTCACACGCAACTATCCAAAGATCAGAGGCAAAAAACCAATCCTCATCTGAACAGAAAGCAACTCCCACTGTTCACCAGCACCTCCCTACCCCACTCTCCCACGTTCAAAGGATGAACAGGGAGACAGCTCCTTTACTTACCCAGCTGGGAACTAAACCCTTCATCAAATCACACATTAAAGAAGCTCACTGTGTGCAAAAGACTCTTACGCTAAAACAGTTCCACCCTACACAGTGCAGTCAACACAGTTTTTAACTTAAAATCGCAGCTTGTTCTTTACAAGTGCTTGGCAGAGAATATTTATATTCTTCTGACACCATATAAATAATATTTATACAGCTTAGACATTTTGAGACATGCATTAAACTTTAGGTAGTACACATTTCTTGATCATATATGCAAATATTACTGTCAATTAAACCGAGCAACCTTATGCTGGACCATGTCTTGCGCTATCCAGGACGTTTGAGGGTGGCTCCGAATCGTCCATGGGAAGGACCAGGCGTGTCCCCCGGATCACGAGTTCATGGTCCCCAAAAGCCAGCTCCCGATCGAGCGCATCTTCGGAGCTGTTTCCTACGAACCGCCGCGACGTGCCGCTGGACGCAACCGAATCGGTGTTGACGGTGGAGTCCCCGTAGGTCAGACTGATGTCCCCATCGTTCAAAATGAGGTCAGAGTCATCGTCCTTCAGCTGCTCTTGATTCTGGGCAACAAACAGAAGGAAAGTGCTGTTTAACCCTTTCTGAAGGGCTGTGTTTGTTTGTCAGCCCGAGCGTCTGGCCTCCCCACAGGCTCCCAGCTCGATGCAGCACCCAAAGGCTACACAGAACTGTAAACACATCAAACTCCACTGACACCGCGACAGAAAGGACACCAAAGGTGGCATCGGACTCACTTCGTATGCCTGTGGACTTGTCAGGCACCGGGCAATCGGCCCACAGCAGCCGGGGAGCGTGGTCGTGAGAGGAGGACCGCTGTGTGTCAGCAGAGGCTTTAGATAGCTGCAGAGAGGGTTAAGGAAGAAAAAGGAAGGCGACGATGTCGGGGAGTCGAGGGGTGGGATGCAGAGGCAGCAGCAAGGAACTCAGTGTCTTGAGGAAAGGAACACAAAACCCTGGAAGCACAAAAATGAAAGGGATGAGCAACCTGAATTAAAGGAGCAAGAGGGACACAAGTGGACCAGGACACAATCCTGTTAAGAGGTTTTCCAGCATCACTTGTCCTGTCATCCTGCACCCTCTGCCTGGCAAATTACTGCTCTGCTAGCTCATGACAAAGCATTTGAAAGGGAGGAGAGACACTGATCCGGCGAGAGGGCTATAAATGGAACGTCCCTCTGCCTCCCTGTCCTCCTGCCATGGGGAACAGGGACCAGAGACCTTTGGAGACCCTCTGGAGACCCTTCCAGCCTGAGAGCCCGGCTTTGAACTTGGCCACTGCAGCATTTCCAGTAAGTGCAGGTGCAAACAGCCACAAACACGAGGACGTGCAAGTCAGAAAACAACCGTGAGATGGGGAAGCAAATGCTGGCTCATCTGCGAAGCAGGGAGGGAGTCGTGCTCTGAGTCAGCGGAGCCCCTCAGGCACAGGGGACCCGGCACGGCACGCGCTGACTGCAGTTCAAGGATACTTGTGATCGAAGTTGTACCACATGCGGAAGAGCCAGGCGCTTTCTGCCTTTGTGCTCCTCCTCTCGCTCTCCGGGACGCCCTGCGAGAACACAAAATGTTAACAGCGGCAGAGCAATGTACTGAGACCGGGTTACCCAGGGGAACGTAGGAAAATGCCTTCCCACCAGCTCTTTGGAAGAGACCTCTGGGCTGCAGCGAGCATAAGGACGTCACTCACACCGCGACAGGCTAACAGTGCTCGCAGCGCCGGGCTCTGCATTTAGCAGCATCTGACGGCCTTAGGGAGGTGGCATCAAACCAGGGCAAGCGCAGAGCGACTGCTTTCCTGCTAGAGCCTTCCAGTTTCTGGCCCCAAGGTTTTAAGTGCATCGGAGCCAGCAACTGCATCCAGACATCGCGCTTAATAGCAACTGACAGGTCCAACCTCCCTCAAATCTCCCTTGAGATTTAATATGCAAATAATCTTGTGCCACGGGCATTCGTGGCTTCCTTTTAGTTGGAGAAAAACACAAAGCTGTTTGGAGGGCACTGTGTACGTAATACAATTACATATTTCACAGAAATTTGGCTTTCAGATTTATGGCTCCGGGCTGCCTCCTGTATTTGGCACTTTCTCTCCAGGAGGCGAGCAGCCCAATCAACATCTCTGCACAAAACGAACCTCCAAGGTGCAGACCCCACACTGAAATCGATTAGAGGCACAGCCGCAGCACCGCCGGGCCGCAGACACACAGCTGGGGGCTACCAGGCAGGTAGTGCCTGGTGCCGCAGGGCTGCAGCACGTATCCCACCGCGGTCAGCGGTCCCCACTCGGCCACGTAGCTGCTCGCAGCAAGCAGGAGGGCGCAACAGAAGTGACGGCAAACCTGAAGATACTACTTAAAATGGGGCAGTGAATGGCATTTCTGTCCTGCACAGGACACTGGGATGAGGCAGAGAGCTTCTGTGTCATGCACGTTTTGATATTAACTCCAAAACCAGTGAGAGACCAAATGTTCTGTGGCAGTAACGTGGACTGACTAAGCACTGCAACATTACTTCTAAGGCCTTCTTTCAAACAGAATAAAGAAAGCCTCATTATAACTACAGAGGGCACAGGAAAGAGACGATTCCTACTGACTGCAATTTTCACCAGAGGAGCTAAAAAGCCTCCCTCCCCCAGCTGAAAGGGAGCAGAGCAGAGAGGAGCATTCACACAGTCCCAGACACAACCCCTGTGCCAAAGGGCACAGCACAAACTCCCCTACCAGGACCGCCCGACGGCGAGTAGCAAAGCCCTGCACTCACCACGTTCTCCTGATCCGCATCCACGCCGACTCTGTGGAGGAGAAAACAAGCACACGGTGAGCACGGGCAATGCCAGGCGGGTACGTGCCGCACATCTGGGGGACGGACGGGACCTTCCCGTCGTCGTCTTTGGGGCAAGCGCAGCGCTTTCAGCAGCTGCTCCCCCTGCACAGGGGGATGCCCCGGGGCACGTGCAGGAGCGTTTGCCAGCAACAGGCGCCACAGCTCCGCAGGTCCGTGCGGCCGGTCCCATTCGCCCATCTGGTGGCATCACTCACACCGCCTCACGTCACGCAGCCGCGGGCGCCGTGCGAACCGCGGCACCGCGCTGATGGGGCGGCGTGGTGGTGGCCAGGAGCGCCCCGCGCCGCGCTCACCTGATGTTCAGGCAGGACAGCATGGCCGTGGTGCCCCCGCCGAAAACCCACACCGTGAAAAAGACGATGAGGAGCGTTGTGCTGAACATCATCTGCCGGGCGTAGGTGGCCGTGTCACGGATGGCCAGGGCGAACGCCATGGCTCCTCGCAGCCCTGCAAGGGGAAGGGATGGCAGAAGAGCGATGTTAGCTTGCGGGACCAGAGACCACATTCACTGTGGGCTTCCCGGCCCGGGACCGGTGCCACACTGCTCAGCCTCCCCTGCCCCGCGTGGTCGAACACCAGGGAGCCCCGGGGAGCCCCGTCCTGCCCAGCCTCTTCTCCAGACGTTGCCCTAAGAGGTTGCTCAGGGTGAGGAATGTTTGGAGGCAAGGATGCATCAACGTACCAGCAAACATCATCATATGCTGTAAATTTGTTCCAATCTTATTTCTCCTCCCCAAATTCAGTAAAAATGACAGCGGGTAAATATTGGCAGCTCTTCCTAGGAAGATAGCAAGCTGTATTTGTACTTGTTAAGGAAACTGTTCTTCCTGTGTCTCCCATTGTATCCCACCTCTGAGTGCTGAGCCAGCAGAAGCACGAGGAGCTTCACGAACACCAGTCCTTAGGATGCAAAGACAATAACCCAGCTCCGAGTGCTACAGCAGTGCGGGAAGAGCATGCTACTGCCTCACCAAAGCAAAGCACAGACTGCAATTCAGGAATATCATATAGAGACAAGTGCAAACATATAAACAAAGGAAATGATGAGAGGACAGATTAGACGAGAGAAAAACCACTGTTTCCCACTGTATGCTCTCCCCTGCTGTGCTCATTTTCCACCACAAGAATTACTTGTCCTTTGCAAAGCCCAGGTTTCACGGCTTCCACAACCTCTCTGACATTCCCCAGCACGCCACACTTCACAGTTTGGCTTGAAGCTATAAGCCAGGTCCCATTCCCAAAGATTATTCAGCAAAATGAAAGCAGCAGCAGTCGAGAGGAAAAAAAAAAATCTAATACTCTTTCTGTTTTCATAGCCTGCGAGACACAAGAATCAGCAGCCCCTTCATATTGCTTTTATCTTTGAAGCTGTCTTTTAATACCAGCACCCAGATGGCAAAAATAATCTTGCAGCCAGTATTCAGTGCAGCCTAGAATAATATGCAAAATGCTTCCAGCTTTTACGTTCTTTCCTGAACATCATGAATTTGCATAAGAGATGTATTTCATGATCTTTCTCATGAATGAGCTATTTCCTCAGCAAGCTAGCCAGTTCCTACCGAAAAGGCAGAGCACACAATTTCAGTCTAACTACCCAAATGCATTTCTAGGCTCTTCACTCCCTTTACCCTACTGCAGCCCTGCAAAAGCTAATCAGGGAAATTCATCAAACCCCGCTGGAAAGCAATGCATCAGCACCAGTGAAGATAACATTTTATTTATCCGTATAAACCTGCTTCAGTGCAGGCAAAGGGTGAAAATAATTCCGCACATCAGAACTGGCTTCCCTGTGAAACGAAAAAAAAAAAAATCCTTCAAATCCTCACTCTTCTGAAACATATTAGGGCAGCGTCTCCGCTAGCATCAGCCTGCAGAAGGGGAAATCCTTTCTCGTTACATCATTCAGAGATATCTACTGTAGCTCTAACTGTTATTTTGAAGAAAAAAAAAAAAAAAAAACGTATTTTTTTCAGGGTTAACCAAATGGAATAGCACAGAAAAGAGGAAACAAGGAGGTATCAGGAGGTCCCCATTTGCAAAGCTGCTCCTGTACCACGCTGCCACAGGACGAAGCTTGGCGCTCCAGCACCATGTTCACACCCAGCGCTGAGCCCCTCCCTCAAAAGCTGACAAGACAGAGAAAACAAAACAGAAAAGCTGGGAAAAGAATCTCCATCTTCTTAAAATAACCAAAGGCACCACTACACAGTAGAAACTCCCTTTTAAAAATAAAGTTAGACTGACTGGGAAAAAAAAAATCACATTTGCATGAAAAACCCACACTAGGAATGAGGCACCTCTCCCTTTCTTTTCTTGTTTTATAAAACAAACTCCAAAGGATACAAAAGCTCCCACCACGAAGGTAGGGTTGAAGACGTGGTTCTGGAAGGTGAACAGTGCAAGTCCCATGTAGGAGAAGATGAAGTTTTCTGCCAAGAAATTCAGCAGTTCGAACAACTGAAAGAGGAAAACAAATTAAAAATGAATTAAACATAACTCAGATTTAACAAGAAAAACATGTTAGCCCATCCACCACACAACGAATACTTCTGCAGGAGCGACTCCAGCAAAATCCAGCTGTAGACTGGCAGATGCACCTAATTCTGGCTAGAGGGAAAGAAAGAATACCGAACTGCAAATCTGGAGGGGATTAAGGGGGCTGAGGAGCTCTCACCTGCTTTGTTCTGTGTTGGGATTCTGTAGATAAGTTGTTATAGGTATAGTGAGCCTGTGTGATCCCACAGAAGAGTACAGCCACCACACCTGGGGAGCAGAGCATCACGTTAGACTCGTGGCCATGAAAAGGGAACTGTGCTGCACCCAGCACTGTAGGGTTTTTAACACAATAACCCCAAACCCCAAAATAACTAAACTTATAGGAGCAGAGGGAGAGTCCCATCTGCAGCCAATACTTAGAGAAGCAAAATTCAATAGCCCCACCATCCCTGCAGATTTCCATTCTAATGCAGGGCAGTGCTGGAGCTTGCCTGTAAAGCCACACGCCTCAGCCAGCAGGAACGTGCTCCAGGACATCAAGAAGAACAAGCCGGTCTCCAGCAAGGGGAACTCCCGCAGTTTGGTGAACTTGGTGACGTTGCAGATTGTTAAGGACAACTTGGAGAGAAACTGTAGGCTGAGGGGATGTCTAATCCAGCCGTGTATCACAGCAGTACTGCACAGCCTGCCCCTAAAAAGGCTGTGGCATTGCCTCTCATTAATTTAGGCATAAAATCTTGAAACGCTGGGTCTGGGTGAAACGCAGCATAGCAAAAGAAGAAGCTGTGATGTAAACACTTGGAAAAACAACAAAAAGGATATTAAAGCTGTCACAACTCCGGTAGCTGCTCCCATTGCAAAAGACCCACTGAATATCCCCAGGAAGATCCCAATAGACTTGAACATCGCTGTGACATCAAACGTGTGGCTGTTGTCGCCCGCTGGCTGGTACGCAACAATAGAACTGAAAGAGGGAAAAAAGCACACACAGGAGCAAAACACTCCTTAGTCTGGAGAGAGGGAGATTTTCACAGTGCTGTGCGAGCTTTGCAAAGTGCTGCGACCACTGCAAACCCTGAGCGTGAGAAATCAGAGCATCGGGGAGGCAGCACAGCAGCAGCACGCTCGCCCTGGCCCGGAGAGTTTGGGCTCCCCCTCATCCCCAGCCACCTCCCTGCAGCTCAGTCACCCTAGGCAAGGCTCCTTCCAGATGCTACAAAGCATCAGACCAAAACGCATCTCTTGCAGGGGATCATGCAACTGAGTTTGCCAGGCAACAGTTCCTCGTTTACGATGGCATTTTGGGGGCTTGGCATCAGCTCTCTGGAAAGCCAGGCACTCTGGGAGCACAACGCATCCAAGTGGGAAGCCTACATTCCTCTGTCGACGCCACAAAGGCAGCTGATGTGAATATCCCCCGGAGAACTGCAAGTTACTCAGTTTTACTGCGTTTAACGTGCGCTACGTTCATTTTGCACGGCTCTGGGTTCTGAGGGGAAATCTTGCAGGGTGGCAAGGCGGATGGCGCGGCGCCAGTTCACAACAGCAGCGCTGCCGTCTTCATCCACCAAACTTTAACGTTTCTTTTTGACAAGAAAATCAAAAAAGATTTTCCATGGTTGGCAGATCAGCCAGCCACGCTGGTGTCCCCCGGCCCGTGCTGGTCACGCCGCTGAACGTGCTCCCTCCAAACCCCTCAGCAGGTACCCAGAAAGGCCGCGATACAGGCGGGCCCCTATCCGTCTCCTAAATCCTGTGTTAATACTGACTCCTTGTTAGCTTTCTTTGATGTAAACTTGCTGAGAACATTAACTTCCTTGTCAGCAACCCCTCAGCTGGCTCTGTTAAAACTCTCAGGCTTGAACTTTAACTAGTCACCGTTTAACCTCCCGAGTTATGCAGGAAGGGAAAGTTACCGTCTCACGAACACATCCTGCCGCTTTCCTCCCTAACAACAGGCCCACATTCTTCTGCACCGTGAGCGATAACCCTACCCTTTCCAACACGTAACAGGCCACTTCCCTTGCTAAACTTCCCTGCTTTTAATAAATTGTATTTTTTCTCCATTGTCTTTTACGCCACAGGCCTCAGACTTCTCCCTGACATTTAAGGTCTTTTGTCGCTTCCATCTCCTACTTCCCATTCACCAACACGGCCTCATTCTGGGGTTTTGTTGTTTTGTGTTCGTTTGTTTTTTAATCCAGCCTAGTTTCATTTCCCCTCCGTAACTGACTGTGTGGATGTCAGTTTTGCACTTTAACCTACTGCGGCCTTCCTTCTGGTTTTGCTTTTTGCCCCACTAATAAGAAATTAAAGAGGGAGAAACTAAACTGGGAGGAGCAGGTAGGGGCCCTGGGGCTGCACTGCTCCCTGCCCGCAAGCCGCAGCCCCGGCCCCGCACTGCTCGCTGCCTTTTGGTTCTGGCTTCGATTCCTCTTTACACGGCCAAATCCTGAATCAGGTTCCCTGCCACCAACCCCACCGGAAAGCACCTCCTCGCGGGATGGGGAGTGGCAAAGCCCGTGGCTTTGTGTGCGTTGCTTCCTCCCAACACCAAACCCCTGTGCTCAGCCAGACGCAGCTGGAGCCCCTCTTCACCCCAGGGCAACGCTGGCATCCACCCACGCCAGCCCAGGTGTCCCCCCAAAGCCCCCAAATCCTCCACATTTCCGATCCACCCCTCCCAACCACCGTGCTGTGGAAGCAGAACTGCCCCTGCCGCTCCCCACTTACACCTCTTCCGTGCAACAGGCAAGTGCCAAGCCAAATTTAATAAAGGGGAACCACAAATAAGAGCTGCAGCGGGTCGCTTTTGCTGCTTGGAAGCCCTTGAGAAGTCAACACGCTGCTGGACCAGTCTGTGCACAAACCTTGCAGCAAAACAACGGCTGGCTGCAGCTCAGGGCTGCCGGGTTTGGCGCAAATTACCTTATTCCAGAGGAGGGGGGCTGGACTCAGCCCGTGCAAAAAAGGAAGGGAGGAAATCAGAGCTACAAAGCTGGGAGCAAAACAGCGCAAGGGGCAAATGAGAGCACACGGTGCAGGCACAGACACGCGCACAGACCCACCACAAACTCCACGGCTCTGCTGCTGAGCCCACCGACTCCCGGCAGGCTCCGAGCCCCCGTCTCCTCCCTGCTCTGTGTTACTACTCAAACATGACCTGGCTGCGCAGAGTTGACTCTCGCGCCAGTGGTGACACATCCAGCATAAAAGCCAGAGTGAGCAATACAAACAGTTCTAGAAACATTCAATTTAGTAAATACAACTCAAGCAGGTGGCGATACGAAGCTCACAATATGTTACTTGCTGCCTCCACATCAGTAAAACCCACGCAATCAGCACGCCAGCATGACAAGTATTCCAGAAATATTTTCTGCATTAGTCTTAGCTATAAGTTAACCTGTCATGACTGCAGATACTATATATTTCCAAACAAACTCCCATGATGGCAACACAACGCAAATGCAGATAAAATACGTCCTACGTGCAGAGGACATAAAATATTAAAGAATATTATAAAACACTCTTTAGAAAGGCACCCGCTTTCCAATTCAGGATACTAACTCCAGAAATACCATCTTCTTGAGGCAGAGAAAGGAGGCAGCTGCTTTACCAACTATCTCCACCGAAACAAAAGCGGGTACTTGTGGATGGGAAGGCAGGCAGGTAGGAGCAAAGCCATCAGCGAGGGGTTTTGGTGGGATTCTGTGGCTGAAAAGCAGAGGTGGTGCTTTTCACATTGCAGAGAGACATGAAAACTTCCTTCTGGCTGGGTCAACAGGCCATAAAAGAAAAACACAGCTATCCACCATGCAACAGGAAGCTGTAGCTACAATCCATGCTCTCAAACAGTGGTCTTCAAGGAGGAGGCTGATCAGAAGGTCACTACAGCTTCTGGGAACACTTAATAGGGAAATCTGCTCTGGCCGACACCAGTGCTCCTATTTTTACAGGAGCAAGGCCAGGTGGCTCCCCCCAACGCCTGACACAGAACATACATAACAATTAAAAATAAAAACAGAACACACTTACGAAGACAGCACTATGGCAACGGCATCATTGAGAACGCTTTCGCCAAAGAGAAGGGCATACAGCTCAACATCAACCTGGAGTTCATGGAATATGGCAAGAACAGTCACTGACAAATAGAAAAATAGAGAGACATTCAAGAAGGTGCCGTTATTGTGGTGTAATCAAAGACAAAACATCCCTTTTAGAAAGCTGCCTTCCTGTGAAAGCCTTCCTTCCTTTCTTCCCCTCTTCACCAAATGTAGGTAAAACGAGGGGGAAAAAACAACCATCTAACATACCTGGGTCAGTAGCTGAGACGATGGCACCAAAGAGGAGGCAGTCGGTGAAGTAGAAGTCTCCCCCGAGCTGCCCGGTGACCTTCATCAGCGCCACACAGCCATACATGACGGAGCTGTGGAAGCAGGAGAGACAACAACTCGTACTTGCAGTGCAAGAAGTTCCCCAGAATCTGCCAATTTAACCCCTAAAGTTGTCCAAATATAGGAGAAGAATACACTGAGAAGTTGTATTGCATGAGCTGAGCCTGGTGAAACACCAGGGTCTCAGAGCAGAGAGCAGGACCGTGAAATCCAAAGCACTGACAGCACAGGAGCAAAGCATGGTGCTGGGGAGGAGCAGGTACCACAGCTCGTCTGCCAGCACAACAGGGCCAAAGAAAAGCAGCGGCTTGTGGGACAGACCATGACAATCACCTTGCAATTGCTTCACAATGCTTGATGTTAACACGTTTCAATGGAATGACTTTTCGGTTGGCCTGACTTTCAAATGTCCTAAACTTGCAGCTACGAGCAGATAATGCGGGCACTGAGTTTGCTTGAATCCCCCTGGATCTCCGGTGGAAAACACCCTACGCAAGCCTGCGCGTTGCTATTCAGAACGGGAATTATCTAGCTCCCTCTGTGCACACAGATAAATAATTTGAAACACAATCTGTGTTTGCTAGGCATCTGCTCCCAGCAAGTAAGGACAGGACATGCATTTACGATCCTGCCCTCTACTCGTGTGTCTCACACTTGTTTGGGCTCCGCTTTCAACAATTTCAAGTCAGTGCCTGTTTATTCTCAGGGATCTGCAGAACTTGCCTTGCCGTGTGTATAAGCAGTCTGTATGGGATACGGGAAAGCACTGGGTAATGGGGCAGCAGGCACGCTGTCCGGCCAGCAAAAGCCCTTCAAGAAGTGGCATTAGCTGCCCCGCTGAGCAGCCCGGGGAGCCACCCCGGCCCCCGCTGCAGGACAGAGCTCTGTGTCCACGCACAGCTCGCAGCCCTGCCGAAAAGCCCGTCCGGCCGCAACCACTCACCCGATCATCAGGCAGGAAATTGCAGTGCCAAGAAAAGCGTATGCCAGGATTGATCCCAAGTTTCTGAAGAAGTGCCTCTAGAAGGAAGAAGGAAAAAAAATGAATTGCATTGTACTAACAATTTATTTCAAGCCGTGCCAACGGATAGGTACCTGCGCAGCACCCCCAGCAACTTGTGCCTGGCTTGAACACCGTGAGCTGTGTGAGCTTGGCTGAATGGTGCCTCACACAACGGCACAAGCAGCCAGACCAGCACAGCAAATGCAGCACTAATAAACAGGAGCGTATCATTTTCCCGTACTGGTGCACTGAATAAGGTGCTGCTCCAAGACCTGGGGACTAATTCCTAACACAGCATAAGTCCTCCTTCCTTCTCCCAGAGCTAAACAGGATCATTTTCCTCTCCCACCAAATCAGCACTTCAATGAGCTGCTGCTTCCTAAAACCTTCCCATCTTCTAAAGTGTTTCAGAATTCCGGATGGCCTAAAATACCCCTGCATAAACCCGTGCTGGAAATGGTCGCAGTTGCTGACCCTTCCTGGGATGAGAGATGGGTGAGACCTACAGGGGCACTCTCAGCCCTGCCTCCTACCATCCCGCATGTACTGGGAACACTGTCCCCAACTCTGCAGCCTTGGCCTGCTGAGCAAGCATTAAAGCACTCTCAAGTATTAAAAATGCTCTGGGGTCAGAGGAACTGAAAGCGTAGGCACTGTAAAGGCACGTACCCTTTTTAAGCTGTAGCCTGCATAAAATATAATTGGAGGAAGCAATATGTTGAAAAACACCTCAGGATCAAAAGTCACCTGTAAATAAATTTAAAAAACAAACAAACAAAAAACAGTTAATCGGTTTGTTAAGATTTTGCAAGACAAAGCACATAGAAAAATACCCTGTACTCCCACCAGATGAAGGGCTGTTAGGCGAGCATGGAGGAGTCAGGGCTCTTCCAGACACACAGCCCAGAGTTCAAACAGCTCACGTTAAGATCAGCTGAAACTAGAGCTTCATTACATCGCGTATTCAGCTTGCAATTTATGGGACCAAAGTAAAAACATAAAAATGCAATAAAAAAAAAATCACGTAATGCAGCAGATACAGGATTTCTGCATTTGCAAGCACCCCGCGGAGCATCCCTCACCACAAAATCGCTCCCTTACCTTTCTCAGCATCTCGTTATCCTGGACATTGTTGAGCTCCTGGGCGCTGATTTCCCCCTTCAGGGTGTACTCGTAGAACTTCCCGCTGACGTTCACCAGCAGCGTGGCAGGACTGGTCTGCACCTGGCAGCTCAGCGTCACGTTGTTCACATCGCTGGGGACGTGGATGCCGTAGCGCAGGACCACACCGACCAGGACGCCTGGGGAGAGAGGGATGCGTGGTGAGACGAGCAAACCGCCGGGGTGGTCACTGTGAGCATTTGCAGCTGGAAACCTGACAGGATCACGTATCGCCAGTACAGAAACGCACTAAACCTTTTCATTTTGGTAGGGGATTAAAAAAGGCACCAGCGACTCATGAATACTTTGAGGACGGTGAGCATCCTTCGTAAGACACTGTCTCAAGCCGGAGAGAAGAGATGCACTCAGGCACTGGCTGGCACAGCAGAGATGGTTTTGGGTCACTTTTCTGCTGGTTTTCTGATGGTTTTTTGGGTCACTTAACCCCATTTCTGAACCACACGTTTATGAAAAAGCTTGCAAACACGTGGGAGCTAAATGGAGACCGCAACACTCCGAAGGCTTCTCCATTTGCCTCCCAGGACGCTCAGGCTCTTCACTGCTGCATTACTTAAAATCTCGCTCTGCATTTTCCTAGGGGCAGGGCACAACCCAGACCGACACCAAACTCCTTCCCCACCACAGTCCTACAGGAGCAGAGAACGGGCACGAGCTCTGCAGCAGCAGGGATGGAGACCACGGGACTCACCCAGCACCTCCTGCAGCCAGTCCCCACGTGCCACCAGGCTTTCACCTGCTCTTCCCTTGACAGCACCTTCCCAGAACGAGATTTGCTCGTTTTGCTGACTGCCAGAAGAAAAGCCCCCACCTGCCCTGCCAGGGGATGTGATGTACAGCAGGGACACGGCTGGGGCTTAGCTCCTGTGAGCTTCCCGCGTGCTCCAGGAGTAAAGTAAGGAAATTCAAGGCAAGGATGTCAGGGGCATTGGGGTGCCCCAGCACGGCTCCATTTAAGCACGTGGCAGGGAGGTGCGTGACCACCACAGCATGGGGACAGAACACCCAGAAGATGATGGATGACCTCTGAGATTCCATGGGAGATGACCAAAACTCTTCACTGGGATCAAGTGAGCTTCAGAGGGTCCTTATATCAGCTTAGGACTATTAAGCAGCTTCTAGCAGTTGCAGTGAGAGCACAGCGTAAAGTCACAGCCCCAGAAAAGCAGAAAGCCAGACCGGAAGGCTCATCCACCTCCTACCCTTGCAACTCTGCTCCTACAGCCTTCCGGAGCTACCCCTTTCAAAAAAGTCTATTTCAGAGCTTCAGGCAAGAGTCAGAAACCTCCCGCAGCAGCTGCCTGTCTTTTCTCAGCTGGAAACCCACCCCGAGGCACCTTTCGACGCCGGGGCTCACCGCTTTGAAATGAGATGCCCTGCAAGGAGGAAGGAGGGAGAGGCTTTGGTTGCGGCTGGAAATTCAGAAAGGATCCTGACTCACCCACCTCTCGCCTCTTCATCCTTGTCCCAGAGCAGGGCTACATCTGACAGCAGCCGCGGTCGGTCTCCCCGTCTCGCCTGCCCACGCAGCTGTTCCCGGCCCCGCGTGCCGGCCGTGCTCCGGCCGGTGCCGAATTCCCGCTCTGCCCAGCAATGGGAGAAGGGAAAGGGGACGGACAAACCTGCGATAAACCTGCCAAGACCGCTGGGCTTGGGGCTGCCAAAGTCTGTCTTGCCCTGTAGCCCACGCAGAGCTCTCTGCATGAAACAGAGCTGGGTGGGAAGAGACGTCTGCGTGCACAACCACATCCACACGCGCACAGGGTGCTCGGGCACCCAGCCCGAGCCAGCCTCGCACCATCAGCTCCCGAGACCGAGACACGACCGGAATCACCTAGAGGGAAAGCTGCAGGGTGCCGTGCCTGAAGCCGAGAGCTCTGGTGTAGGAAAAAGCCCAACTGTGGGCTCACGCTGACCTTCCCCACGCACCTCCCACATCAGGGAGCTGGCTGGCGGCACCCGGGACACACCCGACCTGCTAGCAGGGTTTTTTAGACCCCCAAACCAGTCCTGCGCTAACGGGACCAAGGCCAGAGCTGGAGTACGTCCTCTTGCTGCCGACGGCCTCTTAGGAAGCGGTTGGAACGCTCCTGGCACTTGGAGGGCTGCCCTAGCTGCAACCCGCGAGCCGTGCCCCACCGGTATCAAAACGGTTCTGCTGCCAAAAGTTTTACAAAAGGGAGCCCTGGGAGGGAGCTGAGCGGGGGGACCCAACACCAGGAAGCTGACAGCTGAAAGCTGCAAGGAGCGAGGAGCTAAAGGCGAAGCTGGAAAATTAACTGAGTTCCTCTATGCAAAGCGCAAAAGATTATTTTCATTGCATTTATCCCAACTTCATTAAAAAGACCAAAAACCCGTGGGCTTTTTTTTTTTTTTTTTTTTTTTTGGTGCTACTGAACACTTCTGAGCTAAGATTTAAAACGAAGACTAATGCACTACCATTCAGGCACTTAACAACAATGGCAGCACGCAGGAACCCCCAGGCAGGCATTAATCTGGACACCAAAAGGAAAGAAAAACGCAGCGAGCACCTGAGAGCATCACGACAACAGACGATCGGGACGTCTGCAACCCAGGGGCCAACCGGGAACCAGTACACGGAAACTGAACTTCTAGAGAAGTTCCTGCCACATCCACCACCAGACTCCGAGAAGAAACGAAACAAGACTGCTCGTTTAATTGTCCTAAATGCTGAGTACCCGGGGTATGGGAACCTAATTTTAAACACTGAAATGAAGCCCAGGGGCTGCTGAACACGTATTGCCTATCACTGTGAAACAACTCCAGCTCTTGAACAACACCTCTGAGCCGACGGTGTAATTTGTAAGGTAAAAAGCCACCCGAAGCAACAGCTTATAACCTGGGGTAGAAGCACAGACTGCGAGGAAACCCTGACGGATTTCAGCAGGAAGAGATGTGGAAGTTTTGACTTAGCTGTCGAGGTTTCTTTAATTAGAAAAAAAGACAAGCTTTTACAGATTGCTTCTTTGCCCAGATGTAAAGGTCTGTTTTGCAGCCTGCCTGCTGCGGCGCTTCCACATTTTCCACCAACTTCCCCTGGGCTGAAAGCATCAGAGGGGGCCAGGCACAGCGAAGCAGAAGCGGCACCTGCTTTGCTCCCGGCAGCTGGCAGGCTGTTGCTGTAAAACAACAGGTCTCGACGCTCTTTGGGAACTAACACGTCCCTTTTCCTATGGAGGCCGTCTGACCTGAGAGGGCGATGCCAAGAGCCTTGACAGCAGAGAAAAAGTCAGGGTTTTGACCAGGCGGGTGAAGTTACTTATTTTGCCAGCAACTCCCTGAGCGCAGTCTGCAAAAGAGCAGACAGAAAAGATGCGTTTTACGGATCATCGGGAGACCGAAATGTCACGGGGCTGGGCTCTGGGACCAAGAGGGGCGCTCACAGGGGCAAGGGAGAACAAGAGGAAGACAAGTGCAGCAGCACGGGTCGGGCAGGTGACAGAGGTGCCCTGAGCAGCACGGGCAGTGCAGGCAGCAGCCTCACCGAGGGCTTGCAGGAATCTGTAAAGGCAGACCGGCGTTTTGGTATTTTGTACCCCCGGGCTGCAGCAAGCATCTCCACCCCTTCGTTCTGAAAGACGCCTCCAATTAACTGAAACTTAGGATAACAAAAGCCAAGGGCCTGAATGCACAAAGCCACAGCCTTCAGAGCTGAGCTTTCTGCTGCCGTGCGGAGCTCAGCCACGCTTCTGCTCCCACCAAGCTTGGTCGCACATCGCCTGCGACCAGCCAGGGGAGGGAAAGCACCAAGAAGAGACGCGGACTCCAGCGCTCATCAGAAAACACCTTTTCAACCCTATACTCCATGGATGTCGCCCAGGTAAGCATCCGTGGCTGCGTTAATCATTCCCCCAGCACAACTCCCAGCCCTACTTTGGTCAAACTCCAAGTCGTGCCGGGTGACCCTGGATGAGCCACGCGCTTTGTCTCCTTGCCATGGCCAGGGCACTTCGGGAGGCCACGTCACTCCAGTCCCGGCAGCACCTCTGGTGACAGCAGTGGCGGGCCACCATTAAAACCCAGCCAGCGAGAGGCCCACTCCTCGATCCACGGCCCCACTCCAGGGGCACCTCACCGAGGTGGGAGGAGGACCAGGAGCCCCGAAAGCAGGAGCTCACGGCTCCCCGGGCAGCAGGACACGGCTGCCAGCCCCACGGGTCTCCGAGCGCCGCAAAGGGGCAGACTGCGGGAGCGATCGTACTTCTGGAAACGGAGGTGCTCCGAACACGGGGTGCAAACCCCAAACTCTGGGCCTGCGGCACCCCGGGACACGTCCCCGCTCTCGGCCCGGGCCCCGTGCCGCCGCTCCCTGACCCGTGGCCACCAACCCCGAGCGGCCGCAGCGGGCGCTTTGGCTGTCACCGGGAGAACCGGGACGGGACCCCCGGCCCCCTACGAGCCCCTCGCCGCTCTCCAGCTCGGCCACCCGCAACAGGAGCCCCTCCGGGGCACCTCGGGCACGCCGGTGCCTGAGCTCGGGCGTGGAGCGAGCATCGCCCGCCCCGTGCGGGTCCCGTTCCCGGGCGCGGGGCCGGCACCGCCCGGTGCCCCCGGGGCCTGGGGGGCTCCGCCGGGGCCGTGCCCGCGCCCCTCACCGTAGATCATGGCGAGCCCGGTCTCGTGGAGGAAGCGGGCGCGGCGGTGCTTGAAGAGCCATATGGTGAGGATGGTGAGGGTGAGCAGCAGGATGAAGACGAGCAGGTTGGCGCTGTCCTGCCGGTGGCTCTCCTCCGCCGCCTTCTCCGACACGATCTCCTCCTCCAGCGCCCCGGGACGAGCCGCCCCGCCAGCGGCCGCCGCCGCCGCCCGTACCCACAGCCCCGCCGCCAGCACCGGCACCGGGCCCGGCCCCGGCCCCCGCCGCGGCCTCGCCATCGCCCCGGCCCGGCCCGGCCCGGCCCCGCCGCCACCAGGAAGCGGCGCTGGGCGCAGGCGCCGCCCGCACGGAGCGGGGCGGGGCGGGGACGGCGGCGCCGGGAGCCCGGATCGGGACCGGCCCGGGAAGGGGGGCGGGGGGGGGCAGGGAAGCGGGGAACGCGGGGGGGGGGGGGGGGAGGGCGCCGGTTGTCGGGGCACGGGGAGCTGGGCAACGGGCGTGGGGTGCGGGGAGGGCTGGGACAGCCGGCGGCCGGGAGGGAGGCGTGAAGGAGGGGCGGGTGAAGCACAGCGCGCCCCGACGGAGCGGGCAAAGCCCCGGGAGCCGCCGCCGCCGCGCACGGCACGGGGGGGGGGGGGGGGGAACCGGCACCGCCCGATGGCCCCGGGCCCGCCTGAGGAACCGGGGGCCGGGCCCCGCCCCCTCCGCCGCTCAGGCCCCGCCCCCCCGGCCCCGGCTCCGCTCCCGGCCCCGTGACGCCATCAGGCGGCGCCCGGCGGCGGGGGCGCCCCTGTCGGCGGCGGGCGGGCGGGCGGGATGGCGGCGGCCTCGCTGTGGAAGGGGCTGGTGGGGCTCGGCCTCTTCGCCCTGGCGCACGCGGCCTTCTCGGCGGCGCAGCGTGAGTGGGGCGGCGGGGGGCAGCGCGGGGCTCGGCCGAACCGAGGGGGGGGGGGTAGGGCCGCGGGGGAGCCGGGGTCGGCGGAGGCTCGGGGCCCGGTGCCCGTCGGCGGGGCGCCGGGGCCGGCCGCAGCCGTGCGCTTCTCTTCCGCAGATCGCTCCTACATGAGGCTGACGGAGAAGGAGGACGAGACGCTGCCCATAGACGTGAGTCGGGCTCCTGCGGCTGCCGGGTGCGGGGACAGGAGGGGAGAAGCGGCCCGGGAGCCCTCACGGTGCGCTCGCACCGAGCTGCCGGCGTCAAAAAGAGCTCGATTTCCTCCCCCAGCTCCCTGCTGCCTCTGCCAGAGGGAACAAAGGGCAGGGCCAGGCCTCCCGCTCCTTCCCCAGGACTGCCCTGAGACATCTCGCCCAGAAATTCCCCGAGCACGGCTTTAGCCTCAGCGCGCTCCTGCTCTGCAGCATAAACATCCTCCTCCCTCTGCCTTCTGTTGGCTGACATTTGTTTATCCGGCGTGGCTGTGTGCCCGTTTGATCCCAGCACAACCTGCTTCTGCAAGGGTTTTTCGTTGTAGTTTTTTTTTTTTTTTTCTTTTCTTGGTCTGTGACGGTTTAATTCCGCTTCAGTTATTACCTATTGTGTTTTTGCTTAATCTGAACGTTAAGGAGATGAAACACCCACCCCAACCAGGACATTTGGACAGAGCAGCAACTGCCACCTCTGCGCAGCATAGGCTGGCCACCGCCTCATTTCTCAGAAAGAGTTTTAGATCCTTAAGCGCACAAGAGCACGGTGGTTTGCCCCACAGATCGCGGTGAGGAGCTGTGCGAATCGATGCAGTTCCCGTAGCGCAGCCTGTCTGCCAGGTGCCGTAAGCTCTTAGCTCTGCCACCATCTTGTGGTGCCATCTTTCCGTGCCTCAGTTTCCCTACTGTTGAACTGCCCGCCTCTGTAAAGCACTTTCTGTCACTGGATAAAAAGCGAAAGAGATGCTGTTTGAAAGATGAGATTTTATTTTTTTATTTTTTTTATTTAGTAATCTGTATGTTGCATTGTTTTCCTCTCCTACAGATAGTTCTTCAGACTCTGCTAGCCTTTGCAGTTACCTGCTATGGGATAGTACATATCGCAGGAGAATTTAAAGATATGGATGCCACTTCAGAACTAAAAAATAAGTATGTTTTATTTCTTCTCTTCATAAACACGTGTATCTGTTACGCTCTATGCAAACAGCATGTCTGCAAAATAGCAGGTCTCTCTGTAGCTCAGCTCTTCTACGCATGTTGTAGACATAACACAGGAACAGTCACATCTGGGAAAGCCAGCAATGCGTGGAACTTAAGGCAGAGTTAGATAACCGGAAGAAATTAAATAAACTTTTCGCTTTTCCCCATCCAAAATCCTGCTTTGCAGATTTAGTAGAGGAATTAAATGTTTGCCTGAGAAGTAAGAGCTTAGCAGTCACAAACCGCTGTCACAAGATGATCTCAGACCGCAGGGCAGTACGCCTGGCTCACCCTCTGTTGCACGTTGCTTCTTCACAAGAGTCTGAACTACTGGAATCTCACAGTCTCAGTCAAGGCAGAATGTCAGACATCTGAAAGATTTTAAGAAAGTAGAGAATTTTGAAATGAGATTTTGAAACGGATGTGAAGTGGGGTTTGTAGAGATAATCTTTCTGGTCATTCTCAAAAACCTAGGTAAATACGGAAACTGAACAAGTTGGCATTGCTATATTTAGTGCTTACCTAAAACCCGTAGCTTCAGGCGTGGAAAGGGCTGGGAAGCTGACAGCATCAAGTTATTAACACAAGTCACATCTGAAATAAGGCCGTCACGTTTGGTGCGTATGTAGATGGTAATTCTCAGAGCTGCCCTTAAACTCAGGGAAGGAAAGTAAAGTCTGTCTGCAGCAGGGGCAGCTTCTGCATATTGAGCAGTCAGTATTTGTCAGGCATGTCGGCTTTGTATCTCTTCTGTGACTTGGTTTAGGAGACCTACAAAGTGAGCGTGTCTCCGTAAGGTTTGGATTCAAACCTTGTATTTCTGTGTATGTAAAAGCCGGTATACCCTAGACTGACTCTTTCAAAGCCTCTGTTCTAAAGCAGTATTAACATTGACTTTTTACCTTTATTTTGAAGGACATTTGACACATTAAGGAACCATCCGTCATTTTATGTATTTAATCATCGTGGTAGAGTATTGTTCCAGTCCCCAGACACAGTGAATTCTTCAAACCAAGATGCGTTGTCATCCAGCTCGTCACTGAAATTTCGAAAACTTGAACCTCTGCGCCGCTAAGACTTTTACAGATTATAATAATAATACAGGACACTGAGATGTAATATTCAAGTCGGGGATGTAAACACTTTTTTTTAATTTCTGGAGCAGTATTTATATTGATCTTCCAGACTTTATAAAGTATATATATATAAACTAAGGACCTTCTTTGTACACTGTTAATGGAAATGAATTGTGAATTGGCAACGCAGTGTAAATTATTCTACAATTATGCTGTGAAACACATCTTCAAATTTTCATATATTAAAAAAAAAAAAAGTTGCAGGTGACCTAACTTCAGATAAACGAAAAACAAGCTAGTTTTTACTGCGATTACTGTTCTTTGATTAGAGGGAATGTTTGAGTGCTATTTATTTTCTCAGTTTGCTTGCACTACAGTTTATGGAACTCCTTCAGAAATACTGTGTGCACTGCATCACTTAACAGCAGAAAAAGGGCAGCATCTCCTGTTCCTAAAATGCCTTGGAGACCTGCATGGTGTAGGCACAGGAAGTCAAAAGGTTGCTTTTGTTTTATTTTTTTTAACAATACTGGAAAATAGTTGTGTGAAGGTTGTTGGTTTTTTTCTCTTAGTTTTTCATTATCACATTTAATTTCTTTGTTGCTCTCCTCTGTTTAAATGTAAACTGTCCTGTGTTGCCCCAAGTTGCCTGGGATGTAGCTGTGCAGTTGGTGGCTGTGTGGGGAAGGCAGCTCACTTCGGATCACATAGATCATCTACTATGCTCAGCTTGTTTACCCACGCTATTTATGTTCCGTTTGGTTGTACATATAGGAATGTTCCTCAGATGGCTGAATGGTGTGTTAGTACCTCAAAATGGCACTGGATACTAGTTCCCAAGTCATCTTCTATGAGATGTATTTAAGTATCAGTAAGAAATGTCCCTTCTGTAAATGTTACAGGGGTAGGGTCCAGCAGCTATATCTGTTTACTGACGTTAGCACAGTACAGGTAATCAACAAGTCATGGTACCAGCCCCTTTTCTGTCAACAGAGCCTTTAAAATTGATTTCGTTTTCCAGCTGAGCCCTGTGTTGATTTAAGTTGACTGTCCTGATTGTATTAGGACAGATGATATGGTCCTTAGCTCTACTGGCTTCTCAATTCTGACCTCCACTTAGGGGCTGAATCAATGCTAAATTTTTTCTTGGTCTGGCATTTCAGTCCAGAAATGGAACGCTCTTCTCCCACCTACCTGCTATAGCAAAAGAGATGGTAATTTGAGATACTGATGGGGCCAACTAGAATTTTGCATAGTCTGAGGATGTCTCACTGCCTCCGAGCAAATTCAGCCTTTTGTCCCAGCATCTGTTTTTTAAACTGCTAAGAACGGTTCAAGGCAAAAAGCTTAGCAAAAATACCGTGTAAACTGAAGCCTCTTTTTCTAGCTCTGCCCATCCTATGGAGTGGGTGCCCCGATGCTAGAGCAATATCCATAGCTGCTGCTCTTCAATCACTGTTAAGCAACTGGGTTTGGTTGGGAAGGGTTACTCTGCCAGCTGAAACCTGAAGTGTTCTGGTTCCCTCCTAGCTGGTGTCACAAATCAGCTCATGACAACTAACTGCTGTCACCAAAGGCCTCTGAAATGGTGTCAGGTCAGCTCTATTACAAAAGAACTTTCCTTGGGGAATTGGGCTGCTGTGGTAGCAGTCGCTGCATGGAGAAAATGGCTGAACATCGGCCAGCTGTCCCTGCAAGGCCCGGAGGAAACTGCAGATAAAATTAGTGGAGAGGGAGGGAGAGGCAAGGCAGAAGGTCAGTAACCATTGTGCTGGAGTGATCCTACAGCTGTGGTGGGCAGTGAGCCACTGGGAGAGGGTCTCTTAGAGCAGGGCTGCTCACCCCGATGTCTGAGAAGCCCCATTTGTGCTACGGTAAGGCTGTGTGGACCTGCCCACGGTGGGTGGTGCTGGCGTGTGACAGCTCTAAGTCATTCTTGGAGAAAAACATTGCTTTTTCAGACTGTCATGCTAGGAGCACCCTGTCGGCTGCATCAGGTCTCTTGTGACAGGTAGCCTTACTCTTCAGCAGCAATGGTTATATCACAGAGCTGTACAAATTATTTTTTCTTATTGATCTTGCAATGTCCAATAAAAACAGATATCCTGAAAGTGTTTGGGAGTGGTCTGCTTATTTCTGACCTGGAGCCTGCTGCAGCAAGTCCCTGATGAGTGCATATTTAACAGTGCCTGCCCGGTATTGACAAGAAGTGAGCTTGCCTTCCTTGTGGCAGCTCTGCATGAAAATGTGTGCCTGGCCTGGCATTCAGTACTAGGAGATAAGATCGGTATAGGGAATGAAAATAACGTGCTACAAGTAGCTAAACAAGACGCTCAGGCTGAAAATGTTAGTGGCCTGCGGTTTTCTGCCTTTGCAATTCTTAGTCAACATACCTAGTGGAGCTGACACGGTTTCTGCCTTCCATTTAACCATAGCAAAGGCTTTTCTGCTGTGCGCTAATAATCCCCAGCCTATCCGCAAGGACAGGCTGGAGCAAGGTCTGGTATTGCAACAGTTGCTGGGGAAACTGGCAGCCAACCCACGGGGCTGGAGATAGTTACCATCGTGGCCTCGAGCAAGATCATTTTTTTGCTGGCTGTTCTGCTTTTCTTTTGGGGGATGTTGTAAAGTTATCAAAGAAGGAGCTTGCTTAACTACAGCATCCATCATGATTGCACCACGAAGAAAGCAGCAGTCACCCTTCATCTGCTTACTGTGCTGCCACGGTTGTCTGCATCCAGCACTGGGGACGAGTGTGTAAAAACCGGTAACTGGCATCTTAAAAGAAGGAGCACCTTAACCAGCTCCCGGAGATACACTGAGCTTACCTTGCAAAGCGCAAGCATCGCAGTTCCTCGCAGATAAGCTGCCCTGCTAAAGCAAACCAAAAGTTGTGCCAACAGCTTCTTGGGTCAGCCCGACTAGGAAGAGTTTCCAAGCCTGCCCAGCACACTTTTGCTGCCATCATACCTTCAGCTGATTCGGCTGCAGGATGGGATGTTCCTACTACATTAGATAGGAAAAACGCTGATAATTTGCATTTGTCACTGACATAGCAGGCTTGATCTGCCTTATTTTTGCTGTTTTCTCCAATCCTCCTCTCCAGCCAGCGTCAGTTCAGTGGGGAATTTGTTTGTTTCTTTAGAGGGGGCAGGAATAGTTCAGACCCCGACCAGGCTCAGCGCCCAGCACTGCCTTTTGTGTCAGCTCCCTCACTGCTGCCGCCCCTTCCCCGCAGAAGCTGGGCGAGGTTTCTGGTGGAGAGCTCTGGTTTGGGGCAGAGGTCAGCGAGGGCTGAGCTGCAGCACCTCCTTTGCGAGTAACTTCAATTACACGCATTAGTTTCCGAGTCTGGCAGTCACCAAGGTGCTCACCCTCCACACACCTCCAGAGATGGAGCGCCCTGGAGCTGTCTGCAGTACAGGGAAGCAAAACGCAGCCGTGAGATCAATTAGTGCTGCTCTGGAAGGCTGAGGCCTGGCGTGCCTTCTCCCCACTGCTGCAGAGCGCTGGCTTGAAGCCTTCTGGTGAAAGCTGGAGGCCAACCACCTCTTTTTCCCAGAAGCTCACAAGCACAGGCACAGCTCTGCCCCTGGAGAACGCAGGAAACGGCGATCGCTTTCTGCTCTGAAATGATTTTTGGCCTCCTCTCTCGCTCCCCACGCTTCGGGAAGCCCCTCTGGCCACAGTGGGACAAGGAGCCTGCAGCGCCCACACAGCTTTCCTGCTGTCCCCAGCCCGTGCCTGCACGGAGGGGAAGGGCACAGAGAACCTATTTCGAACGTTAAACAATCAGAAAACTTTGGTACCGGCTTTCCTTAGCCGGAGCTGGTAGTGAAGGCGAAAGTCCCCTTGGCTGGCTTGGCCTTGAGGTTCACCTTGAAGCTGCAATCACCTGGGGGAGAACCACGGCGTGAATAAATTTGGTACTCGAGCAGGTAAAAGCCTTTTAATCAGTCCCACATTGGTCTCAGTGACACAATGTCATTTCAAAACACGTTGGACTGCAACAAAAGCTATATTCCTTAAAATGGCAGCTAATTAATTTTCCCGTCCTGCTAACTTAATCCTTTTTCCAGCCAAGAAAGGCAAGTGGGAGTTCACGAAGCAGCGAGGCGGCCGGGAGCCTGGCAGCGCGAGCAGGAACGTCTGTCAGAACACAGGCCCCAGGGCGCTCTGGCAGGGGCCCAGGCTTTGCAGTGTCACAGCTTATCAGGCCATTTTCAAGGGAAGGGGGGGGTAAGAAAGGGTGAAATCTGAACAGAGCGGTGGTCTGTCCTACGCCAGCGGTCCAGGGCCCCCCAAGGGGGCCAAGCTCACTATTTACTCACGTTTCGGGGCCGCGGCGTAAGCGTGCTGCCAGACGGAGCGCCTGGTGCTGGCAGTGCCCTCCCTGTCCTTGCTGGTGCTGCTGAACCAGTTTCCCGGGGATTAGCCGGAGGCGCAGCACGCTGCGGGAGGACTTCACTCCAGATTTAAAAGAAAAGAAAAAAAAAAAAAAAATCCCCCTTCCCCTCCCCCCGCCCCAAGGTTTTTCAGCTGCGTGTTTTAGAGAAGCTCAGGGCCAGCCCCGTAAGGCCAGCCTTGACGCCCTCGAAGGCCCAGGCCACGCCAGCATCCTCTGTGCCCCGCGAGGTCCCTGCCGCAGTGCAGGACCCACCGAGCGCCCGGCACGCCGTAAGTGCTGAGGCGGTGATTTACGCCCTTGTCCTGCGCGCCCAAGTGCAGAAAACAGACGCTTGCATCAAAGGGCGGTTTTGGAGGAGACAGGTCAGCAGACAGGCCAAAAAATCAGCTCGCAAAACCCCCTCGAGGCTTCCTCGCTTCCCCACGTCAGACGTGCGGGCTCGGCCGCGCTGAGGCCAGCCCTGCAGGAAGGCAGCGGCTCCCTGCGCAGCCCGGAGTGTAGGGAGGGGGGGGGGAGAGAAAGGGCAACACAACCTCCCCTCCTCCGAGAGCACCGTGCTGCAACTGGTTTGCAGCCCCCCACCGCGTACAGATCGCTGCCCAGGGACCCCAGCGAGATCGGTGATTTCAAAGCCAGAGCCTTACCACCACCGCGAAGCAGAAGCTGGCAAGTTCTGCTTGTGCCATTACTTCAGTGCCCAACTTAATACAACAGCCCCGAACTGATCACAAAGGAAAAGCTGCAGCAGAGTGAGACCTACTCCCTTCTTGCATGGGATGGACCCACATATCCTATGGGATACAACAGCACTGGTTAATAAACCCCAGTCTTCTGAAAGCATGGCCAAGCTTCTGCATTGGTTTGGCCAGGGCTGATGAGAGAGGACGACCTCCAACAGGGACAGGGTGAGGTATCTTTCCACCCAGCACGATGCAAACAGAGCTCATTTCTTCCAGCATACCTGGTCAGGGAAGGCCTGCAAGGCTTTCTCCTCTCTGCCCTTGCTTCTCACACGCAAGAGGTAACTGCAGAGCTTAGCAGGGCTAAAAATGAGTCTCAACGCCACGATGTTCCCAGCAGCCCTGGGAGACTCGGCGGGGATCAGCTACCACGCAAGTTAAGACAGGAGCACTGAGAAAACCGAGGTGAGTCATTGCAGATGCGGTCCCAGAGGAGCAGAGAGGAGGCCGGGTGCCCAGCAGCACAGCACCACACACACACCGCTCGCCACGCACTGACCCCAGCCCCAATGTGAGATTGTGCCAACGGCCTCCCCGAAGACGTAGTCTGGGCTCAGGTTTCTGCCTTCCTGAGGAGCTCCCGTTCTGCACATTCGTACCCAAGGATGAACAGGACAAAGCTTTAATGGGCATTTTCGAACTCCTCCTGGTTTCCGACCATGACAAGAGCAGTCCCTTTCAGGTCCTTGCTTGCACGGCCCTGTCCCACCTCAGGAGCGGGCACCTTCAGTCCCAATGTGCACAGCAGATCCTAGGAAGGGAAGTGCTCGCTGGTCACATCCGCACGAAGGCAGGACTGTGCCACCTGGAACCCAAGCAAGGAACAGGCTTCCAGCTGCCCCGTGAAGTCAAAGCCTCCTTGGAGGCCCTGTTGCACACACTTCTGGAAGAAGCCATCGCCCAACCTATCCAGCAGCAGTCTCCTTTCACAGCCCGGCCGTGACTCACCAGCGACCGCTTTACCTCAGGGGAATACTCTGCCCGTCCCCAGGAAGGAGGCAGTCTGGCTTCCCTCGCCCTATCTCGCCCGCTGCGAGCCGCAGGCGCTCCGGCGGCAGGCGAGCATCCATCCTTTCCTTTCCAGCACCCCCCGGAGCACGGCGTGCCCGGGGCCTGCCGCTGCCATCGGTGCAGCACTGAGCCCCTGCACACCCTGCCCGCATCCAGCCCCGGACAAAAAAAATGCTGCTGCTGCAGCGTTTTAAGTGCCCACGGATTTGTATTCCTGGTCTCTGCTCCTGCGGAGGGATTTGCTGAATGTGATGCATCTCAAACGGCCTTTTCCAGAGTTCACCAGTCCCCCACCTCCTGTGCCACTAATGACTACTTTGGATAGCGGCTTCCACACTCTGCCCACTTGTTGGCAGAGGAAAGAGCCCTGACTCTGGGCACGCCAGAGGAATTTAAAACACACTTCTGCGACGGCTAAGACAAGGTGCCAGAGCAGCTCAGGTCAGAAACCAGAACTTGAAGAGGCGGCAGTAACACCACCAGCACCTACGGGCTTTGGCCACGTCTCTGTAGCCTCCTCCCGCCCTCTTTCTGAGCTCCCACTTTCCTCCAGCTCCAGAAGCGCACTTCCAGCCCACAGCAAGACGGCAGGGAGGAGCCCACCGACAACACAAGCCCAGCAGCCAGCAGGCTGCTTTGTGGTGGGATTTTCAACACCAGAGAAAGAATTCAGCGTACAAGACCAAATTAGGGCATGGATTTTATAACCATCTTTGCTAGTGACACACTCTATGACCTTGGGTAAGTCCCTCCATCCATCTTTAAAGACACTCTCAGAGGAGTGCCACAACACTTTAATTAGCAGCCCTGCAAGTACTCGAGATAGTTTGTCTCTTTTCCAAAATACCCAACTGCAGATGAATTGGAACAATCCTATTTTCAAATTCTGCAAGCAACTGGGATCCAGGCTGCTCTCAGATCAGCCACTTCAACAACGTAATCAAAGTTAAACGTGCCAGCTGTGCACGAAGGATTTTAATACGCTGCATGGATCAGAAATTAGCCTGAAGAACTACTGTTATTTTTCCATGTCTGGGATGCCACAGTCAAGCAGCTGCATTATAACCATCTGCAATCAGCAAAAAATTTATCGCTTTCTAGTCTTGGGGAGGAACGCTCGTTTTTATTTCTATCCAACTTACAAAAGCACCCTGGAATCCTGAGGCACCCATTACCAAGAGATCAGGCAGCTACTACGGCAATGAAAATCGGTAAGACGTCTTCCACGTTCTGCAGTGAAAACCCAATTTACATTGACAAGTTCCTAAGCTTTCCAAGTTGTGCACGCAGTAACGGCTCACGCTACCACCACCTCAGGAAACAGTACGTGCATTTCCACAAACCCAGGCAAAACCTAGCTCTGGTTGCCTGTGGTCACGTACCCAAGGCTCCCCGCGGTCAGCCGGACGGCTCCGAGCAGTCCCTCCCTGCAGAAGACCTGAGCGCAGCCTCGCTTCCTTCTCTGCACGCCACCTCTGCACAGCTGCGAGATGAAGCAAGAGGGGAAGCTTTCCAACTCTGTCCTTTCCAAAGGACCGCACATCTCTTTGATATGTTCTACATATTAAATATTTACAAATAAAATATAACATTAAAATATGCACGTACTTTGAACCAAGTGACAAGAAACAGGCAGACCACACAGAACAAGCTGTGCCCTTTCAATTACCAAACTGCTTTACTTTACCCCTCCTCCTTTCCACTGTCCTGTGAGGCAGTAAGCATTTTACAAGCAGAGGCACACCATCCAGATGCCTTCCTTACAAACAGCTTTCTGTCACTCCTAGCAGCTGCTCAGCAGCGGCGAGTGGAGCCCCGGTACACAGAGAACTGCCAGAGGTGCTCAGGTGCTTCAGGGACATCATGCAAGACTGCTTGCGTTAGAGGAATGACAGGGATCGAAAATGACAGCAAGCACGTATAAACAGCAAGGATCCGGCTACTTCCACTGCTGTTGGAGCTGGTCCAGGAACCAAAAATAGCCATGGAACTCCCATTGCAGATGTAGAGATGAAACTTCCCCATGCTCTCAGAAAACAGATAAACCTGCAGCAAAAACCCGATTGGGGGTTTCCATTCCACTGTGCTTCCCAGACCGAACTATTCAACTTTACCATGAATTGTACATCAGCTTCAACTCAAGTGCAAAAGCTCATAAAAGGCAGCTTCTTTAGTAGCTTTCCAGCTCACATTAAAGGCTCATTTTGTTTTCTTTACACAGTATCACGCAGTCCCCATTCCAGGCAAACCCATGTGGCTGCCAACCCAGGGAAGGCATATGCGGCTATATTCTCTTACCACATCTGAAAACATTCTCAACTGAGTTGACCACAAGGCTGTACTAACAGTGTAACTTCTTCCCTTGCGTGTTCTTCTTCTGAACTCTGAATAACCGGCTGCTGACGGTACCAGATTTGCACTCCCGGCCTGAGAATTGTCTCATATGCTTCTTAAACAAAAGCTCTGAAGTGCAAAACCAGATCAAATGGCACCAGCTTTCGCAGCACGCAAGGCACACCGCCTTTCCCACTGACTCCACCAAAACCCCCTACCCACGGCTCTCTGCTTGATGGATAACAACAGAGCTCTTGCAAAACTGCCCCACTGGTTAGCCACTACTAAGAAACAGCTGCAAGCATTGTCAACGCAGAATGAGAGAAGAAAAACATCAACACTAAAGCCAAGCCAGCAGACTACTTTCAAGGATGCAACCACATACCAAGTTGCAGCTGAATTGGAAATATGGAGAAAATCAGATACATCCAGTGTCTTTGGTTTAGTCTTCCCTACCTGAAATGCCAGTCTAAAACAGTTAAAAACACTGATCACAAGATTCAGATTTAACAGTCCAAGTTAACAATTCCTGCAGACCACAAGTTTTTCCTAAATCCCAAAGCATTATCCTCCAGTTTCTTCCTTTTCCACTTAAGACAGACTTCAGCTTGTTTTTGCAGACGTGAAAGCAGAAGCTCCTTTTAAATCCAGCGACTAAGTCATCCTTCCTTCAGTTCCCTGCCAAACATCGTTTCTGAGGTGTCTTTGGCCTTGTTTTCAGCTTACCGAGGTTGCAATATCTTCAAGAGGAGTGCTGCAGAGACCATTTGCTAGAGGTATGATATTGCCATGCTGCCTGGTGTCAAACAGTATAGTTCAGCTTTATAGTTCGCTTCCGTTACCCAATCCGTATCTAGTCTTATTTTTCTATCTTAAGTTTCTTAGTAGATATTAAAGAACAGACAAAACCAAACACAATACCCTACATCACTGCCATTGCAGCCAGACAGCTTAGAGGCAAGACCTGGAGAAAATTACCAGGAGGAAAAAAAAAAAAAACATCTTTTCTACCCTTTCCAGGAGTAGACACAGGAAGAGAAAAGGAGATAGGAAATTGCTCGGCCACTGCAAACCCAAACATAGCACAGTTACAGCCTCTCTGGCATTTATTTTGGAAGATAACAATCATTTTCTGATGCTGGCTAGGCAAAAATACACTCCTGCACATCATAAATGTACAGCATATGAATTAGGAACAGCAGCACCTAACAGAGATCTTCCAACCGACCGGACGCTAGGAGGTGCAAGGCTATGGGCTCACTTCAGGAAAGAGGAAAACTCCTTCAGTTTACAAGAGAAAACTAAAGATAGTAAGCACTGAGGATGCCCAGTTAGGGTCAAAAGAGACAGAAAAAGCAGAATACATACTGGTATCTGTGCTGCATTATTTTAACCTTGCTTAAGGGCTCAACAAATTTAAGTTTGAGCAAAGCACATACAGCATCCCATATTCCATCTACACATACATATGGATTTGCCAGTCTGTGCCGTTCCCTGATCCCGTTCAGGAACACTCCTGGTGCTCAGAGACTGCCCTGTCTCACAGACATGCTCTCAGCCATGCAGCTGTTGCTTCAGGGGTCACGGTCTCCACCCACAAGAGGGAAGGCCTGACACTAGGACAACACCCAGTCAACTGTGCCATTCGAAGTGTGTGGCTGTATTTTTTCCAATGCATTTGCTACCCACACCAAGCATGGCCGCTTGTCTTACAAAGAATTCTCTCTGTTAATATTCTCCTTAACACAGGCGTGTAGCATCCATTGATTTTCTAAGCAAGCAACGTTCCTGTTATGCTCCATTTGGGATGCAGGACTACATGCACTCCCAGATTTATTCCACTCATTTTTCTTCATCTTTTCATTGGCAAAGTCTGCGAAGACATCTTGCTTTCTTCTCACGAAGACTCACGTCCAGCTCAGTGTAAGGCATCCTTCCCCTCCGCTGTTCTAATCCAAATTCAATTTATTCAGATAAAACAATAGTGAGGTAAGAGAAAACTGTCTGAGTTGAACAGATTTATTTTGTAGTTCCTGTTCATTTTCTGATGTATAAGCTTCCAAACAAGTGAATGAAAGTCACCATCTTCCTGTAGCTAATTTAGCAGACAGCTGTATCACATCAGATGAGTAGGTTTAGATACTAACAAGGTCACAGCCCCTGCTCAGGCACATCATGATCAAGTGAGTGCCTCTGGAATCAGGAAAGAAACTTAAATAAGAATCAACTAGAAGAAAGCCGTCTCCTCTTACCACCACCTATTTAAAAAATAGCGTATTACATGCAATTCTATGCACATAGCCTGGCATTTCAAAACCACATACACACAGTATACCTGACCTACTGTAAATAATTTCCCTCTTACGAGTCCAACATTAGGCACGAGAGGTGTATTGTGGTGACATACAGCTGCCATGTAATGATTCTGAAGGGATGAATCGCCCTTTGTATCACTGCATTCCAAGGTATTATTGTGTTTTTAAGTATGTTCAGCTGTACAGATGAGTACATTACTGCTACGAGAAGAGCTCAGAAATGTTTGTAACAACTTCTTTCCATGTGTCACTTTTCCACGTAACATCGTAACAAAGATATGCTGCTTTTGGATTTTATTTCCTTCTTGAATTTCACTGGTGTAATTCCAATAGTCAAACTACCTCTTCCAGAAAGACAAGGCCACTGCTTCACAGGAGAAGGAAAAGACATCTCACAGGTTCACTAGTACTAAAAATACTAATAGGAACAGAAGTTCAGGCCATCAACTTAAATCTGTTTCCCTGCCTCTTGTGCTGGCTGGTCAAGTGGAATCCTTAGGATATTCGCAGTACTTTGTAAAGAGCTTGTTAACACGAGCACAACTTCAACCTGTCTTTTAAAACAAAGCTGTTAAAAGAGCAGGAGGATGTTTTTAAATGAGAACAACTGAAAATGAAATTATCTGAAGAGCCACTTACTACTGACATATTATTGTTTAAAAAGAAAAATTTAATTGCGTGCAGGTGCTTCAGTCTTCTTTGCATGTTCTGTGATACACAGCATTACCTTTGGACAAAAGAGTAAGAGGAACGGAGGAGAGGATATTAACTCAGGTAACCAAGGATTTGGTAAACTGGAACTTGGTGCCTTTAATACTTTCACCTTGGAGCAAAAACGTACACCCTGCACAGGCTGAGCTGACTGATGGGGCAGGTGGCTCCAGGGTACATGCTATTGGGAGGTGAGTACAAACACATTCTGCAGCTATTACCATAAGCGGAGTTTGAGGGTGTGCAGACTGGTTTCACAAAAAATATTAGCAGTCTGTTGGTAACAGACAAGTCGAGGAATTCAACGCTGCCCGCTACAGACTCCTCAGATTAGCACTTATTAAAAATTAATAAAATGGTTTATTTTATATATACATATGTTCCAAAAATTTTATACAGTTAAAATATCAAATTAGTGATCTGGTAACAATACTGTTCAAAATAATCTCTTTTGTATGAACATTAAAATACACGTTTTTAAAAGCGTTTCCTTTTAGTGCTTCCAAAGCACAGCGTGTGCCAAGGCCACCTGAAGAATCTCCGTCCTCCTCACAGGATGAAAGAGAACTGAAGTCGGGGACCTGGGAAGCCTCAGGTGCACTTTCATAATGTCTGCAGACAAAACAGAAGAGAGTCTGAGGTAGATTGTTTAGTGACCATCAGGTGGTAACAGTCACAGGGCTGTCTTTAGCTTTCATTAACACAATAGCAGTTTCTTTACTCTCAATCTACACTGAATCTCAAGTTTAAAGGCATGGCTAGCAGTTCTCGGGAACAAGACCCTTGTCTCTGTGGTGGCAACATGCAATATTACCAGTGCAGGTGTTTCTGGGAGGTTTTTTTTTGGGGGGGGAACACACGGGATCTCTCCACGATGCAGACAGTGTGTGCATTTGACAGTGCCCCATTTTAGTGCAATCTGCTGCCTATAGCACGTAAAATGTCTAATGACAGTGTTCAAATGAGTAAATTCTCATCACCTGCAGGAGGGGCAGCAATGGTTATTTTCTTCAGCCTGTTGAGCAAATAGCACCCTCCACAGGAAAAAAGCCACACCTTTCATAGCAAATCCTTAAGGTTATAGCCCAGCTTCTGCCGATAGAGGTTCGTAAAGTTAAAGCTCCACTGCTTCTTCTCAGACTCTGACAGTAAAATCACTTGACTGCCAAGATGGTGAGGGCAACAGCTACATCCTCTTCCACTCTTCTGTGGCACAGCAAACTCATTCCTGGTCCGTATTCGTCTGGCTGGTACACTATTATCTACTGTTGACATGATTAACTCTGTTGGGTAGGCTGTTGAACTCTAGTTCCTCTAGTATTCTCTCTAAGTGTTGTATTAAGACACGTTTTTTAAACCTAGGGAAGAGAAGGGAAGTATTTTCATTTTTTCTTCCAAAAATAACAGTTAAATAACTCGGTATTATTTTGCCATGATAAACAGTATTACCAGAAGCTCTCTGTTTCCTGCATGGAAGAGCTTCCTTTATTTCTGACATCAAAATGGCAAATTTAATTTGCTACAGCCATCTTTCCCCAACCCAGGCAAATTCCGGGTCTTTCTTCCATAACCACCCATCTTTCTATTTCACATTCCAACTCTAGGTAACGACCATTTACTCCAGAAAATACAATGGCAGTTTGACCACTAAAACTGCAATTATTTAAGTATGTCAAAACGAAGTACTTGTTTTGGAAAAGATTAAGATTTACTATCATGAACGAAGTTAGCATTTAACTCTGAATCATTTATATCTATACAAACCTTGCTGCTTCCTTTATAGCAAATTCAATGAAATACTTCTGAATTTCCATAGGTCCTTGTACCTCCTCAAGAAGAGAGAAGATTTTTTCATAATCTTAAAGAAAAAAAACAGATATTAGAAATGGATCTTGCAAATGCATTTTCAATAAATCTAACAGCCAAAGGAAAAATAACAAAACCTAGAGTTTCCCATTTCTGCATACAGTAATGTACATAAGACAAGAAAAAAGCCAGCATACCAATACTTTGAAGTGATATTGATTATCTGGTATTCAAATGTAGCACTGAAGAATTTTGTTCTCTTAAAAGAGCAGTATCTAGAAACACCTGCCCTTGGAAAATGCAGGCTAGGTTTAATCAGCAGAGAAGCCTTATATCTCCATGAACACACTGCCATGATTAGCAGTTAGTATGAACAAAGGGATACCAAGCCATGTTTCAACCTAGAGCAGTCATTTTTGAAAGCAGAGGTTTAAGATAATTCCTCTTTCTAAGATGACTAATCTATGTGGAGCATGAGCACAATTAATATGATTGTCTTGTATAAAGTTTTAAAAAAAAGTAGTGCAAAAGAACGAACTGGACACATTAGATCTGAAACAATGGCATTTTTTCATTTGTTTCCGTATTTTCTTATCTGAACCAACTATGAAAATATTAATGGTGCTGACTAAGCCTGCTTAAGAGTGCTGCAGCAAGTATAGTGAGGATATAAAGTCAGACTGTGAATACAGGTACTTCCTTTCTTGTTCTTCCACTACTCATACACAAGTAATCAAAAATCATTCAAAATCTGAAGTTTTATTTTCAAAAGAAATCCTCATTTCAAGAAAAATCTTCTATATCCCCAGCCCATTTTTAATATACTAATAAAGAACTTACTTCTTCCAGGTTTGCGAACCTCCTTCATCACTCTAATTTTGATATCAGCGTTGCTTCCCTCCAACATCGTAGGTGTTATTTTAAATGAATTTGGCACAGATTCAGAAGTAGACTCCATCACCCGTTTTTGGTCATCTCCGGCCACACTGTAATTTAGAGGCCCTCGAACAAGTGCATTGGTACCAGGTTTGTGATCCAAGCCATCTTCATTTAAGCAATTGAACTCAACGGGTAGAGAGTCTAAGTCATTGGGTAACATTTCGTCTTCTCCCATAACAGCTGGAACCGAAGAAGCCATTTGCACAGACAAGCCATCAATTTGCTTTTCCAGCAACTGACAATTTTCTGCTTTCTTCTCTCCATTACCATCCTGGACAATACTGTTACCAGTGTCTGAAAATTAACAAGATGTATCTTAATATTGCATAACTGCAGTATCAAAAACACAGAAGGAAATTATTCTGCATCCCTTCTTGTTTAAAGTACTGTGTAGAGAGTTACTCAGCACTGTCAGATCACTTCAGTAGTTTTATTCACCCTTTGACGCAACCAAAGGAATACCTCCTTTTGGACTGCTACCCTCTCATATGACTGTCTTGAAATAATTTTCTGTAATTCCGTTTCAGTGTTATGACTTCCAAGTAAACTTAAGTTTCCCCTCCTTCACCCAGTTCCAGCAATTTTTTCTTTTGACTCTGCTGCTGGTGGGTAAACTAGTATTTGTGAGAAATGAAAACACTTTTTTTTTTTTTTAAAAAAACTTTCCTTTCTCACTTCTCCCTTCCCCACTATAGAACTAAAAGCTGAAATGAAATCCTTGCTACCTCCAAACCATCGTGGTGAAAGGTTTCAGCACTTTTTAAAAACAGTTCAAAATTATTGCTCATTCAGGACTTCATTAGCTATAGCAACAGCCTGTTTGTCTAAGCCAACAAAAGAAATTCAGTCCTAATTACCTCTAAAACTTTAGTGTCCTTTTGAATTAACCTAGAAAGCACAGAGACCTTTTTTTTTGCACAGATATTTCCACTTATGACCACACAAGCTCCTGTACTACAACAACTCCAACATACCTTTATTTGTTGGCATGCCTTTGAGGTTCAGATACGATGGAGACCCAGCAGCACAGGGTGGCCCTTTCCCACCAACATGGTTTGTCACAACAGGTGGTGACTGTGGCCGTCGCAACAGTGGGGACATGCTACGCCTTCTCTTTAGTGATGCTGGAGTATTGGGCTCTCCAGGACGCTTGATCTTATTCTGAGGCCCAGCAACAAATTCATCTGCTTCATCTATCATCATACCCTGAAAAGACATTTTTTTTTTTAAAACAAGTAATAAAAAAATTGCTTCATCAATTCATTACTAGAGTAATTGCCTCTGTGTTACAATTCAGTTACTTTTCAAATAATGATACAGCAGATAGCAAGACTTCTCCTACCTTCTTATCCTGTTTGAATGGATTGCCAAAAGTATGAAGCCTTTTTGGTTGATCTGGATCAATCTCCCGAAGGGGTGAAGGCATCATTTTCAAGTACTCCTGGTAATTTCCCATTTGAGCAACAGGAACGCTGTGAAGGCAGTCTGCAGCAGAACAAGGTATCTAAATTTAGTCTACCTTAAAACTAAGGAAAGACAAGCCTCATATGCTTCCATTTCAAGTGTTAGCATTTAAGAACTAGAAATCACTATTTCTTCCCACTACAAAGGAAAAGCAAAAGGCAAATAAAGCCCCTCTTTCCTTTCAACATCACTATAAAAACATATACTGCATCCTGTTGTATAGGAAAGCTCACCCATGAAATTTGTTTTTATAATTCCAAGCATGCACAACGTGTTTTGTGACACAAGGCAGAAGTTTCATTCTTTTCCTTCAGAATCTAGGAAAGGACGACTGACCCAACAAATGATGCAAAGTCTACTTCCCCTCCCACACCGAGGAGAGAAACACTACTTAGGTGAATTAAATAGCTGTACCAGACTGTTAATAAATAATTGTGGCAATTTACCTTCATCCTGCCCCACGATATGCCTGTGTGTTTTCAGAAGATTGGTTCTCATCCTAGTTAGCTGATCTAGAAGACTGCGACGAGGAATATCATATGCATTTCTGAATGCCTGTGGCTTCAAATCCTAGTTTTATAATAAAACAAGTAACTTTCAGTTAACCCACCAGTTTTCGTGCACAAAGAAATTAACTGTAATAATGTTAACTACTAAAAAAAATATTCTGAAACAACTTCATATCTTCCTAACTGGATACAGCAGACTCAACCCTTTTCAACAAGATCTTTTTCAGCATTACCTCTTTCAGCTTTATTAAAACTAACCATGTTAATTCCTGGACTAACAATACTAGCTGTCTTTTGCAGAAGTCGTCACTTTCATCACAGTTGTCCTGGACTACTACTGTGGGATTTTCAAACTGTGTCCCAAAAGCACGTGCAAAAAATTGCATTTGCTCCTCTCACTACTTATGCCTATGGTACGTTCTTCACAATTCAGCAAAAAGTACTTACTTCCTTCTTCTATGTTAAGTCCATAAAAGTTACCCATTTAAAACAGATCAACTGCTTAATCATGCAAGATCTCTATCCTGTTTACCTTGTTTAAGAGTCCTATGTGGAAGCCAGCAAATTCTTTAACGTTCATTTCCGCCAGTCTCAGTGGAGATTCCCCAGTGATCCCTTGCAGCAGTTGCTTAAAATCCCTACTGTGTACCAAGGAGAGGCCACTGGAGTGATTTTTCACTTTTATTCCAATTTCTTGTGGAACTTTCTTACCCACTGAACCTATTATTCGTTCCGACTCTATTTTTGTCTAAAATGGAATCACATCGTGAGTTAAAGAATCAGCATGCATTGCAGATTTCCAGTATAAAACACATAGTAGATGAACAGAATAAAACTACAATTTAGTTCCCAACCACTCAACTACCTGCCCGGGGATATATTGAATATAAAGTAGAATAAAATCCTTGTGCTAGCATACAGAAAAAATATTTAGCCAGTGTATCTAAATTTATATGCCAGTAGGTGGTCTGTGAACATCCCTGATTTTGCTGCAAGTCTGTGACTTCATGTGCTCCTGAAAAATCATCTTTAAAAGGAAAGAAAGAAGTAACTAAAGGTGTGATACCTTAGGTTACTGTCAAGCGACATCTAAAACCATATTCAGATACAGTAACATCAGATTTCGTTTTTGAAACAATCTAAATACTAAGGTTTGCAACAAGATGAATAGTAGTAGAACCTGCATGTAATTTGCTTCATCAGTAAGTTTCTAGAAGGATGTTACTTCTCTAATTAACACAGGTTTCTTATTAATAGCTACAGACAATTCTACTGTATTAAGCTTTACGTGAATTCAAAGCAAGATTTTTTTAAACCACTTGCAATACCTCAAAAACACCACAGTGATTGCAACCCACTTCCCCCACATCTCATCCTCCACAGGATTTGCTTTATTATCTGTGGGAAACTCTGAATTTAAGGACAGCAGGAGCACTACACAATTCTGGCACTGCTTGCCCCTACATAGGAGCCTATAATGCATGCAACACATTTAAGCTCTTTCACAGGTTGAGAAAGTCTGTGAAAACCATAGTAGCCATATCAAGCCATTCCAACTCCATATTGCAGATAATAGAATTTGCATGTCATTACTGAAATACCCCAGGAAGCTTTATATCTAATAGATGCTCAGTCATTCTGAGGCTTTTGGAACGTAGTTTGTGCATTCTTTAAGGAGGAGGATCTTTTCTTTGTAATTTCTAAAGGCTGCACTGCTTTGCCGCTGAGTTCTAGATACCGAAATACTGTTATAGGAACTGTTCATGCTAAGGAGGCACGGCTTTCAGAGTTACACCCGAAAGGGCATTCTTGACAAAGACAGAAAGACATGTAAGACTATTTCCCACCAGGTCACACAATGGATTTGACCTGAAGGAAGCAGGAAGCTCAGACATAAAACATGAATTATGATCTTATTCCCCATGGCCAGGAACGTATACTTTTTGGAATGTACACACTGCCAAGGCACCCGTGGAAATAAATATGAAACAGAGCAAGCCTCTGACTTCAGCTGTGATGAATAATAGCAAGAGCAGTCATAAATCCAATTAGTGATAATCTTTGGAATTTAAAGGTCTAGCAGGCACTTAAAATGTGGCTAAAGTTCTCCTCACTCCCCTCCACCACTTACAGAAGGCACAATCACTGGCTATATAGTCGCTCTAGATTCATCTGCATTTGTTGTGGAAATGTTCACCCATCTTTGATTATAACGTATACTGCACACCCAAATGAACTCCCACAGGGAATAACTGTGTTATAATGAGATTACCACAAACTAAATAATCAACGCACTTCTAATTGCAAAGGTTTTATCAATACTACCTGTTGGCTGAGTTTTTTAAGGTAAGAGATAACACTGTAACTAAGTCCACAATCTAAATTATCTGATATCAGATTTGGAGCTCCCATCATCCTTAGGGCTTTCTTTAATGGCTATAAGGAAAACAAAATACACAATAGTAAGAGAGTAAGTCTTTAAAAAAAAATTGTAAAAGATCAATTACAGGAAGCTAAGGCACATGGATTAGTGCTCTAGCTTTTCCACTTTTGGCAACTAAAATTCAAGTCTATTCAGATAACATGTGACATGAGTTTGGTAGTCTAACTAGCTTGCAATGGACATGATGCCACATTACCAAGACACCACACAGCATGGCCACTGGCAATTTCCACTCAGAGGCTCAGTACCAGAATAGCCGGGATGATGCAAGTCCGTATTGAGGTGCATTGTCCAAGCTACACGTAAAAGGTGAATGGTTCCTCCCCCCCACCCTTTATCTGGCCCAGCCAGTTCTCTTAGTGTGAGTTTTTCAAGTTCTAGCAGTTCACCCACGTTAATAAACAAACAAATCTGTATCTTCCTTACCAAGTTACAAAAATAATGCCAAATTTGATTACAATCTGAAGTGTACTAGATCAAAGCTCATTTAATATTTAATGAACTGAAAACATTTAATATTTTAATATCATTATTATTGCTCAATATTACTAGAAATGTATTTATTTCTTTAAAAAAAAGATAGACCTGATCTACACACCTCTGCAAAACTGAATGTTTGCTACCAAAAATTTCATCAAATTTACGTAAAAAAAATTTACTAGGAAGAGGTATGATGCACAGGATTCTGGTCACACCAGCCATCATTATACCCAGGAGCACAAAATGAGAAAAGGAACATACCAGTAAGTAGTAAGGAGGCATTGTTTTTAAGTAGTTGTCAAAAGCCTGTCGCCACTTCAGATTTGGCTTAAGTTTGTGAACCTTAAACAAGTCATCTGCAACAAGGAAAACAACAAAAGAAGGTTTTGTTTATAGAGTCCCAGACCGTTAGAATTATCCAAAATTCAACTGCCATGTTTCCTCCCACTTTTCTTCTCCCTCCCCCCATCTCCCAATGGGGCTTCCCCACAAAAACTGGTCTTAACCTTACGTTTGAAGGGTTTTGAATCCCCAGTCCTAGCTGTAGGAGATACTCCAAAACAGTTCCTCATCACAGGCGAACTTACAAGGACACCAGACTTAAAAACTGCACACAACTACTAGTAACATGGTAGATGCAACAGATTCGCCTCTCTTGCATCATCAAAGACTCTCTGTATTAGCCGAACAACATTCATTTGGTTCAATTTCCATTGTCAGCTCAGCTGTCTTTTGTTCAACCTGTATGATGAATTCTGGTCTTCAATAAAAAAAAATAATAATAATCAGAGCAGGGAATCCTTATGCTACCCCCAGCAGACAAGGGGTGCACCTTCAGCACCACTGCCTGCCTCTTGCCAGAGCAGCAAACTCTCCCACAGACGTAGACGAGCGAAGGTAATTAGCTACAAAAACTGCTGCCTGTTAAGACAGGGACAACCAGACAGATTATTTCCTTTGCAAAGTGTTTTAGAGATACCTTGTTCGCTCTAGAGGTGTGCATATTGCCATTTAGAAATCACTGGGCTGAAGCACGTACTCATTTGCTGTGCATGCTATAACAGTGATTTCTAAACATCAGAAGAGAACACAGTATCCTGCAATTAATCATTTGAAATTATAAATTATCAACTGAGATCAAGCTTCTCCTTAGTAGGGCAATAACATGCTGGCAAAGGGAGGCTAGTGGAAGTAAATACAGAACTGGAGAAAGGGATGTCCAAAAATTAACTGTGGAGAGCTGCAGAATATGGAGATGCACACAGAGGAGGGTGCGAGAAAGACAGATGCAGCAAGGAAATTGTTTTCTCCAGATTGAGCTTTCAGGAAGATATATTTGGAGAAGAAAATTTGACTTGCATAGCATTCTGCACAAATGGAACAGATGTTAAGACACAATTTTCCAAGTTCTCATAGCCAAACCACACTTAATTACAGGTATTTTCTAATCTAAATTAATTCTGTATCACACAAAAACCACACTACAGATGCTCTGGTTCTCTTTCCTGGCCTGAAGGAAGCGCGGTGCAGTTTGAGAGAACAAATTAGAACTCAATTTTACATCTCAATATGCTTAGCGCTATTATCCAAAAGAACCCGTGGTAGTACCATGAGGCAAGTGGCAAATAGGAAATACCACCCGTTCTTATCTTACAAGCCCATTAGCTCTTTTGCCGCAAAAAGGAAGCTGAACTATACCTCCCTCACAAAATTAAAAATTAAAAATACCAGTCCTGTAAAATATTCAGTGTTAGAGCATTTTAATACTTTAAAGCCTATGAGTTGGTTCTAAGTACAGCTTGAACCTTCAACTCCTTAACAACAGCTTACTACTATCTCAGTTCTTCCTCCGCGAAGGTTGTTCCAACATATAGCCCCTGAAGTTTGATGGCACAGCCACTCTCAAATGGCACAGATTTTCATAATACATACTGGATCAACTACCTATGATTCTTAATCTGCAGCATGGCTGCAGTCTGAGAAATCAAATGCAGAAGCACCTTCCTGATCTTTGCTATCCAGGTAAGAAGTTCTCAAATCTAAGTAGAGCTTCAGCGAAGATTTGTCTGTCCTATCTACAGAGAGCCTCCCCACAGCATGAGCTTCCTTTAAAAGGAAGAAAGTCACAGTGATAAACATGGCCACAAGTCAAGGAGAACATCACCGTCAACATCTTACCTGCCTCTATAGCAAGAGTTTGAGACATGCACTGTCAACAGATTGCAACACAGGCACTTGAAATGCATTCTTTCCACCGTGCAGTGGGCTGCACATAATCATTTATATACATAAGGAAACAAACAGTAACTCAGTTAACTAGTTCATTCATGGATTAAATCCAAACCTTTTGTAGATAAAATCCAAAAGCACTGAAATCATCTTTACACAGTTTTAATCCAACCTACTGATTTTCAGATACTGCTCTGTGTAGTCCAGAAATCAATACCGTACTCTTTTCACTTCTAAACTCAGAGGGAGCCAAAAGCACTGGATAATTGGGAAGATGGCAATAGAAACAACCAGTAAAGGGCCACAAGTTGTAGCAATTCCAAGAGAACAGGTAAAACTACAGGCAGACCAGTTAATTTGTGCTCCAAATGCTCTTTACCACTTCAGACTAATGTACAAAACGCCCGAATCATGACAAACCACGATAGCAATACACATCTTCAGTAACCAGTACCACATAAGGGGGCTCGATGCACTTTCAAACTCAGTGAACAAAAGGGAGAGAAAAAGTGTGCAGGAGAGAAGGGTCAATAGGCAATTTTAGCAGTTCGGCAAGAGCCTAATTACCAGAAGAGATCATTTGACATTCTAGTTGTGACTGTTTATACCATGTAACAAAAAAAAGTTTAAGTTTTTATTTTGGTAATATCACTACCCATGCTAAATGCCACCTGAGCAAGTATACCACCACTCCCTGAGCTCCCTAACGTCTCTGCACTAATAGATATGCTCGTTTGTTTTAAGCAGTGGGAGACTCGCGCTTTTACATTCAAGAAAAGCAATATTCTTCCCTGCAAAAAATCTAGCCTAAATATAAGGAGCTACAACGTAAAATAGTATCCAACACTAAAAAAGGTACCGTGCTGTTTCCATTGGTACAAAATGTTTGGCCCTCCCTCCTAGTGCAAGGGCATCCTACGTTCGCATTTGTGAGAAAGACAACGCTTGGTTTCCAAAATATAAAATCATTACTTGCAGGTTCGCTCAAGCAGCCTGTAAAATCATCAAAGGAAACGACCCATATTGCAGTCCTTCACGGGCAGCCATTTTCTAAATGCTCATCCTTCTGCATATTTAGATCCACACAGAAAGGCTACTGACCACCTTCTGATGGTATTTTCGTAATAGCCATTTCAATACTACTTCTGCTGACCCTCCCAGTGAATAATCACTCCTGTTGCCCAGCAGTACCGGCCCTTCTATGAAAATCAATCAAGAAAGCATCTTAGTAGAGATGAGATGCAGCACTGCCATCTCTATCCCCTCGTTTGACTTTTACTTGATGAACTTGGCTGTGCAATTGTTTTTAAACAGTAGAATATCTCAAGTACATTAGCTATGCTAGTAGCAAAGGCAACAATCCTTGAACGGGAAATCTCTGTAACGCATAAGCCAAATTTACTCAAGCATCACCTGCAAGCTCCTTCATGCACACCTACCCTATCTTTTAGGACTGTCTCCTATACTTTTTTTTTTTTTTTTTAAACCAAAAACAGGATTAAGGCTTGCCCTGCTCAAGAACGCAGAAATACAGAAATGCAAGAAAAAAAAATCTTCAGCATCTTGTGGTCTGTTTATAATGCTTGAACACACGTAAGTCACTCGATAAGCCAGTACAAATGCTACAGTCGTAAGGTGTTTTTGACTTGTCTGAAAGAGACAATAAAAGGAAGGGAGAAGTATTATCCATGGTACTATACCAGGACAAGTCCCACTTCTCCAGCGCAGCATGGGCAGTAGCCACTAGAACCTCAACTGGTGGACCAACATTGGTGGGCTGGATACGCTAAGTTTCTCCTTGGTTTGGAAGTTCTCACGTCCTTTTTAATCTGGGTGAGAGTAATAGAAGGGGCTAAATCTGCTTTCAGGTTTAGGTATATTCCACAGAACTTCATTCCACCATGCCTTAGAGACCAAGGATAAACAAAGTTGTGGTACAAGATCTGAAGGTAACACTTCACGTATGCTTTTGTGTCACCAACAGAGAATGCTGTGCGTTCACGTTCTAGAGAAAACATCCATTTTACAACTTGCACAACATGGAAGCTCCACATTCTCCTTTAAACAGCCTTCGCAAACTTAAGATGTGGGATACCAGGCGGATGTGAGTGACCTGAAGAATAGCATTACACATACTGAAAAGGTGCTTTTTTTCAAAAAAAAAAGCAGGAAGAGCTTTATAACCCTGCAAAAAAGGCAGGAGGAAGACATGAGCTCCCAGGGAAGACATAGTAGAACTGCAAACAAACATCAAAAGAACATCAAAACAAACAGGGGAATTCTTTTAGTATCAGTAATGACTTTTCAGCAAGTGGACCTGCAACAGTAATGCATTAGCCACCAGCTTACAGAAAATGCTAAATTAGTCTTGAAGGATCCTGCTTGCACACTTTAAGACAACTGTTAGGCTACAAGGATGATTATATAAGGCAGCCACCTTACCCAGCAAGCACAAATTTCTTTTTTTGATTATGACCAGGATTAGGAAAAAGCAATCCCAAGTTGTTTTCCAGAACTATATGCAACAACCTTGTGCAAGAAAGTAATAATCAAGTTTGTGTTCATTCTCTCCAATTTGCACTTCTATTTTTTATCTATATAAATTTTATTTTCTATCTATTTTTATTTTCTATCTATATAAACAGAACAAAAAGTCCTACAGCATCTGCAACTAAAAGGTTTGGCAACACCCAAGAAACTCTCCTCTCTGCCATTACCTTTATGCCAAGACCCTAATAGACATAATTATTATGGCAGTTACTCACACAGCACCTTTTCATACTGTCTTTCCTGTAGAAAGTAGTTTATTGTGAGTGTAAAAAACATTGGTTCTTTGGGCAGGGAAGAACTGTAGGCTGTTTCACTACTCTATTCCTTCTTACTGCTCTAAACAGCATCAGGGAATTCCCTCTTCCCAACACCCATAACACTGAATCTCATCTTCCAGAAAAAAAAAAATTAGCTGCTACAAGAGCAACGGCAAAACCTGGATACACCACACCCTAAATGAGGGAAAAGAATGGAGGTTGAAGCTTACTCCAGGTTAAGGAAGAGGCTACGTGTCTAGGAGGTGAACAGCATCAAACATGCACTGGAAGCAGGTAGCTCTCCTCCTCTGCTGGAGAGAAAAAAAGGGAGAGGGGGTATGAAAATCCTCTCCTCCCAAATTTTATTAAAGAGTTTGCAACATTCTCTACTCTCCATTCTCCATTATTTTATAATGTCTCAAACTAAGGCAGAACACTGACCACTTTTTTTTTTTTCCTCAAGTAGCTGCATCAGCAGTCCAACGTAAATTTATTACCTACCTAACAATGGAAGTAAAACAGGATAGTTGTAAGGCATCACAAAGAGGTTTACACAGGTTAGAGTAGTGCTTGCTTTTAAATACCCAAATGGATGGCCAAGTTCACTGTATTTTCCACTGCTACTCACAAATACCTGATAAAGAAAAAAAATATGTATCACTATTAGAAGAACATGAAGAATACTAAGCATAGAGCACTTTAAAAACAATCTGAATCTTACTGCATTAAGGCGACAAGTTATCAAGAACAGCCAAGTTTGAGGTTGCACACATCAGGATGAGCATGCACTTGCACTTCCCAGTCACAAAATGCAAACATGCAACATTTAGCATACTCCCAGTCAGCGCGGAAATGCTCTTCACAATATAATCTTTAGTGCTTTAGTGAGCCTACTTAAGTGATGCTCTGAAAAGATTTTGAAATTATTTGAAATAGGTTAAGGGACATCTGTGACAGTTATGTTAATAAACAATGCATTTGAAATTACTCTTCTGACCTGTAAAATAGCAGGACTAGAATTTACAACACTGATAAAAGGAAATCTAAAACGTCTTACACATACATATCAAGCATAACAAACAGGAATATTCAGGGAACATCTTTCAATCACATCAAGTGTCCACACTCTTAATGTTGAGCCCGTTTCCCTAGTATGCATGGGTCTGTTAAGCAGCTGGGAGAAGAAAAGCAGTTTTTGGAAAATAGGAAAATTTAACAAGACTGTCTGGAGGACTTAGGCAAATAATATATCTATGAATGCTTTAAGGCCATTTTTGAAGTAAGTTTATTAGAAGTAACTTCAATTTTTCAATTAAAACTAACTTCAAAAATACATCTTATGCTTTCAGTTAAGTTTTAATATTTATTAGGCAAACAAAAATAGAAGATAGACTTCCAGTCCCATCCTTCTGGGTAAGATCCCACACTAATCAAGTTCCTCTTGTACCTATTAAGCTACCCTTTACAAGAACACCATTTAGAAGGGATTTACAAGCCTTATTTTATAGAGGATGCAGGAACACATCACTTATCCAAAATCACAAAAGAGCATGTGACAAAGGATTTCAACATCAGAACTTTTGCTTCTTCTAGGCCAATCTCATCAACAAGATCAACAGTGTCCATTCGATTCCCAATAGCAGCTTCAATTAACTAGTGGAAATTGTTACCTAATGAACATCTGCAGCTATGATAGAAACTAGCATAGTTTCCCCAAAAGCAAATGAAAGCCTACAGAGAATTGCAATTTAGCCAAGAATGGAATCTGTGGGACACACTTCTTAGCAAAATGAAATGGACCTAGAAACAGAATTAAATGAGATTACAAAGCCTGTAGAGGGATCACTCATTCTAACTCCTGATAATTCTATTAGAAAGAAGGTAACTGAAACCTTGACACACTTCTTCTCATCAACTGCAGACTCTCACGCCAGACCCCAACTCTCCAAGGCTTACAAAAACCAAGGTACTACCACTTCAGGATACCCATTTATTTGACTGTAGAAACATAAGGGCAAATACCTGCCAGCAGGTATGGGGAGACTTTCGTTCCAAGATGTACTGTGTTAAGGGCGAAGGCTCAAGCTCATACTTGTCAAAAGGAAGCTTGTCTATTACCATTGGCTCACAATCAACACAGGAGAATCTCACAACAGGGTGAGCTGTGCGTGGAGGCTAAAAGGAAGTGGAGAAACACATCAGTTATCTAGTACTTATGGTAAACAAATCAACTCTAAGAAAACAAATTATTCATAAACATACATTTTACTATCTTGTAAGCTTAAACTTTCAATTTCCAATTTATTTCAAAAAAGAAAGGGGACGAGCTCCTACAACAGAATATAAACTAACGTAATATTTCTCTAACTTAAAAACATACATGTGCACACAGGCACACACATTCTTCCCACAAAGAGAAAAATACGGTTAGCATTCCACTATTTATCTTGATATTTAGAAGCCTCCATGCCAGTCAATCCATGTCATAGATGGGTTTAAAGGAAACTTCCAACTCTGCTTCTTAGCTTGATGTTCGTAGAATTGAAGATGTGAAACTGCTCACTTCACAAAGAATATCCTCAAGATACTCCCTGTTGAGTTTGAATTTTTTTCCTCTTGAATCATGGGGGGAGGGCGGAACTGTATCTTGAGCACTTGCAAAGTTTAGGAAGAGAACATGCCTAACAAGAGAGATACCTAGAAAGCCTAGCAAGATAAGCCAAATGCATGATTGTTTCATTAAGAAAGGATGAATGAAGTTAATGATCTTTTTATCTCATTTTCTGAATGGGTAACTGTTCTATTTCAGTTTTAATTCCTTCTGCTAGTGAAAGAAGAGTCCACATCTGAAGTACTAAAAAAAAAATACGGTTGATCTATCCTCCTCATCAAAAATAAATACTCCGTGTTCCATCCAAAATGGATTTTATATAACAAATTTTAGTCAGAAGCTTTATATGAAGTAATTCGGAGTTCAATTTTATAATCTTTTGAAGATTTTTTTAAACCAAACTGATCAACCATACACATGGAAGTAATGCTTCCAGATAAAAAAAGTAAAATAAAAATCACAGCATACAGTATCTACATTAGATTATACTACTCTGTTAAAAAGTTTTAACTATTGTTTTCAAGCAAAGACAGATTGCATTAGCAAACACAGAAAGTCAAAAATTACTTGATTATTAATTTTCAGTCTGTTTAATTAGGTGTAGAATCCTTTTTTCAGTTCTTGACTTACCAGTGTTGGTGAATTCTGATCGGGCCAAAAAGATTCTGGGATTGGCCAATGCCCAACAGGAACACCAGTTTTAGGGTTAGGCCGTACATAAATGAGCTTATGACAACTATGCCACGGTTGAGAAGCAAATGAATTGATGGGTCTGGATGAATCAACAAGTCCATCTAAAATTTAAACAAAGCAAAATAAAAAATAAAATAAAAAGCTACATGGCATGCATTTGTCTCCCAGCAAAATTTTTCTATTAGCAACCAATAAGATGTTTCACTACGAGTGTTTCAAAGACACGGGATCTTCACATCAGCGGCTGAAAAAACTACGTATCAAAGCGTAGAACAGCATCATCTGAGAAAAAATGTAAACATTTGCCCACATCCACCCTTCTGCTCCTGTGGCTCAGCAATTAGCTGATTAGTGCAGCAGGGTACTTTCATATTACGGAAAATGTTATTTGGGTCTGCTTATTCACCCAAGTTCAGTACTTTGACATACATCTGATACGCAACAGCAAGTCTATCATTTTCAGTTCTGCTGCACCTGTAAAGACTGGTAATTCGCATTTACAGCCTTTCTATATGGGATGCAAAGCTCACTGACTGATGTTGCCACTCATGGAAACTGAAAGTGAAGAAAAGTTTCATGGAGAAGTCAGATGCATCTGGCAGGAGCAGCTTTTGTCACATTTTTAATTAGTAAGAAGTCACAAATCACTTAAAGCCCACTGTCTACTGGGAAGAGCGGTGTTCTGTCAGTCCGTTGTAACATACCAGCACAGACTTCCTCCACACTGAGCACAAAGAAGTCTGCAGCAGTACAGAATCTCAGAATTATTTTTCAAAGACTGCTCTTCAAGGCAAGTGACACAGAAGGGATCATGTATTTCAAGACTCTTTTTCATCTGAAGAACATTTTACTCTACTGAATTGCCCTGCTTTAAACAGCTAGCCAATAATACTGTGCAAAACACCTTTCAGTTACGTACCAGTTTTATTTCTCTGCATTGTATGTACAGTGATTTTTAAAACTTTGGTGAACAGCATCGCATTTCTCTTCAGTTGAGGATTTCCACAATTTATGTAAAGACAGAAGCTCTCCATCTTTTTGTGCATATGTATTCACAGCACATTACCATTTAGAATGTGACAAAAGAAAAAAAAATTTCACCAGCTGTTTTGCCACATAGGAGAACATTTGTGTCAACAGAGACCCAAGAATCTGCTGAAGTGCTATCCTGCGAGGCCTTACAGGAAAACCTTAAGCATACTTACAATAGAACGACGCTACTAAGCAAAAAGAGAAAAAAATATATAAAGCAAGAAAAAGGTGATTAAAAAAAGAAAGGAAAGTAGGGGTACAACTGGCTGTGCTAGGATGCTCGGGGACCCTAAAAGCTATTAAGCTTCTGACGTTCCAGAAACCTCCTCATTTCCTAACTATAAACTGGTCAGCTCTCTCCTTCCTTTCAGCCATGAAGTTCTGCAAATCCAAAAGATTTGTCCACATTAAGAATGCATTTTTCTATTCCGTTATGTACTTTACTTGCAGCTATCAAAATAATTCCTTGTTCTCTGCACTGAGTTTTTCGCTTGCAGCTACGAACACTCAATTGAAGTTTACTGTGTTTCTGATCAATTAACAGAACGAAAATGTCCAGCAAATTCAGCGCTGAAATTACTTCACAAATGATTAAGGACTCAAATACACTAATCCCAAACTTAGTTCATTTCAAACAAAGTTTTGACAGCAGCAATTCAAACTTTACCACTTCCTACTAATATTCACTTCCCTCTGTTACTTCCTTCAGCCCCCCAAAAAAAGAGTTTAAAAAAAGTGACAGGAGAGCTAGTAGCAGGCAGGTAGATTACCCATTCAAGTCCGTGCAAACATACAGCACTTTTTAACTTACCGAGTTAAAATATAATGAAAAATGTAGCTAAGACAAGGCTAAACAAACAACCCTAAAGTTATGAAAAGTACATCCATAGTGATCTGGGGTAATTAAAGAGAAATCAGAACTCTATCGCTGAAGCACATAAGCTCTATAGCTTAATCACTTTTTTAGACTAGGCATCTGATAAATCCTGTGCACTGCAGTGAAAAGCTAAAAGGAAGGAAATTGAAGACACTAAAGGGGATTTGCATGCATATACAACACTTTTTTTTTTTTTTTTAAACATTAACAGGAACAAGCGGTTACTGTACCTTCTCCAACAGGAGCTGGATCTGGTCCTGATTTTTCAAAGTTAATAACAACTCCGCTTTGGACTTTCTGAACTAGAGATTCTAAACATTGATTCAACATTCTTTGTGTCCGAACACAGTAGGAACGACCTATACAAGAGATCATTAAGATTACTCAGAGCTTGCTTTCATATTTTCCCTCTGTAATTTAAGAAAGACATTTTGTTACATAAGCCATACTGCCAAGACTTTCAGCTTTCTCTAAAATAATAGCAACAAGATTAGTAGTAGTTGATGTTAAATACTTTTCAAATGCAATGAAACCTAAGAAGAAAAAAAAACAACAACCTGCTTAGATTTTACTATTTGCTTAAAAAATAAAAAAGCCATGAAGGCAAAATCAGGCTGGACCAAGGCCAAGTTTATAAAGGCCCTTAACAACCTCCAATTTCACCAAGTCTGCATGCCCTATCTGCTTTTGTCTACCCAAACTTAATCAACTCCAATACATCCCCATACTTCCTCTCCCATGCAACACCTTCAAGCACATTTTTTAACAAAAATTCTGATGAAGATCTTGAGGAACAGACTCCAGAATTAATCATTTTAAGATTAAATTTAGCTTAATAGCCCTTTAGCAGAATTAAAATCCCTGTAATACATCTCCACCTCAACATTTAAATAACAAATCTCGTGAGTGAGCAAAATCAACTTCTGAAGGACAGTCCAAGAAATTTTCAAATCCCTCCTACTAGTGCTTGAGAAAATGATCTAGATCTAAAATATGAATATGGTTTTATTTTAAAGTTCTCCTGTGCAACAGGAAACCAAGCTCAAAAAGCACCACACAGATTCAGATGGACACTGAGTAATTCGTATGAAAAAAAGCTGGAGGGGTAAAGATTCGTCAAAGGGAAATAAATGTTTTAAGGCAAATGACAAACATAAGCCAAAGCAAAGTAATATCCAGTTACCTCCTGTAACTTCACACATCTGTGTGATAGCAGATTCATCAGTAGGCACACTCCCAAGCTGCTCTGGTTCAGCAGATGCAGCTCCGGGCAAACGCAGCACTAGAGCAAACAGTCTTTGATCCCAACGAAATGGTTCTTTGGTTAGTTCACTTCCAGGCAAAGGAGAATTCAAAGGAAGATGAAGCTGTTAAGGGAAGATTTAGGAGTATTTTCATGTATTTGACAAGACTTCTAAAAACATAATATCAAAATTTATCCATTACTCTGCAAAGGACTCCGTTTCTCTTCTATCCACTAGTTTATCTGAAGCTATAGTTTGGAAATCCATATGGGCTATGAATTTAGGGGTTGGGCAACAACACCACAGCTAGCTGCTTTTCTCTGTAGAATAGACTGATGGAACAGAGGTACTCTTTGCAGGATAAAAACGATTAGCATTCATCTCAGCATAGTGCCAACTTGCAAGATCATAATTCGAAAGAATTTAATACAAGTTTACCTCCTCTTGAACTCCAGCTGTATTTGTCAGTTTGTTTCCATCTGTGATGGTAATCAAAATAGACGGCTCCAAAAAGAATGGATTCCTTCCCTAGAGACAAAAGCACAGGAATGCTAGGAGTAACCTTAACACTCAGTTGTAGATTATTGTCACTATGAAGTAAGCAGTAAGATGAGCAATTTTTCAGAACCCTGAAGTTTTCTTTCAACAGGTGTGGAACCACGCAGAACTATGTGCGAGGTGCTACTCTGCACGTGCACGCACAGGCATTCTAAACACATTTTTAGAATTACTAGTCTTTTTCCTCCAGTAACGGCTACAAATCCTTCTACTCCACAAAAGGAATAAGTAAGTTAATATACAGCTACTCAATGAACTCAGTAATGTATGGTGGCAGCGCAGAAAAAACAGAGTACTTTGAACTGGAATTTCCAAATGTGAGAAAAGGGAAAGGCAGGACAAACTACAGACAGAATAAAACTGAAAAAGCAGATGTGCTGCCATCCAGTGTACATGCTCCAATGCAGCAACTGTACATCTACACTCTGGGTTATTTACATTACTGCTTTGTAGTTCAACAAGAAAAAGGTGCTAGTGTATTTCATGGTATGCTCAGAAAATGTAAAAAGAAAAACAATTTACTTTCAAGATTTAACACACAAACTATCTGAAAGAACAATTACAAAACAGAAAAAGCAAAAAGATATACCTGAACCACCAAAATCCCTCCCTACTATAACTGAGAAGCATACACAAATAAAAAGGAAGACTAGAAAGAGATTGTTACCTGTCCATAGTTGTCTATTCCAGACACTAATCTATTGAGATTTAACAAATCAAATGAAGATCTGAGTGCCTGACCAAGAGTTGTTAGTCCTGATGCCTGCAGATTTTTCAGTTCATTCATAAACGTTGCGTGGTTTTCTTTCCACCCAGCCTGTTATATAAAACAAAAAAGCTTTTCAGTTTTGCAAGAACTAGAATCAACTGTGAGTTGACAACCACCTCCCTTCCCACCAAAAAAAGGATATCCCTCATTGTTCAATCTACTGCATCACTTGTATGTTACACACACCTAATCCAGGTCTGCAGAACTTGATGTGAAATATACAGTATATATACAATGGGATACTGACAAAATACACACATTAAAGTGCTTGAAGAGCTCTAAAGAGCAACGACAAAAGATACAAGCAGCAGCATCTTTGCTTCTTCTGTCTTATGCCCACCTCCCTTCCATCCTTTCCTCCCCAAATCAAGACGAGAAGAAAGGATGCACATGCAACGTGCATATGCTTATACAGGAGTTAAAAATCTACCAGTAACAGTTAAAAAGAAAGAAAGAAAAGAAGCAGCAATAACGACTGTCACCTTTGCTCCCTAGTGACATATTCTCCCTCCCACAATTTCTCCAAGTAGGAAGTATATAAGCATATGAGTTTAGTTCATATGCTGATTTTTAATATACTATGTGACTCTTGCTTAACTTTACTGTTTTTCTTGTTTTTCTTCCCCGTGGGTTCATTTCATGCCATTTAATGTAATTAAGCTCATTTACCATTTTTACCATTTCAGTTACCACAAGGAGAATTAGCGGGAACAGGTTTGGGTCAGGTTTGCTTTCCTGAACCAAGTCAAGAGTCGTATCAGTGCAGGGGGAGAAGAAAAACGCTGCACTGGGCAAAGGAAGGACAAGACTGGCTTAGCTTCATCACCAAACTGCACTCAAAGTTCAAAGGCACTGTGCAGCGTGGGTTCAAACAGACAGGTCAGCGTCAATAAAACACCATCCGTTCCCTCCCAACTGTGGCTTAACAAAATACGGCATCTCATCAGCTGGGCCACTGCAACTCCCCACGCATGCTCTTAGCCCACGGCAAGCAACAAGTGCCAACGTGGGCTCCCCCTTTTGGAGAAGCGTTAATCATCTTTTACCACCACCCCCAAAGTAAAACACCACCAAATCCCAACAAGATGTTATCCTAAAAAAAACCTTTAATGAAAATTTGCAACCAACGAACAGTATCTCTAGCTTATCTCAAGTCTCAGGAAACCTCCCCGAGAGGTCACTGCCCTGGGAGTATTCATCACTTGCTGTTCTGCCTGTCCCGAGGTCTCCGACGGCAAAGTCCCCAAACGCGCACTTCGAGTACCTCAGCTCAGAAAGCACAGAGGGTTTCAGATCTCCAGACGAAACGTCAGAGCGTACATCACCCCCTAACGAACAACTGCCGTTCTTCAGATCCCTAGCTTTGTCATTCTGAGTGAGCTCTGCGCCAAGCTGGGGAGGGTTTCCCCACCCAAAATCCAGAACTTCTCCTTTAAGTGAGCAACTAGAAAAATCTTCTCGTATGAACTCTGTAAGCCCTTCGATGCAAGCGAAACTGCTACATTTGGTCTGGTACAAAACAGCTACCGAACGAGTCACGTTTCTTGGGAACAGCCAGGTTGCAGTTCAAAAGGTGTTTTTCCACCAGACTGCTATTTGAGTTGCCTTACAGCAAAGACACATCAGGGAGTAAAACATTTACAAAGGAAACACTATTCCTAACCTGCAACTCTAGAAGTGAACTCTAATGCATTTAAGAGTTTATTTTCTAAATAAACAGTAACAGGCTTCACCGATATTTCGGGATTCTGCTATTTTCCCATCCTGAAAGCATTTGCTCGGCTTCCAACTCCCACCGCGTTTGATGCGGCCGCAGTGCGGTCAGCTAACCGCCTGCAAAGCGGGCAACCAAGCAAGCTGAATATACACGGAGGAGCTCATCACCAGTGGCTTGTCTTCGAAGGAAACTACTTTTCATTGTACCACCTCTCAGAGGTTCTTCGAAGATAAACCAGAGGAGACCTGCGCCTTTCGAATAAACAGGAAAGTACCGAAGAATTTTTAATTAAGTGAACAAGGACAGCAACTGCAACACTTCCTGATCTCATGCACAGTTTTAAAATAAAGATATGGTAAGTTAACGTACTACATTCACTAACCTAACGTCAAAAGGTTTTGTTTGTTTTTTGATTAAAAACACCGAGTTAATGACAAGAAGGCTTACTTCTGTAAAATGGGTCTGCCAGAAAGACTCCGCTCAATGTGGGTAATCAGACATGTATTTCAGAGACAGAAACTAGAGCCCAAGAAACTCTGTTTTCTCTTCTCCATACATGCAGTAGAATCATTCTTAGGGCAAAATGAAGAGTCAAGTATGTAACACAGAGCATACGGATAATGAGTTCAACAAAGCACTTTAAAGTGATTAAATAATAATCCATCCTAAATTCAAAATACTACCACTAATGCTGCTTAGAAAAAAAAAAAAACATTGCTTTTATGAAACACTACTTCCACTTGCCAGCAGAAACGCTAAGCAGCAATTTAGAAACAAACAAAATCCACCACACACAAATGTTAAGACCACCAAACTCAAACACACCCAAAACACGTACCCTCTACAGGTCAGTAATTTGTAAGTCAAAACTAAGTATCGCTTATTTTAGTTGTTGATGAACCAATTCTAACATGGAGTAATTTCTCATTATCTTCAACATTACACTCCCACTTAGCTTTACGCCCCGAGTTTATTAATAGCAATTCGAGCAGCCTTTATCTTGCTACCATGTTACTACATTATCTTTTGGTAGTTTAGATGAACAAAGCAATTTTAGCCTCTACGTAAACACCAAAAAACTTTCAAAGACAGTTGCGGGGGGGGGGGGGGGGGTAAGACAACAAACCACCTCGAGTCCTGTAAGCTAAAATCTCACCCGATTTGCTTATGTCAAGAAGGGGCAAAGATGCGGTGTCACCGAGCCTTCTGTGCTGCCAAGTGCGAGCTGTGGGTACCACCTCCGACGCCCCGAGACCTGGAAGCCATGGCACCAGGAGCAGCAGCACGCTGCCTCCAGCTCCCGGCTTTGGCCTTTGCAAGCCCTCATACCAAGAACTTCCATACCTCGGAAGCAACTCCTTTTGTTGTGGCTCAGTTTTCAGACAAGTCTATGCCCTGCTCCGTTTCACCACACCACTCTAGCAGTGCTTCAGCAGCTTCAAAAAGCAGGTGAGGTCAAATGGCTTCTTTTGTCAGTAGATAGCCCCACATTATCCAGGATTCAGGCAAACACCAAGGTGAAAAACCTAGCCAAGAGGCGGTTTCATTTACCAGGACTAACAGCATCAGAAGGAATAGAGCTGAGCAGCGAGAGAAAATCCCATTCATAAACAGTAACTTGAAGAGACCTTCGACACACAGAAGAAACAACGGAAGAATATTTCAGTTGCAAGGGCCGGGAAATAACGTCTTATAAAATGCTTTGGTAAAGCAAAGCAAACTGCCTCCAAAGAATGGCTGCCTCCAACCATTTCTTAGCGCGTTTCGGCCATCCTGCAGGCGCAGAGCCAGCCACCTGACATTAGACCACAAGAAGCCCAGGTCCAAAGCACACCCTCCTGATTTCGCCAGCTCCATGAAACCTGGGGAGCTGCTGCTATGGAGCCTTCAAGGCCTTCCTTCTCGTTGCTCTCACAGGAGGTGCCGCACGGCAGAGCTGCAGAGTTTATCGTTCACAGGACTGCTTTCAGATCTCATTCAAAAATTGCAACATTACCAAAAATAATATTCCAAGTTAGGAGACAATTTGCAATCTAGCATGCCGATCACAACAGCCTCTGTTATAGTAACTACTCGGTATTTATTTAAACATACAGATATTTGTAGTTCTGCTCGTGTTTCCCCAATAAGAAAGTGATTTTAGATACTACAACACATTTTAAGTAAGTTTTGCAGTAATTCAAGGTACTGATTGCATCCATCTTAGGAAAACAGAGGCCAGTTCAGCATACCAAATCTGAGGCACGCTAGGCTGTCAGGGACAACCATTGGAAAAAGTAAGGTAAGAAAGAAACTGGTGAAATCTGAAACCACTCCTGCTAGGAATTTCTAAGTGCCATGTAAAGAAGGTGAAACCAGCTGACTATTTTGCCTCCCAAGTCACTGAAATGATTAATTTTCAAGTTACCTTTCTGTTCACTTAGTAACTTTGTGATCACCACTCAAATTTGTTCATGTCTGTGTAAGAATCAACTATTTCTGTCCTAGGGAAAATAATTATTCTTTTTGACTCCCTATAATGTCAGGGGTTGCTTCTCCAATTTCACCTCTTTTTAACTCTCCTGAACACAGCCCCAGCACTGCTTTGGATGCTCTGCAGCAAGGAAGACCCTCCCCTATATAATCTAAAGCTTCCCGGCCCCTGCTTCCCCTCAGAACGGGATTTCTCGCAACTACAATCTTCATTTTTCAAAAGAGCAACACTGAGAACTGGCCAACCCCGTTTAGTTATGACAAAACTTGCCAAAGGGGGAGAGGAGAAGAGGTCCTGGTACCGTTCGTCTCCCTTCTGCACATGGGGCAGGGTAACACTGCTTGGAGGTACAGAAAACTGCCAGTGCCTACATTACACCCCCTTTTTTTGGTTGGTGTTCAGAGCTTTACTAGCTAGGAATAGTTCACAGTGGAAGAGAGGTGCTCTGAAAACATCCCGTACCATTTTAACATTTAAAATTCCTAAAATGAGCCACTATCACACAACCTCCATCACCTACCAATTTCATTCTCTCAAACGTTTCTTTGCACCGAGCAAATGGGTCAGGAGAAGCAGGAGCTCCAACTTACAGGCAGAAGACTCCCCTCCAAATACTTGGGAACGCCACTGGAGGCAGCAGAGCTCTCAGGTCCCGTCTGTGCCTCAGCTGCAGCAACTCCTCTCTAGTTTCAGGACCTGTGCGCTCCGGTTACTTCTCCGCAACCCACCAGTCCTGTCACTGCACAGTACCCAACAGCCCTTAGTGAAGAGACTCCTAAGATCAATTCTTCTTCATTCTCGGCACAGACAGCGTGACACCGCCTGTCTCTCAGAGCAGAACGCCTCCGCACCAAATGCCCGCAGCACACAGGACTGAACTCGGCTCGTTGCCGGCTGGCACCTCAGGTAAGGGTCTGAAACACACGCAGCTCTTACCCCGGGCCTTCTCGGCACCAAATTAAGATCGCAGGGCAAGGGGGGGCATAAAGACACACATGTTTTGGTTAGCGAGCCAAGGCAGCTCATCTTTAGGTTTTCACATAAAAACCTGGTTTTGCAAAGCAGAACACGGACTGGAGTTTCAGGGTAAGTATTAGACGTGACCCTATCGCAGACACAGGAGAGACAAGCTCTGGTCACCCAGGTCACTGTTTGCTGCAAGCCCAGCCTAGAAAAAACATCTTTTCACAACTTCTCATTGGAAGAATATCTTAACTGATGGTTAAATTCACAAGTTTAACTCTTCTTCCGTAAGCCCAAACAGCATTCACTCACAGTAAGCGTACAGAAGCGCCACTTGGTCCTTCTTATGCTAGAGCTACTGAGAAGCAGGTTAGTTTTAATGCTGCTGCTGTGTACAGTAAGCAAGTTTTTTTCTTCCTGTCAAGTTATTTCTGTTTTTGTAAGGCACTCAGACTGAAACTTCGTGGTCAGGTGCTTCTTTAAATACAGAGCAGACTTTTGACAGGCAACAATAGTCAACAGAATAAATCTACATAACATATATGTATATATATAATATACCTAAGATGTGTCCAAGAGAACGTAAGTCTAAACTGTTTTAATACATCTTTATGTAAACAAGATACTCCAGTAGAGGATTCGTTTAATCCCGCACAGTTGACACATTGTGACTTTTTTTTTTTTTTTTTTTAAATCAATGCTGTCCTTTGTCCTCTACCTCCATCCATTTCCAGGCACCACAATTGTTCACTATTTACCTTGATATCACACACAGAGTCCTTCCTTCTCTCCCCAGGTTTTTTGTTTTTTCTCCCTTCACAACTTGGAACAGTTTAAATGCAAGAAAAAACAGGTTATTCACTGGCCGCATTTGGGCCAGCAGGCAAGGCAGCACAAACAACAGGTGGTTTGCAGAACAACAGAGCTGTCTCTAATGAGATGACATCCGCACTACTGCATTTCAGGGTTTTTTTCCTGAATATATATACTTCAGCTATCCGAGAGCATTGTCCCGTAGACCTGTCATCACTCAGTAACTGGAGTGCATCTTCCAGTTTTGTTTCATCCCAAAGCAATCCCATTCTCACACGCCAAGGCAGGTCTTCAAAGCGAACCAGGAGATCCCCCTCCATCACACATCTCCAATCTGAGCTCTCCTGTAGGTGCACCCATTGAAGACTAACTCATTTCCAAAGACAGACTGCACCAGCTTGTCTTCTAAAATACATGATATTAGTGAATACAAACAAGATCAAAACCGGACTTCAGTGCAATATTGTCAGGCGGTCAACTACACAGATATAATTTTCATTTTATATGGAAAAAAGTATTTCTCTACAATACTTCAAAAAAAACCACAACACACACACCTTAGGAAATGAGCTCAAACTACGTACGGTTCACTGCCCTTTTCAGATGAATTCAATATCGAAGATATAGAAATGCTCTCTCATCAAGAAGAAAATCAAGATGATTATATAGAAATGACTCATTAATCTTTAAGCATAATATCCATGAAAAATACTAGCAGACAGGCTCTTAAGGTCCATTAACAAAGCAAGAGCACTGCAGCCTTCTGTTAATGCCAGAATTCGAAGCAAAGCAGCATCTTCTCCTGTTAGAAGTGTCAAACGGAGATGCTATACGATCACTTAAAGCTGTACGCTATGCCTAGAATCAAGTGATAATAGTCAATGCTAAGGAAAAAAAAAAGCCCACGCTACCTTTCTATTCATTACCTGCTGCTCCTGCTTTAATCCATCTCTGGGTTTGAGCTTTTTGGTCAACAATATTTCATGTATTTTTGACAGGAACACTTGCTACACTTTTTGCTGCACAAGGATGAAAAGACTACACACGAAGAAAGGGAAGCATAAAAAGCAAAGGGATCATGGTGCCACCCCATTTCTAAAAGCATTCTCACCTAACTAAAAGAACACTACCCTGACATAAAAAGGCACTGTTCCTGAGAAATGCTCAACAGGCTGGGATATTTCAGTACAGAACTGAACCACAACAAGATACCTTCCATGCAACAGCTTAATGAAAAGGGAACAGATTTAATCAAACAATCTGCAGCTCTCATACCGTAAGCAAAACAAGAGGCTATGTGCTGCTGTTCAGTAGCATAGCAGTCATTTTAGGAATGCCATTATAGGTGTATTTAAAAAACACTACCGAGTGGAACAGCTGAAACACGGCTGTTTCAATCAAGAATTCCCATTGACTCGTAGTGCCCTCTGCTCTTCCAGACCACCAAACCTGCCTTCAGTGCCAGTCAGCCCCTCGCTCTGTCCTCCTGGCCCCTTCCTACTCAGCATTGCTGGAAAAGTCACAAGGAAAAAAGCTAAGAGGTTACAGAGCGTGCTATCATCGCGACGGATTCTTCATGGCACGCTGCTGGAACTAGAAGAATTACTCATGATCCTCCAGCTTTACAGCACAGAGCTGAGATGACACAGCATGATCCATGTTCATTTTGAAAAATCTCACATTCCTCCCCCTCCTTCCAAAAGCACATCGCAGAGCCAGCGCAGCTCACCAAAATGTTTCATGTACTGCAAGCTCATTCTGGATCTCAGGAAAGAACCAGATCTGAAAGAGGTCATCTAATCAACAAATTTCCCCAATTTGTATCAGAAATATTAACTAAGGCACTGCTACAAAAAAAAAAAAAGACTTTAGTTCACAACTAAATACATGTACTCACTGAAGGGAACACAAATTGAAAAATTCAACTAAATAGCCTAGCCAACGATGCCAACTTTGATATGGCAAAAAAAATAATGTTTTGGAGGAGTTGGTGGTGGCCAGGTGTTTGTTGGTTTGATTTTAGAGGAGGGTAAGCCAGCTTTTTGCTCTGGAGCCGTCCAACTCAGGAGCAACTATCTGAGCTTCAGAACCTTTGCAGGACCGGAGGCGCCCACCCTCTCGCATGCCCTCACGGCGCACGCCGTGCCCCTCCGCACGCCGCCAGCCCGCAGCATGGGGCCAGGGCCTTGTGGGGCTGCTGCCAGCTGCAGGACGCCAGGCCCTGTCCCCAGCCTGGGGCTGAAGGAACCGAGTCCGGGCTCAACGGATGCAGATGTTCCTGCAAACGTGTTTTGTTTTTTTTTTTTAAATTAAAAAAATCCACCAGCTCTACCACTAACACGCTACGAACACCGGCACTAATGCATTATTCCCACTTACAAACCCAGCACAGCAACGTCAGCTCAGGCACACTGCAGACCTTTGTTTGCAGTTAAGTTAGGCTCTTGACAACATCCATCTCACCAAGATTTGTACTCTTAAACGCTATTTCACACTTCCAAGAGTTTAAGAACATCCCAGAAACCAAAGCCAAATTAACGACTGTCTTCCACTTTCAAAAGCAAAACGCGGGAGCTCTGAAGACTGATTTTAACATTTAACATTTCCTACGCTGCTTTCCTGGAGGGTTCTCATAGGAGCCCGAGCAGAGAAACACAGTAACTGGGCAAGAAGTGAGACTGGCCTCTTAGTTTAAAAATAAATAAATAAATAATCATTTAGAAGAAAACAAGGCTCTGGCTGACTTACCTGGTATGAAGTAGTTTAAATTTCAGAGATACTTGTAAGTGCCAGATCGTACACCAAAAGAAACCCTAGTCTTTGAAACACTGCAGATTGAGTACACAGACCCATACAGCTTTATGGAGAACCACGGATTCTGATCTGCGCAAGAACCAAGTTTCATTACAAGAACGTACTCTTGGCACTCTACTAAAACCTTAACCCTAGAAGAACACGCTGTTATATTTAAGATGGATTACTACACAATCATTTTCCGACAACTCTAAAATTAACATGAAAAATGCAAAGGAAAAGATATTTTAATTACTCCCTCCTATACATTTTCAGTGGCGGTAAAAGCGTAAGTTATATATTAACTGGTACATTGTAAGAATAAGGTTTATGAAGGAAGAAAAGCTTCCAAGACTAAATCACAGGAATGAATTTCATGAATTTATTAAATAATAAGCTGCATTTAAAATTCAGAACAGCAACTGCCCTCTCCCTTTCGTGTTTTTGGTAGCCTACATCATTAAGTAAAGCCAGGAACACAGGCATCCAAAATATTGGAAGAGAAGAAGAGAATCACTGGCTGGAGACATCCAGAATCTTCTCAAAGCGCCCTTACACGTGCACTGCTCTCCCCTCTAAAAGCACTCATCTTCCAGAAGACATCAAGCTGCCTTTGAAAGTCACACAGTACAGAAATGACTTTTTTCCCCCACTAGATTGCAACTAGCTGAAGTATGAAAATACTGTAGGAGTCAGCATTAAGTTTTGTCTTGTCCATAACAGGCTCGGAACATCACTCCTGCACCACTGCTGCAAATCACTGTTCCTTCTGGCAAGCTTTTTCAACAAACTGCGCAAGGATGAACATTGTACAAGTGTCAGCAGCCTTAATTACCTTTTCCATTGTTGCACTAAGTAAGATTCAGCGTTTTAAACCGTATTAGCTAGCTTTTCCTGAAGGTTAAAAATAAACACCCATTCTGAAGACATGACAGAAGTATTCTGTGCCTATTCTTAGTTATACCACAAAGCCAGGCTGCAAGGCCCAGAACTTCCACCGTAAATATCAACAGAAATTAGAAGACGCACATGGAAAACCAGAATACAAGCAGCATAAATGGGAAGGAGGCAGCCAATGAAGATTTCACTGGGCAGAAATCGATTTCACAAAGCACCTTGCTTTTTGCAGATCTCACTACAAGAATACAACTAGGGAGATCCAACTTAACTGTTTGATTACACATTTTAAGCTTCTATTTTTAAAATAAAAGCGACCTTTGCACTGAGGATGAGTTAAGCCTCTTAGCGCAAACATATCTGCTTTTGTCTAGTTTATCCTGTAGTCTTAAGGGCTTACATCTTTGAACGTGTCCAAGATCAAATAAAGAACCAAATAAAAAGATGAAAAAATAAATTGCTACTGTGTCTATGAACAACAGATGTTGGTTTCCATCCAAATTCTTTGGCATCTCCACCACAGTGTGGGGGAACAACCTGCTTCAGATGAAAAAGCAAGGTTTTACTTTATGAACTCCAATAGGAACAGGACTGGTTGAAATAGTTTCATTAACAATTAACATTGCAGCACAGGCTCTCCCTTCCCAGAAGGGCAGGTAGCTGGTGAAAGCGCATCTTCAAGTATTTAACTGACTTCCAAAACTACGGGTGAAAGTGACAGCCAAGCAGAGTTTGGTCTATCACATCGATCAAGAAGAAGTTCATTTCTGAACTGCCCTCCCATTTAAAATCACTTTCCTTCAAAAACGATCACCTTCTTGCTTGAACTTGAATTTTTACAAGAGACCTCAATTTCAGACCGTACCAAACTGTTTCTCTCTTTTAGAGCGAATCACTCTGAGTTTTACTGTCATTGAAAAAGGATATGGTACGTTACCATACACGAAACTCCTCAGTACAGCCCTTCTCCTTGCCATACCAGTTCCTGCATGAGCATGTTGACCCTAAGTCCCACACAAAGGCAGACAGCATGAAGCAGTCACTCAGGACAAGAAGAGCAGCATGTTTATACGTGCTTAATAGCACGTCTGAGCTTCACCCAATGCATTATTTCTCAAGAAAGGGAACGTGCTTTTTAAAGGATGCTGTCTACTGAAACCCACTTAGTGCTACCGTAAGCTAAGAGGGGCTACAATACTTCATTGCGTGCTTGCTACAAGGATGCCAACTGATACTCAAGTTTTCAGTAACGTGATTCCAGAATTTTGATTTCTTTCACCAATAAAGTTTTATCTGTCTTTGGCCTTACTTGTTCAATTCTGAGATAGAGGCTTAATTTAAAAAAAAAAAAAAGGCCTTTTTGCATGCATACACAGTGCACGCATCCTGCATTCAAAGACTTACATGATAAAGCAGTTAAACAGAAAGGAGAAGGTAAAAACTGCTGGGGGATTCTCAAACAGCATTGTGGATTTTGTTTTGTCCTCAAAAGGAACTAGACAATCGGGATTTGCCTATGTGCTTCTTAAACAAGTACATGACATGTGTTTCTTTCTCTTCTTAAATCCATTGTGTCTAACAGAGTAAGTGCAATTGTTGGTTTTAAGCTACCAGTCATTTATGCTGAAAGTCAGTCCAGTGAAAATAGACAAACTCCATGACAAAAAACAAACCAAGCACAGTACAACCGGTATTGGAAGACAGGAGGAGAGGTCTGCTTGGTACGTCACAGGCAGTGAAAGATGTGTTGAGACACATGAGCAGATTAAACATTGCCAGGAATGACAAAATTTGTATGGAGGAATTGCTGATGTGAGAGGATTGGCTGCTTATCTCCAATAAACAAGCACAGAACGTATGCTCCTGAATTAGTTACCAGTAACACACTGTGCAGCCCACCTAGATGCCGTCCAGTCCTTCAGTACTACATTCTGCCTGTTTTCTTCTCTTCCAAGCAATTCTTGGCTGGTAGATTCACTAAGTTTGTATGGTATTTACAGCATATGTGGAGAGAAAGACAGGCCTCTCCCGCTTACCTCAGCCTTCTTTCCCTTTTACATCTATCCAAACAGCAACTTCCCTCTTGTTCCTGTAGCTGCCAACCTGCCTGCACACCTCACTAGCAACTTGTACCCTTCCAGTCGTACATACCTCCTTTTCCAGACAGGTCAGACCACTGAGTGCTTGCATGTGCAAAAAGCCAGACCTGTTAATATATAAAACTGATGATTTCTGGTATCTCCAAATTCATGTAAAAGCTTATCAATTTAAGATTATGCTATGCATTTGCTACGGGCATTCTTCTGGTTGTCTTCCTTGGCAGAAGTTAAAACACACACAAATGCACTTCCTATCACTTCAGGCAGCCTTCCTGAAGATCTCTGCCTCAAACCCAACAGCTTTCACAGTCGAGTTTCTCTTTCTCCCTGCAGCTCAGAAAATGAGATAACAAAGTTAGCCTCCCTGAGCCTGACCTTATGAACTTCCAGTTTTGAAGCACTACTTCAGTATCCTAAACGAACAGGTTATCTACGCATGCCAAGTACTCTTTGACAGACTCTTACAGCCCTGCACAAATTCCTATTCCAGCCTCTAGCATACCCCAATCTGGCATCAAAGCCTAAGGTCATCAAGCTCAACCTGTCAGGAGAATTTCAGGGAGACAGGAGAGGTTACCCAGACAGTACGTCATGAAGGCTGCTCCCACACATTGCTCCTTAGCTCTAGAGCACACGTTCAGAGTAGCAGGATCAGTGACAGACACGGAAGGCATCCCATTAATTCCTGTTTGCATCTCAGGTACCTCTCTTTCACTTTCTTTCTCCTGCCTACGTGGCACATAGTTTCAGGCTAAGGCTATCAATCTTTCCGCCTTCCCACAGTACGTAGACAAAGCTTCCAAAAGCATCTATCACTTCTAGTCACAAGAGGTGGCCACTCAATTATTTCTTAACACTTGTTCTCCCCATCACTTACCAGTATATCCCAAAAAAGCCTAATACCTCCCCAACATGGCTCGCAGCGATCGCTCTTCCCTCAGTAAGTCCCTTAGTGTTTTCTTCAAAGTCACAGTGGACACTAATCTAAAGCGATCACCTGCAGGCATTCCTCAAACAGTGAAGTTTCAAAGAGCAGTCACACACTATTAAGACTTTTGAGCTAGTTCTCAGACAGCTACATACGTCGTTCTGGACCCAGATTCAGGGAATCTATTTATAGTGCAGTCACAACTCACTCCTGAATTCAGCCTAGGACACAAACAGAAAAAACGCATGTAATTTCAGATTCAGCAGAATAAATGTAACTTACGTTCTCCCAGTCCCCAGACTTGTGACCAAATCATTTATGAAAGTCATTACAGAGTCTCACAAGAACGTTAAACAAAAGTTGTAATTCTATGACCCTGCCATAAATAATACTCCTCAAGCACTGAGGAAAGGCCGTGTCACTGTCGGCAGCCAGATATCAGTCACATGGGAACAGGGCAGCCCAGTTAATCAATAACTTCACATAAGACCACCATTGTTTTTTTCTGGGACTGAAGTAGCCATTTGCAACACAAATCCACAAGCAGACCACAAACCACAAGATGGGAGGTTTAACAAAATCAAGACCGGAGAAAAAAAAAAAAGAGCTAAATCTTGCTTTCCTTTTGAAAACTCTTTTTAGGCAGGGATTTGGGCACAAGCTCCATTTGCAGAGAAATCTAGATAGATCTTGCTGAAACCTCCCTCCCTCTTTTCTGAACTGCTGGCAAACAGCAAAAGCTTGGGTTAACTAGAGCAGGTGAGAAGACACTCCCCTTCTCCCCGTGCTTTTGTTTTAGCGCCCCTAATACAGGAAAACCCAAAGAAACCGGCTTAAGATCTTTCCCACTTAAATCAGGACACGCACTCAGCTACAGAGAAAACATCTGTGGATGCTAGAAGTTCACGCAGCTTCAAAAAAATCAACTGAGCAAATGCAAAGAAGGAAACGCTACAGAAGACCATTCCTGGTACGCCAACCCTTAGCGTGTCTCTGACGTGCACACTGTGGGGAAAGCAGAACTGCAAGTAATACCCTCGGCTTGTTTTCGCTCTCCTCCCCACCCATTCGGTACCCAGCACTTTTTTGCAGAAAAGGGTAGGCTGGCACACTTGGGAGGTACAGCGGTATCTGGCTGATGCACGGATGGGATGGAGCAAGCTCCAACAGCCCATTAATACCGACATCGTACTTCCCATCACGAATCACCATCTCTGCGTGATGCAGCCAACAAGAGCAACGCAGCCGAGGTGGCTTCGGAGGCCTTTGTGCTGAGCGGGAGTTGTTTAAGGCTCCCACCTCCTCCATCTTACTGTCCCCACCTTCCTAGGACAGTACCCCGTCCCCTCTTTAGGGGGGTGCCACCCCAATCCTTCGCAGAGCCACGCTGCAAACTCAGTGGCTAAGTAATCCCACTTAAAAAAGTGACACAGAGCTACGAGCAGTCAGGTAACAACAAGAACGACTGGGAGAAGAGCCACAGGTCTCAAATCATTTCAGACACTTTTCGCTGAAGACAGTTCCAAACACATCATCTTAGCCAATCATTTGTGCTACAGAAGGACCCCTTCATTTAGAAAAACACCATTATTTGTGTGACGTTTTCTAGAGACGTTCTTTTGCACCAAAACCAAAATCAGCATTGATTTAAAATACTTCAGGGCTACAGGTAAATGAACTCTGAAACATACAATTCATCTCTTAGATAACCCATGTAATTACTTCCCTCAGTTAGTTCCCTGCTAACCTTAAGAACTATCTGTGAGATTATGATTTACACTAATTAAACTACACAAAGAAAAAAGAGGATAAAGCAGACATTTGACAAAAAACAGTTGCTAATGCACGTATTTGGAAAGCAGACTTGCAAAATACTTTCACTTGCCAAGTTTGCTTACTCCTTTTCTAAATCAAAAGAGCCAATAAGATATCTAACTACAGCAGCGCTTGCAGAGAAACTGTATTTTATTTCTTTCACAAGCACATTTTCTAAGACATACGGAATCTGGACTATACTAGAACATTTTCCTGGCATAAATATGCTTATTAGGATACACTGGAGAAGGGCACCATAAATACCAGTAAAAAGTCTTGAGAACACATCTTCAGCTCGGAGAAGAATCACACTGTTGCTGTAAAGCTCTCTCTGCTTGAGTAAGAGACAGGGTGACAGCCTAACCATGTTAATTTATGTGGTGCCATGAAGCAGTTGTGTAATAGATCACAACTTCAGTTTAACTATTATAAGCATGCATTTATTAGATTGGCAGCCTGTTCCCACAGATTACTGACTTTTGGAAAAGTATTTTCACATTCTTTAAGGTCCAATTTGAAAATCAGCACACTAAAAGGAGAAAGAATTTCTAAAAGAGATGGGCACAGCATGTTGCAAGAACCAAAACATCCGTCTTCTTGGTCATTTACTGTATTTCAAATATGATTTAATCTTACAATGGGTACCACATAGTCCCATTTATTTCAGTCATTATCTACTAGAACTGGGAACGCAGATGCTCATTAGGACCTGGCACTTAGGGACATGGTTTAGTGGGTGATACTGGTAGGAGGGTGATGGTTGGACCAGATGATCTTGCGGCTCTCTTCCAACCTGAATAATTCTATATTTATTTAAAGCATAAGAATTTTCTTCAGCAGATCTGGAGTACAGCATTTGATAACAACCTGCAGCATTATGACGCAGATCTCCAACCAGAAGAGTCACTTTTAGTAATAAATCACCAGTATCCTTTCTAGCAGTGCAGTGGAAAGGTTTCTTCCTCAAACAAAAAAATGGCCTTCTTGTAAAATACTTGACACAAAACTTAAAGGAAAAACCCTCAACACAGGAAATTCATGGTTAACAGTGAGGTAACAGAGACTTGGTTCTCGCATCTAGCCACAACCAAGGATGGGGAAAACGGATGTGTTATGTCTTTAAAAAATAATAAGAAATTTAAAAAAAATAAAAACACTCTCCCCAAGGCAGACCAAGGTCTTTTGACAAACTCTAAGTTTCTGTAACTGAAATATGGTGGTTCCAAGTCACAGAAATATGAGTACTTCTGGCACCCTCTTCTAAGTGAACAGAAGGGAAAGATGTAATAACAACACAATGTAAAGTTGTAATAATAATGTGAGGGCCTAACAGCAAGTGACTCACAAAAGCCACTTATTTCTTCAGAAATCAGGCCACACTTTCAGTTGTGTAAATATATTGCTGATGGAAAGACCCAAGATTCACGGGTCTTGATAATTAACTTTCCTTATTTCCAAAAGATGCGGACAGACATCATCAGCAAGCACAACTGTTTTTCACAACTTTTCTTCCAAGTTTTACTGGGGGATCTAGGCAGGCCCATCTCTTCTTCCCTGGGATAACCAACAACAAGTTTTTATGTGGACTTGTCGCACACTGGAACAGGCTCCCCAGGGAAATTGTCACTGCACCAAGCCTGTAGGAGTTTAAGAAGCATTTGGACTGTGCACTTAGCCATATGGTCTGAATTTCTGGGTAGACCTCTGTGGTGCCAGGAGTTGGACTTGATGATCCTTATGGGTCCCTTCCAACTCAGGATATTTTATGATTCAATGGCCTTCATAATACGGGTCTAAGGCCCAGCAGTTCCCACAGAACTACTATACTGTTCAGGTCAAATATACTATTCCAGGATTCCTCGAGAGGATTCTAAAGCTCGGGCAAAAACCGTGTGTTCTGTAGAATGCTTTGAACACTCTAAACGTCAGCTGAACGTCTGTGTGTGAGATTTGGAGGCTGCATTTTAAGTGTGTCACCGTTTTTTCCTCTTGCCATAACCTCGTGGTGCAGCCGCCGTGACCAATGACAGGCCCTACGTGCCTCAGCGCTGAGGAACGAGGAGAGGGCCAGGAGCCAGCGCCAGGCAGCTCAGCTCGGCTCGGCTTTGCAGGAGGCTGCCTACCCGAGTCGCAACCACGAGGGCACAAAACTGGTGCGGGTTATAAAAAGCAGCAGGAAAAAACAGGGAGATGGTGAAAAAAAAAAAAGAAAAAAAAAAAAAGAAAAAACACCCACACCGCTGCTTCCTTCTGTCCGACCCACGGCTGGCGGCGGCTCGGGGCCGGGGCCTGGCGGCGGCGGGGGCCGAGGAGAAGCGAGGCAGGAGAAGCGAGGCGCGGCCCCTCGGAGCCGCCTCACGGGGGGCGGGCGGGCAACGGCCGGGGAAGGGGAGGGAAGGGGGAGGCGGAGCACGGCTCCCGCCCGCCTCCTCGGCCCGGCCCGGCCCGGCGGGGCGGTGAATCACGCTGCCGCCCGTCTCCTCCCCCCCCCTCCTCCATCTCAGCAGCGCCCTCAGCCTCTCTCCTCCATACAAAAGCAAAATGTCCGCCATCTTCAGCGGCCGCTGCCGCCGCCGGGCCGGCCGGGGCTGCGCCGCGCCGCCTCCCCGCGGCGGGCGGGCGGGCAGGGGGGTGCCGCGGCGGCGGGGAGGGGGGCGCCGTTACCTTGATGCAGTAGGGCGGCTCGTCGAAGGTGACCAGCATGTACCTGTCGCCGCGGCTGGCCGGGTCCCGGGCCCGCAGCTGCGGAGAGAGCGGAGAGAGGCGGCGTGAGCGGGCCGGGGGGGGGGGGGGGGGAGGGGGGCACGCGGGGGGGGCGGCGGCTGCCCCCGGCCCCGCACTCACCTTCATGAAGATCTCCACGGCGCCCTTGGCGATGTCCAGGTAGCTGGTGCCCAGATACGCCCGCTGGTTCATGGAGGCGGACGTGTCTATGAGGAAGAGGAGGATCGGCATGGTCCAGGCGGAGCGCCGGCCCGCCGGGCACCCTGCGGGGAGGAGGGGGCGGCTCGCTCCCCCGGCCGGCCGCCGCTCCGCTCGGCTGCGCCGCGCCCTGCCCTGCCCGGCCCGGCGCGGCCCTGCGCGGCTCGGCTGGGTCCGGCTGCGGCCGCTGCGGCTCGTTACTGAGCTGCTGCCTGTGTTCGCCCAGCCTCAACTTCTCTTCCCTGAGCTTCCACCAGCACCATGTGACCAGCGCGCACGCCATTGGCTGCCAATTATACCCGCATTTGCATATTCATGGCGGAGGGGAGCGGGGAGGCGGCGGGCTGACGGGGGGGGGGGGGGTGGAGGCGGGAGGCGCCGCCGAGAGCCTGCGCGCGCGCCCCGCCGCACCTGTCAGCGCGCCCCGCCCCGCCGCGGGGCTCCCCGCCCCTCGCCACAGGGGCAGCCCGCCCCTCACGGCCCCTCACGGCCCCCCGCGGCCCGGCCGCCCTGCGGCCGGGAGCTGCGAGGGGTCCCGGGGGCTGAGCGGGGCGGCCCCGCTCCCGGCCCTGAGGGGCTCTCCCGGCCACTCGGCTCCCGGCCTCGCCCCGCTGCTTTCCAGCCGGGCAGCGCCCGTGCCGCTGCTCCCCTCGCCGACCCGAGGGCCGCTGCGCCCACCCCTGCCCGCCCGCGGGGAACGTCCCGGCCCCACGGGGAAGGGCCGGAGGCGGCCGCACCCCGCACAAACACACGCAGGGCCGGGCCGCTGGGCAGGCCCCAGCCGTCCCCCTCCAGCCGTGAGGGGATGAGTGGGGCTGGGGAGCGGGTAGCGCTGCGTCTGCCTCCGGGACCGCATCCAAAACACACAAAAGCGGCACTGTCAACATGAATCTTAGTTAACAACAATAATTAAGGAGCTAATAACATTCTCCAATGCTTTTACATTCGAAGGCTCTTTCCACACTTTTTCTCCCATCTTAATTTGAACAATAGGCAAAGAGTCAGCCTTAGCTTTCACTCCAGTACTTAGAATTATTTGGGCAATACTGTTGCTTCACAACACCACAGGTAAATTCCAAAATCCCCGTAACAAACCATTGCAAAACGCAAACGTTTGTAAAGATCATTACCTACCTTGATCAAAATAATCAGAAATGTAAATCCATTTAATTCAGGGATGTACTCATCCCTTTTGTCATTTAAAAAAAAAATCCAAATACAGGACAGTGGCAAGTCTCCATATTGTTTTTAGAAAGACATTTGTGGTAGTTTTTTTGCCTCTGCAAATATTTAATATACTATTATGAAATTATTCAATTGTAGTGCACCATAAGTGGAGAAATTATTAGTTGAGAAGCAGCTTATTTTGAAAACAAATACTATCAAACTTGGAGACTCTCCATTCCATTATCTAGGCCTTCTCTGTGAGTTGTATATCTGTGAGTGGAACTGGGATTAAAGTTTCTGAATGTTAGAAATCATAGCAGAAACTCCAAAAGGGATAAATAATTTTATGTATTAGTGCCCACCAATGGAACCAGACCGTACAAACGGGGATTTCAATATCTACAAATAAGACAAAAACACAGATACCGCGTTTTTTTTTTTGTTTGTTTTTGTACTGTTCCATGTCAGTCTGTAAAGACAGCTCCTAGATATGAATAGATTTGCTAAGGACTGAATGGAAAATAAACTATTGGTACAAGGTGCCAGCTAATACCGCTAGGTCCCTGCACTGAGAACTTGATGAGGCCACCTATGCATTTCTCTCACATCAACGAGATGAGGTCAGAGACTAACTTTTGATTCCAGCTGACCTCAGCCAACTCAAACTGGCAACCCAGAGGCCCCACGTCCTACAGTGTCCTCAAGTCAGGCTGTATGAAAAGCTAAACAATTAAAAGCTCACACTCTCACTATTTTTTATTTTAACTCCAGACTGCCAGAAACCTAAAAGCCAGTTCTCTCCCATCCAAGCATAATATTTAAAGGTCAAGACAAAACTCTCTTGTTTCCAGTTTCAGAGGCTGACCTTTCCAAGGGCAGCAGCAGGCGAGGTTCACATACTCTCGTCTGTTGAGGGTTTTAGCTTTTGGAGCTTGCTCCTGCTGGACACCACAAGAGCTGAAGTCTAGCAATTTTCTGGGCACAACACAAGACATCTACTTAATTTAATGAGACTTCCTTTATTCCTGAAAATAATGGACACCATGGTTGCTAATGTGCATGAATGCAGCTAGAGTGGTTCTTTACGGCTACTCTGTACAAGCTGTGTTTGCACTGCTGACTACCTGGCAGCTATGGTGACAGACATTTGCTACATCTATAAAGTTCAAACTATGCTTGATTTTCAATTGAAATTACACTCATCTTAATTTCTTCAGCTGTGATAGGTAAAGAAATTGTCTCTATGGGGAAATTAATCAGAACAGCTACTGCAGATTAAGCTCTCCTACAAGTATTTTGAAATCATTCCTACCTCGATATTCTATCCCACAGTAAATAGGAATGTTATCCTATAAGAATGGTTTCGGTCAATTTCTGACCGAACAGATTGGTGGTATTTTTCCAGCTGATAAATTTCCCGTTGTGCTGATAAATTAGTATTTTTCTGTTCCTTGTCCTAACACAGCATAACATCTAAGCTGTTGGCACTAACAGGATTTTAGCTCTAACAATCTTACTTCTTAACACTTTTGTATTCCTTCATCTGTTACTTTTTTCTCACCTAGCTATTTTCTGACTTGAACAAGTAATATACCTGTGAGACTCTAGCCATGCTCCTTTAGGCACTAAAGGACGTCAGCTTCAGCACCAATTAGCCATCTGAATTTGGGACACGCTTGATACCTTAGTCAGAAAATATCTACTGAAAATCTGGATCAACAGCTAAATCCTGCACTCCCCCCTCCACATCTGTGGCTCCCTATCTCGGCCTTGTAATACAGCAGCCCTGATGACTTTCCTGCTTGATTTAAAAAGCTTCAAGCCAGAGCAGAAGCAGTAACCATTCTATCACTGTAAAAATACTGATTAATTCGCTTAGTGAGTTGAGAAGTATAAGCCCTATTATATAGAAAAGCAGTTGCCACCAGGGCTAAGGGACTTGCTCACTTCCATACAAGATAAAAGTTTCAGTACCACAGTGAGGTTTCACAGGTGCTTAGCTCTTAGCCAGCCATAAGTCTATACTGTCCCTGTCAGAAAGATGACATCTCTCATTTCCATAAAGAATTCACGTGCAGTGTGAAAGGTAAAAAATTGTGCTAAGTAACTTCCTCCTTCCACAGCTCCAGTAACTACATGGCAGAGTAAGAATACAGAGAATTATATTTGAGAGGGCAGAAACTGAGCAAGTTCAAGCCCTTTGATATTTTGTGCTGTATCAGGGATAAATATTCTCACCCATCAGCAGTTAGCCACTCTTAAGCCAGACAGTAGAACAGGACAGGCTGCTTCTGCCAGTCTTGCACGGCCCCTTCTGAAAAGGGGAAAAAAACAAACAAACAACAAAACAAATAAACAAGCCAGCCACAACAAAAGCAAACCAGTATGTTCCAGGATATTGCTCAGCAGCCCCCATTGTGTGTGTGATTTTGTAACTACACTACAAACTTCCACAAAACTGTAACTCAGCCGTTACAGATTTCTGCCCCCTTCACCTGCTCCATACTCTTTCTGGAATCATTCCACTAAAGATGACGAAGAGTTTGAGAGTCTGATCCAAAACTTGCCTTAATAGCAGCGAACTCTCCTCTGCCTTCCAGGAGTTTGGGTTTACAAGTTAGAGGAAAGTAACTGTAACTAAGGTGCAAATCCCATATTGCTGTGGGCCTCCCAACTTTGTGTGAATCTCACATTTTCACAGGCTTCTGTGAATCCAAAAATTCCATTTTTAGTGTAAGAAATAGACAACAAATACATGCCCTGACTGCAGCACATTCTCTGCTGATTTATTGACTGTACATAAATACTACAGTGTAATTGTCATTTTTAACCACAAAAAGAGAAAGCTGTATGCTTAGGAAAATAATTCAAGGAACGTCTGAGAATTTCATTAAGTCTTGTCATCTCTTCCACGTACTTCAGCAAATGAGGCCTATTAGCCAAGGGGTAAAGCTCAGCCAGCATCATTTTCTCTCCCCTCCCCACCACATGGGTTAAGCCTTTGCCATGCATGACAGAGCCTGAGGAGGTGGGGTGAGCATGCACATCAGTCCAGCTGGTACCATGCTAAGGAGAGATGTGAATCTCCAGTTCCTTGAAAGCTGCTGCCAGCAGGGTACAACATGAGGGCAGCGACAATGCACAAGCACAGCTCCACAAAACAGACTGTAACTGCCCCATTCTTGGCTCTTTCAAAGCCAGGAAAGAAACCACAAGCCTCAGGCCCTTGCAGGGCTGCCAGATGCTTCCATCAAAGCGTATCACAGCCCAAAGGGCTCCCAAGTACCTTTGAAAGGTTTTCATGTGAGCACGGCTAATAGTGCCCGTGGTCCAAAGGTGAGAGACAGATCACCACAGCCTGCGTAACAGCAGGCACAGTTTAATATCCATTTTGCTTTAAAAAATAATGCAAAGACTATGAGGAAGCGATTGGTTGCCTAAGATGGTGGATCATTTTGCAATAATGATAGATAAGCAAAATTCTAACAAAACGTCTGCGAGAAGACATAAAGTAAATCCACGAAGCAGCACTTTGAACAGCAAAACAAGCCGGAACAAATTTCCAGACAGGCAAAGCTTTCCATATGACAGCTGGTTTCAAAGTCCAAGAGTCTCTCTAGGGAAGAAAGAGCACTCAAAGTTTGAAAAAACAAAACAACAACAAACATTCCGACTACTGCAAAAAGTAGTAAAAACTTAATTAAACTTAGTAGTCAAAATTCAGTAAATTTAGGAAGCTGGAGGAATGAGTTGCTATAAATACAAAGATGAGAAAAAGAAATTAAAATACTGGACATACCTATACATATGCAGAGAGATACAAAACCAAAAGCACGTTCTTTAGCTCGGTACATCTTTGTGATCAAATTGCAAATAGCATCCGAATAAGACCCTGTATCTCTCACTGTGTTTTCCCCACAAAACTATTCTCTCTGTCTCATACATGCTGGGAGACAACAGAGCTTATTCCAGGGAGGAGAAAGGAATGGGAGAAGGATTTCAGGCTGTCTGAGGCAGGAGCTGTGTGTGCCAGCCAGTCACAGTTGTAGAAAACGGGGGCTCAGAGGCCGGAGTACAGGAGCCCTGGGGATGCTCTAACCTGTAGGTGCATTTGAGTTGACAACCAGCCAAGAACTGCGTGAAATTCCCTGTTACTTCCTTTTACTGGTCTTATGCTAAGTGTTGCTAAGCTGTACCTGGGAACCGGGCCAAATCAGCTTGGGATCTTTGGATGAAAGGCATTATAAAAAAAATCCAGAGTATTACCCATGTGGAAAGCAACAATATGAATTAAATGAATGTGCGAAGTAGCAGGATTTGTTTTTTATTACATTTTACAAGGCAAAATATAAAGACAGACTAAAGAATTGCTCCATGTGAGGAAAACTACATCTTTCTGCCTGGGTTTCTAAGAGGAAGAGTCATTAATGCAGTGTACCATTACCAAAACTGACACCTGAAAACACACATTTTTAAATGGACTAGAGACAACAGGGAATGGTTCAGAAAGTTGTTTTCCTAGGGTGGCATATACAGATCTGTGCTACCAAGAAGTGAACACCACCTCATCTATTATCAGTCGGCATTTATGACAAGGAGTACTCATGTAGGTTAGAGATCTACTCTGAACCAACAGGTTTCATCATGAAGGTAAAGCCTTGCTTGACTGTTTCATTTCTGGACACAGTTATGACTTTCTACTATATACATGGCTTGCCTGCAACAGAAATTCTCCCTTACAGAGTTCAAAGTATCTCCCACAGAGAAAGTTTACCTAACCTGACCATGCACTCCACATCCTGCTTGCGCCTGATCCAAAGTGGACCAGACCCTACTGTGAGTCAGGGAGTCTCAAACCTCATACAGACCCATGATCCTCCAATTTTGGCTCTGTAAGTCACTCTTCAGCCCTCAGCATCATTTCAGTCCATGGGGGAACACCCACTGTCTCCAGCTGGCATGGTGTTGTGACAAGAGGGTAGTGTAGGAACACTACTGCATGGGATGTTAACTCTGTACTTAGTGCTTCTTGACTCAAGAATTACTGTTCTTGAACTGGAAATCTGATATATTAACATTTCCAACATTACTTTAATAGATCATTATCATCACCTTGCTGGAACTGAACTCTTTCAGGCAATCAATAAATACATTTATCATCAGAAAACATCCTGCAATGAAAAATGCTTATAGTTAAATACAACACCTTTGCAAAATATTTTTTTCCCCCTGAAAAATTCAAAGTTTAATACTAATGGCCATTCTTCAGTGAAGACAGTTACAGAAGCAGAAAGAATCATCAACACAAGTGAGCTCTCACTGTCCCTGCTACAGACCTTCCCCAGCATCGTCTACAGTCACCTGGCCTTCCTGCCTTGGTTTCCCCAAGCTGCGCAAGGGCTTATTTTGTTGTTGTCATTCCTCCCCCCACCCCCAGTCCCAAAGCCACTCAAAACTGTGCCAAGCCCTCACTAAAGAGGCAAGAGAAATCAACCCTGCCCTGTAGTTCTCTCAAGCTAATTTCAGACATGATGTAATGAGTGGGTGGTAACAATACAGCAAGGCAGGACAGGAGAGAAAGGCCCAAACAGCACTGTTGCTGTTAGAAGGAAACTGAGCAAAGAGCAAGTGCAAGCGAGAATAAAACAGATTCTTTCATTCTTCAATAACGTGGTGTTTTGTTTTTTTATATATAACAAGGAAGAGGAAGCAAACGGTCATCTCCTTAGGTATCTGGTAGGTGTTTGGAAGAAACAAGTTTCCAGAAAGAACTTACTAGGCAGGGATACAACCTTTGTCTTGCTAGACCAGCTATCTCTGTGCAGTGTTACCTGAAAAAAGGAGAAGGCAGGAACAGGCAGTGCAGTGCATCAGAATTGCCAGCAGGACAGACCGGATGGGAAATTCAAAGAACTGAGAAACAGCAGCAAGCAAGAAATAGGTCTGCAGAGTCTTGAAGGGTCAGCTTGGATCTGAGGGAGTAAGGAAAAAAAAAGGGCACAAGGTGGAAAGTCTGTGTGACTGAAAGGGCAGCAAGGTGTTCCCAGCAGGTGCTTGCCCTGGGTCTGAAGATATTTGCATTTGCCTCTGTCAAATTGGGTATTTTTGCCAGATAGGAACGTAGATGAGATACCGATGCTTTATGTAATTTCTCTTTTCTGTCTCAAGATTTATCCATGACAGAAGATGCTGTATGTATTCTGGACTAAGTGGAGGAAAACCAAACCAAAATAAATAAATATTCTGCCCTCTCTGTTCCTGTTCAGCCCTGCTGACCTTGCTCAGTACAGCCTGAATTGCTGAACTTCCTGATCTCTCAGGTCCCGATTTTGTCACTTCCTTGCACTTGCGCAATTTGTGTGTGTGTGTTAAGTTTGAAGGTTTGCTGGCAGCAAAGGAGAACTTCAAATCCAGACACTTCTCCTGTTTACTTGCTGTGTGCTCTTATCTCCTTTTGGATATGAATGCAACCTCAAACTGGAGAGGTTTACAAGAACAGAGTTTTCACTTCCTTTCAGAAGCTTTTGGCAATTTCTAAGAGCTGAAAGGTAATTATTTTGGCACAAAGAGGCACCAAAGAATCTTTTGACTATGGCATTCCTGTATAAGGTTTCCTTGACACTTTTGTCTGAGAGAAAGAAGAAAGAGGAGTAATAGAAGCCCACATTTATCTTTTTGAGATACAGAACAGCTTCACTACAAGAAGGAATTAAATAGGCAAGAGTTCTTCAGGTTGGGAAAAAAAAAGTGACTGCAGAGGGAAATGATAGCTATAAAATCCTGAATGGAGAAGGTATATACAGAATAATTGTTCACATTCTCTTACAGTATAAAAGCTGAGGGGGCATCCAACAAAGTCATTAAGCATCAGGTTTAAAACAAACACCCAAAAGGAAGTATTTTTTCATACCACCCATAATTGCATAGTGGCAGTCATTGCCTTAAGAGACTGTGGAGACTGAAAATGGATTTTAGAAGACATTACGTAAATTCTTGGGGGACAGTGTGATCAATAGGAAATAAAGTAGCTAAGATGAAATGTTGGGGTTTTCAAATCCTTACCCTGCTGATTTCTGAAAGCCAAGAGGATACACCAAGCCAAGATTATTTTACGTGTGTACTTTTTCCTCACCTCTAACCATCTGCCACTGGCTGATCCTGGAAACAGCGTGGCAGTTCCTGTTACTCAGTGCAGAGCTACAAGGACGAGTGTTGCACATCAGTAATGAGCAGCGAACAGTTCTCTGCATTCTCCTGCTTGGCTCTTCTGTATCTTCTGGCAGGCTTCCTCCTAGGGTAGGAAATACTTTTGGCAGAGCTTCACAATCCAACCCTCCCCCCATTTTCCCTGCTGCAACCACACTAATAATTGTGCAGAGAGAGAATATTGCATTCACTCTTCCTAGTGAAGGGCAAATCTCAGATTAAAAAAAAAAAGGAAAAAATGTAATTCTATGTTTTCATATTTAATTGTAGCCTCTGTATCTCATATTCAGTTTTCAAAGGGTAGAAAACGCAGCTGTCCTCCATTCTCGGTCAGAAAGCTCCCCAGTCCCCAATAACGATTTGATACTCTCCACAACACAGTAGAGACAAATTAAGGCCATCAAACAACAGCTCTCCATAATCAAGTGAAAGTAACAATTCACCTCAGACAGCAAAAAGACAAGGAAAAATACAAACAAAAGAATAAAAAAAGTACCACGTTGAAGTTACTCAGTTTCATTTTTAAAAAAGTAACTTTCATTAAAGATTTTATATTCAATATTTATAAGAGACAAGAATTTGCAATTATGATTATGCCCAGCTTTTTTAAAAAAAGCTGTAATAACGCCAATTCTCTTCCAAACAATTTCAGAACAGTCAGAAACATTTTCAAATTTCAATTATTCCCTATTCAGCTAAATCTATTGTGTTTGCAAGGAAAGTCCAACTGAACTGGGAGTTTGTGCCAGCTATTTCCCATGTCACAACATGCTCATTTGTCACCCCAACACTTCTCCAGCTTTGCGCAACGCATACTCTACAGCCTCCCCGAGCCGAGGGCAGGCAGCTTGTCCCTTATCCCCCCAGCTGCCCTACCCTTGCCTGCTGCCCCCTTCAATCTCCCCTTCCTCCCAACACATATTCCTCCTGCTCCCTCATTTTATCATCTAGCAGCAGGGCAGAAAAGAAATAAGAGGAGAAAGCAGCAGAGAAAGGGGGAGGGAACAGGACATGGTGGGTGATCCGTGCTGGGCACAGACTTTACGCATACATAAGAGAGGATTGAAAATTCAAGGGGGAGACCACAAAAGCCTAGTGATGGTCCAGCACAGCAGAAATACACGAAGAGCCGCTGATGACTCAAGGTTTCCATAGCACTTGTATTCTCAGCTTTGGAGCACACTAAACAAAAAATACAAAGCAAGTGGTACTTGCACTAAGGCAGGGGGGTCCTAGGCTGCCCAGTGCTACTACAAGCTTGGTTCCCCTGGGAAGAAAATTGCCAGTACTGGACTGGGCCTTTTATGGGTTAGTATCTCAGTGCCAATGATTTGGATATTCCTACCAGGACCATGCAGCCCTTTTGTCCCTCTCCTCAGTTCCTACTTGTATTAAGCAACCCTGACAGAAGAGAAAGTAAAACTGCAGGAAAACAGAACTAAGTAAAAAGTAAAACAGGGGAAAACACTTGAAAAAGTAGTCCTGAAAAACGTAGATCAGAAGGTAAACAAGCACAGAAAGAAGCACAGTTCTAATGAGACTCTTATTTTTTTTTAGAAAGAGACAGAACTACACAAAATATATAAATTATTCATCTGAAACCATAAGTTACCCTTTGATACGCATAACAGGAACTTACCTGAAGCATGCAGCAAGCACCCACAGTCACCTTATAAATCTAAAACAAGCATAAAGGTAGAAGCTAACTTTCTTAATTTAATAACTTTCTTAATTTAAGAATTATCACCAATATATATACACTTAGCTATCAGACTACTTAACACAAAAATTAATAACATCTTATAGAGTACTAAAGCACGCTACTTCAGACCCATAGCAACAAAGGAAAAAGTAACCTCAGTCTCCTAAAAAGAATTTCAGTGAAATACAGACATTTCAGTTAATGGGCTTTGACTGGGGGCATTTTTGCTCTAGGCAGTTTAGCCTGGTGCACTTTGAGCTTAATTCTCAGAGGTATCAATCACTTGAAGCTCCGGATGAACCCAATAGGATCAGGGCCAGCTGCCCTGAAATGGTTAATCAAACAGAGGCACACAAAAATGTGAATCCACCAAAGCTTTGACAGCTGGAGATTCATCTGTAGTAAGACTAAAAGGGCAGCAACAGCGGGACCCTAAGATCCCAGGATACCCTCTGTACCTCTGGCAGAGTAATAAATAGAAAGGCTATTGCTCTGACAGTGATATCCACCACTGAGCATATTATTTTCCAAATGTGGCACAAGTTGCAACACACAGTACTCCAGCATGAAGAAGAGCAGTCCCTGGGCCTGAAGAGAGAGCGGGACAGCACCTGTAGCTATGTGGGTTGTGGCTCCTGCGAGGAATGCTGCTATGGCTGGGGCATTCCTCATTAATTAAATACAGTCCCTAGGCTGCCAGCCAATTATCCCTATAACCCTCCCGTGGCTATGTTTGAAAACCTATGGTCAAACAAAGGATACATGGAGAGCTTAGAAGGTAAGTAAACTCAAATTTAAAGTCTTGCTGCGTACCAGATAAAATGATAATATTTTTCTTACTCATTTACTATTTTCAAAACACAAGCAGCAAAGGGTATCTGTTATCAAGCTGAACTCTTACTTCCTGTCTCACAAAGCTGCAGCTCACTTGCAGAGACTCAGAAGGCCATCCCCTGGCCCTCTGCATCCAGGCTCTGGTACCAGCACACCCACAGGACACCAGCAGCTGGTGATGTGGCAAGCAGGGAGGGCAGTAAAACAAGGTAGGGCGGTGCTACAGCAACGTTTCGGAAAACTGCTGTGCTCAGTGCAAGTCTAACATAAACTCTTGCAGTCGGCGCACCCCTTTGCCGAAGTACAAAATGAGAGTCTTATCTTTTTCAAAGCTTTTCTTGAAACACTATACAGAGCTGTCTGTGTACAAGCATTATATTCAGCTGTTCCTTTTCCCAGTAGATAGTCAAAAGAGTGCTATCTAATTTCATAGACCAGGGCTACGCTATGGCTTCTGTCTCAAAATGGAATTTTCCCCTAACTGCATTAAAATGAAAGAAGTCCATCTAAGAAATGAGACTGAGGTTAATGAATGACTTACAAGCTTTAGGTTTTTTGCTAGCTGTTCTTTCCTACCGAGATTTATTTTTTCATCATAGCCTAATCATTAATTTCACATAGGTATACAACATACACATGCTCAACTGGCAGCTGGCAGTGGCCACATCTTGACTCCTGCCAAAATCCACTTATGGGGATCTAAACAGGCTCAGTAAAAATCCTCACTTTGTGACTGCTGTCCAACCAAGAAAGCAGGCAGAAACAATTCTGTCACAGCCAGGTCTTTCCACAGACCCTGCTTTCATGTTAATTTTTATTTATTGGCACAGAGGAGTTTCCTGCATCATGGGCTGGAAATCGCCTCTGCTGCACTTCCAAAAGACATCGAAGGATTTTGGTATCAGTCACTGTGTCAGGCAGGCCATAAACCAAATTTTAACAGACAATAGCAAAAAAAAATCCTGAATCATGAACTAGCATGACAGAAACTCAGTCCTCCCTCTGAAAACACTACTGTTTATTGCTGCCTAGGTCGATGAAACTATAAGCGAACTGCTTTAGCAAACCCCATAAATTTACATGTGTCAATACTCTGCATTGTTATTTCTGAAGATATCTGAAAAACGATTAAGATCAAAAGCAGGTGAGCCTCAAATATAGTAGCTGAACAAAAACTCAGTGGTCTGTGTGGCATCGAGGCTAACCTGTGGCTTCTCCAACAGATTCCCATGCTATTTGAATTTTGGATGGGGGAAATAAACATGACAATTTTCAGGGATTTCCGTGGAGAAAGTGTAAGAATTTTTGGTTTCAAGGTCTAGGGGCTATTTTCTACTCCCTCAAGAGGACCAGACCTTTATCCAGTGGCTCGAGCCATGCCAGATGTCCACCCCAAAATCCTGGAAAAATGTCAAACACCTAGCCTGGCTTTGACAGGGTCCAGTTAAATCCCATTATGGGCAGACTGGAAGAAGCTCTCTGGATGAGCTCAGATTTGGTCTGGGATTTTAACAAAGTGAAACTCTTCTGCCCAACCATAGTTACAGGCATGTCATAGAGCTCTAGTAACAAATTACTAATTTGTGTGAAAGTCAAACCTTCTGTATCTTATCAAAAACAAAAAAGGCGAACATAAATGACCAGCAAGATTGAGAATCAATGATGCTTTTGTATTACTTGTGTTCTTGCCAATAATTTGGCTTAGTGACAAATATTAATCCCAACTGTTAATAGTCATATAAACTAACTCACATCCGATGTGCTTCAAATGGTTTAAGTGTTTTATTCTCATTCACTGAGGGAGAAATTAAAGTCAAATTAGTGTGAGTCAAAGGCATTTTTGTGACTGAAAATCACAGTTGACTGCTGTGTGCCTCATTTTCTTCACCAGTAAAGAAGGCATAATTTTGACTATTGGTTATGTTTGATTTTTTTCAGAACTTTTACACTTACTGCCTTTTTAATTTGAATTAAGTGACAATTGCAGTCTGGTCTTAAATGACTTATGCAGGGCCATACATTGAGTATAAGGAAGAAATGAGAACAGAACCTCTATTTCCTTACTTATAAATCATGAGCTTTAACCACTCTTCAGTGCTGCCTCCCTTACTGAAATAAGAAACCATAAATGCAGGCAGTTCCAGTTTTCAGATTATATGATCCCAGCCTTCCTCTTTTGTTGTTGCTCATTCATCCTTTTTATGTAACTGTTCCCTTAGCTGTGAAAAAAACATAAAGGTCAACTTGACACTGAACTGTATCATTTGGAAGAATTATCAAAATTGTGGAAAAAGCTTAACAGATTGTCACCCATTCTCTTGATTTTGGGGAGACAAGATGTTTTAACATTATTCTAAACACAATTGCTCCAGTGAACTACATTCAAAACACTTTTGCTATCAAATTTTCTGCCTACGATTGTGTGTGCTACAGGGGGAAGCTGTAGATAAATGGCAGAGCCTTGCTAATGATTGTACATAGGGCAAAAGTAGGGTCAGATAGCAGTGCTGTTGTATTCAGTAAATTCAATGGATCCACTTTATATCTCGCCTTGCTATAATTTCAGTGGTATTACTTTATTGACTTTTATGCTAATATAATCCAAAATATCCCCACTTGTAGACTGTTTCTCCTAGTCAAAAATTTCTTAAGAGTATAGTAAAACTACATTGAATGTATCAGTATTACTACAAAAAGTACAAAGAAACTAAAATAGAAGGCATACCAAGGATACACCAAGTGCTGTATCTATGTTGTCTGTATTGAACTGTGCTGTTAGCACTGTATTTGGGAAAGGAGCAACCCAAATGCTGCACTACACCGGAAGTTTTATGAGGATCTGTGCATCAGTTATGCTGAAAACACCTTTCTCATCATAAGCCCACTTTTACTGTAATTAAATGCTTCAAGAAAACAGTAACTTTGTCAAAAAATCATTTTAGGGGAACAGCAAAAATTCTGAGACAGCCTGGTGTCATTTCAATATTTTCCCTTCAAAATACTTTTTCAGTACTGGACCATGCAGCATAGTGCCTACAAATATTACAGGGCAATACATCATATTACAGTACAATAGAGACTAAATTAAAACAGAAGTTTCAATCTATCCATAACGCACATATTTTCTGAAAGTTTCAGTTTCGCTGCAAATAACAAGCTAAATTTCACAAAACTCGTAAGAGAGATCTCTTCTTCCAGTATTCATCACGGAATTTCCTGTTTTTCCATTTCCCTGTGCTGAGCCGGGAGTTGGGTGGGCGCAGTCCTGCAAGGAGAACATGGCAGAAAGACTGCTTGTGGGCTCGCTGCGATGGAAGACATTTGCAGTTCAGGCGAGAGCTCAAGTCACCTAACTTTCACCACGCTCGCTCTCGAGCTGGCACGCTCTCGTCCTTCTCAGCTGCCGCCAGCGTGCTCACCGGGCAAAACTGAGGAGGAGGTGAAAAGCAGCATGTGGCAACGCCAGGCTGCGCGGCTGCAGCGGGAGAGCTGCCGAGGCCTCAGCTCTGCAGTGGCACAGCGGGCAGTTCCCACAGCAACCCGCAGCTCCCGGCCGCCTCTGCGCAGGCAGCACCGAGCTGGCAGGCTGCTGCTGAGCATGTCGGAAATTCTGCAAGAAAGGTTACCAACTTCAAACAGACGGAGATTACGCTCCAACAGGGTTGCAGCCAGTCCTAATGTGGCCAACCTCTGCCTCCCCACAAAAAAAAACAACACCTCGGTGCAGAACCGTCCCCTACGTTGCGCTCAAACTGTGCAGATGCTGCAGGTCTGTGATTAAACCCCAGGGTACACCGCAATTCTCCTGCCACTCCCAGCGGGGACATGGGAGCTTTGCTGCTTTGCAAGCTTTTCCTTGTCCCCACTGACATTTGCATGCGTTTCCAAAAGGTTATTCTATCTGAGTGGCAGCTGGTCATCACACACATACACAAATTAAATTAATTTAATACCAGATTTTGTTATGTTTGCATTTCAGAATAAACATAATTCTGCACCAGAACAACAAGCAATGTGAAATGAGATTTACAAATGTGCTGGTACAAGCTTGCACATGAGCCAGTTGCAGATGATTGATATGATGACTGACACTATAATTTAGCTTTTTATGCAGCTTAAATGAGCACTCAATTCTGTACCCTTTAATCACAAGGTGGCATTTCATCTCACAAGTAGTCAGCTTTAGTTCAATAAAAGAAAGAGTGCCCAATAGGAATAGGCAAAGTAGGATGAGGCCTCAAAAAAAAAAAAAAAAAAAAACAGATCAAAAGCATTATTTGAAAAATGAAATATTAATATGGGCAAGGCTTCCAACTAAATGTTTCCTTTGGTATTTGCTCAAGTGAATGTTATACCTCTAGTGGCAGTAGAAGTGAATTACTTAGTATAATGACTGGAAAATTCGGACTACAGTTAAGTAGTTTCTACATCTTGGATATAGGTATGTACATACAAAAACGTACGTCATTTTTGAAAAATGAAATCTTAAATCCCCGTGTCGGTAATTCACACAGCTCAGAGCCTGACAGTCAAGCAAGAGACATGAGTAGGCCTTTCCAAGTTAAATACTGTAATTTGTCCAAATAAAATGACAGAACACAGACTCACACCCTATTTGGATGTGCCTATGGCTTCTGCTTAAGTTACCAGATATGTCCATTACCTACTCTCAAAAGAAAGTTTGTTATAAAAATGCTAATGTACAGTTTGTCCCTTCAGGGACAGGGGAGGGCAAACTGGACGCTACAGTAGTGCTGGAAGACACATTACACTTGAGAGGGAGGCGTAAGGCAAGACTGGTTTACACTGTGACAGTGCCGGGAGTCTGTCTGTGGACACCTATCTCCTCCCAAATCCAGCTGTGTTGACACAAGAGTCCTCCCCCAGTCTGCCCAGGGGCTTGTGAGCATTGCCCTGCAACAGGTTACCACCCCTCTGATCCGGATATACTCGTTCTAACACTCCCTAACCTATTTCAGTGAATATCAGCTGGGCCAACAAACCCTTATTGCTTCAAATGTTAGGCCACGGTTGCACAGACATTTTTTCTTCCCTGCAAAGCAAGCTCCAGCTATTTCTACTCCCCAGTCTTTGGCTATGGTTTTCAACCTCTACATCTCCTCCACCCACCCACCCACCTCCCCCCTTGTTCTATGCACTATTTCCTGGATTTTTATAAACTTAAATTGCTTTTTTTTGGTTTGTTTTTACTTTGTTTTGTTTTTAAGTTGGATTTGCCCCACACCCCTGATTCACTTACCTAAATGTTAAGGTCTGTGCTGACACAATGGAGGAGATGGCAAGTGGCTGGAAAAAATGGCCATAGGGTTCCTAAGTCAAATTTGTCTCCAGAAGAAATGTTTGGAGAACCATGGCCTGATACCCTATAATCCCCCTCTGAATTTGTCCTCTGGAAACTACATGACTTGTTTTACAATCACCTCATTTACAATCTCAATCTCTTATTAGCATCATGTTCTCCAGATCCACCACTCAATCAAGTCCACAAAGTTTTTTCCTGGCCTGGGCCTTCACCTAAGTAATTCAGGATGTGGCTATTGCTGAATTGTACCCTCCCATACACAGTTCAGAATATGTCAAAGGCAGCTTGCTTCTAATGCCTTGGAGTCAAAGGAATCACAGTAATACCAGATGGAGAAATAACCTCTAACCACTGTGTATGTAATCCAAGTACTGGTAGTACCTATGCTGATGGTGTCATGTTCAAGTCAGTGCCTGTAGATTATCTACACTGTAAACTCCTCAATTATTGGAGGCAGTAAAGCCCAAATCCAAAGCTTTTTGAATTTCCAGGTCAGAGATCAACTCTGGCCCACATGCCTCCCAGATTTCTATTTTCTGCAATGTGTTTGCGAAGTACCAAAGGCTGCACAAAGAAAATCTGCTAGCAGCAATAACACTTGCTTGTTCTCAGCTCCTAGTTTTTTGAAAATCCTTTGTCTTTGTCCTGCTGACCATAATAAGGAACGAGTACAACAGGAAGGACAAGTGGCTTCCAGAGTAATTCCCAGCAGAACTCCATGAAGGAGCAGGTCTTGGCGCCATGCTCAAGAAACAAAGCATGCGATTTAAGAGTCCTTCAGAAAGGAGGCAGGATCAGAAAGAGAAGGACAAATGGTACTTGTGGTCAACTTTTAAAGTCAAATCTAAACATAGGTATTGGCTAGCAAAGTAGCAAAGCCCTCAGTAAGGCTGCCCTGTCTCCCCTATACAGCTGCACAAAGACTTAATAATTTGCACATGTAGAACACTTGAGCAGCAGAGGTGCAAAATGGATTGTACTGAGTGAAGCCTTTAATAAGATTTTGATAACAATAATTTTTATGTTAATCTCCAAAGAGTTTGCTTTTGTAACATTCAACTGATAAGCATATAATCTAGTTTTAATTTAATCTCTGCAGGTGTTTCCCAATAGTAAATGTTAAATTTTTATTGCTTCCTTAGGCAGTAATAATAGGGAAAATCACTGTGAGGCTCCTACTTGTCCATTTGTATGCAGATAGCATCATATTTTATAATAGCTGTAAATCTGTCAGGCTGACCTCTTACTTTTGAGATGACATTATTAATAAGTGTCAAAACTGAAGTAAACATGTTTGGAAGGAAAATGAAATAGAGATGTTATTAGAGGTCTAATGAAACAACCGTTAACTGCCTATTTCCGAGAGATGTGTGCGCACATCCTCGAAAGAAGCGGAGACCATGCTGAGTTTGCAGCTTTTCGATAAGGAGGACAATGAAGATTCTCAGCAGGGTCCTACAGACAACGCAGAAATAGATCCTACACTTCATAAAGATGATGACTGTCTATAAAACTCTAAACGTTTGCTCTCTCTGAGGTTTCTAAATGATTATAAATACTGTGATGTCTAAGACCCAATTATGGCTTCTTTTATACAGCTTCACGGAACAAAGCATATGTCAAGAACTCCTACATGAATAACCATAAGCCCAGACACAAAGTAGAAAGAAGTGAACCCTGATACCTGTCTGAAGTACAATACAAGTATACTTTGTGCAAAATTCACTCAGTATAAGACGTGAGCCAAACAAATGAATGCTTAGATCTCACACTGGCCTTATTCTCAAGAAATGAGCGTGCATGAAACCTGCCCTTGGTTAGTATTTTAAACTGAGCTATGCTTTAGGCTATACTTTTCCAAATCATTTTATCTGTTCTGTAGCAAATATGGCTTTCTGGCATGCTGTACTCACCATAGGCATGTCTCAGGGGCCATTAGTAGGGGCACAGAGCTAAGGTAAAGGACTTCTAAGCTGGAACTGGCTTGCTTCCAGACAGTCTGGAGCATGGGCAGTGAGAGCTCTGAGTTGTCTTTACTCTCTTGTATAGACACGTCCTGAAAGGGATTACACTTTAACAGAGGTTTAGATATTTCCTCAATGGTACTTAGATATCTGGCTCCCAAGGTCCACATTATTAGTCATAAAAACAAACAGTCTAACCCCTGACACAAAAAAATACATGCTAGTACGTTGAAGTCCCAAGTGACGTAAAATGGGAATGCAACATGCTGCCACTGGGGGGTGGAAATTTGAAAAGTTGCCACAGAAGCAAGTCAAAAAACAAACCACAAGTTTTAATAGGTGAATTAAAGGCAAGAGAACTGCTTAGACAGTTAGGCTGAACAATTCTTGCTTCTGTTGTAAATCAGAACATGTACGCTGCTTTAAGGTGGTAGGTTGAATGCAGTATTTTCTTTCTTTGATAGTCTTTTAAAAGGAAGAAATCTTTTATGAAGTTTTGTTTGTTTTAATAAACAGGTATTAATTATAAAAAAATATCATTTTCTACAGAAAGACAAGATAAAAACATAACATGGGTGTGAATGGAAATAATACAGATACGTCACCTCATTTCCTGAGGTATCTGAAAGGCGAAGTGGATTTTCACTGCTGTGCCATGGCGAAGGCAACTGTCAAGAAAAACAAAATTCACAGGGATTATATCAATTATTTCAAAAACAGAGGTATTACAGTTTGCTTGGAGGAAGCACGATCCTTTAAAAACAAAACAAAACTATTAATTATTAAGAATTAAATGTATTACAAGCTATGGGTAAGACAAAGATACATAAAATGTGCTGCACTCCTGTCTGCACACCAGTTCTTTTCCTATCAGACTTTGTAAAAATACAATTTATTTTGTGTAACTGCTTCAGACTGAGAATTCATTAAAGGAGGCCCCCTCATAAACTGTATTCAGTGAGCCTGTCCAACTGCACCACTGAAACACATTTGCCAGTGTTACAGGCATACCGGACTAGCAGTAAATACAATTATCTTTCTGTCATGACAGATAAGGTAGAGTTTTTGCTACACAAGTGTGAAAACTACAGGAATCAGGCGTAATGCTGTGTTTCTCACAACTGTAGAAAATCTTCTCCTTGATAAATGAGTTGAGAATCTCCCATATAAAGTATTTAAACAGATGGATAATCACCACAGCAACCAAAAACACTTCCACAGAAGTCATTTAGGAGCGTTCTGCATTTGCAGACTCTAGTCTCAGGTTTCTGGCTGCAAGTAGGCCATATTTTATGTAACGGAAGACTAGCCAATGTTTTTAGGTAACTCACAGTGGTTTCCACGGTAGGTAAAAAATTAAGAGGGCCAAACATAAGCTACAGAAATGGAATCTTTTTACTCCTCAGATTAAGCTTGAAGTGACCTGACAAGCTTGTCGCAGATTCTCTACTGCATCTTATGTCTCTATGCCTTTGGATCTGTATTTCTGATTTCCTCCTCATCCACATTTTTTTCTTCTCTTTTCCCCACCTTACCAACATTGTCACAAGGACTGCAACCTCAGCCTGCCTCTGATCCCAGAAATAATTATTCAGGCAAAATAAAGTAATGTGAGGAGAAAGCAAAATAAATAATAACCTAATGATAAAGAGAACTTCCCACACATCTGACATAATTCTAGTTACTGCCACGCATGGCAGTAGTCTCCATCTTTCACATATCAGATGAGCAGTCTACCACAGCACATGGCCTATGGGCACAGCTGTATACTCCTTTCAGTATTTTTTTCATCCATCTGAAGTACTGGGTGTTGCTGGCAAGGCAGCAAGGAGAGCGTCAGGACTGTACCAATCCAGGCGTTGTGCATGCTCCACGCCAAGAAGCTCAGCATCAGCGAGTTTATCGAGCAGCTCTGTAACATTTTTGCATATGTCAGTGCTGGTGAAATAGTGATGGCACATGCATCCCTTTAATAATGCCCAGTATGGGGCACAATCTCTCTCAAGGGCCCTTTATTGCAAAATTGTCAATGATGTGGAGTTTGTGCTGATGCATCAGGCACAAGAAACCAGGACAGAAGAACATGGCTGCTACTCAGATATATACAATAGTTTCCACATTTAACTGGAGTCAACACAGGGCTTTTAAAATACCCAAATAAGCTAGAAACAAACCACTGTGGTAGGTGGGTGGAAAAGAAAGGAGTCCAGCGTGATTCCTGATTTTCAACAAGTGGTCAGTAAATGTGAACATTATTTTATGTGTGAGATAAAAAAAGCAAGAAACCAAAGCTGAGTCCTAGGAAACTTACAAATGGAGATCTAAATGTACTCTTACAGATTCTGAACTTTCTTTGTAAATGAGCTGGACAAACTGGAAAATATCAATTTGGCTAACTAATGTGCTTCTCAGTCTAGCCATTTTAAATTATGGTGTGTTTTTTTTTTTTCTAATTTGATCATTTTGTTTATTATTGATTTGAATATCTCTGAAGCGTGTTTATGTCTGCTACACTAGGAGCCTTTCCTGAGACAGGTTTCCAAAATCAGCAACACCCTTTTAATACTCAGTAAAAGCATTGTAATTTTCTAAATGTATCCTGAAGACTCAAGTCTGCAAGTCCATTTGAAAACAGTAATTCCAGTTTATTTCTAAACATACAGAAATACAACTATTAGCCAATTGAAACTTGTCAAGAAACAAACAAATTACCAGTTTTCACTGCACAGATTTTCAGAAACTCTGACAGGATTTCTATTTCCTCTATATTTTAACTGTAGTATTGAGTAATTTGTAGCCGTGAAACTAAAACTGCTCATGAGCTACCAGCAACGGTAAGACCTTCAGAGGGAAGTATTTGGAAAAAGATCAGTGCTAACACACACATCTTGGCTAAGTTGCAAAATGAGTAACTTTGTTAAGCATCTTCCATGATTTTAAATAGACAAAAAATATGTTACTTCCTGTCCTGGATTGTTTCATGATGATATTGTGAAATACTAATGGCCGCTGTGTTTGTTTCACTGTAGACGTGTGTTCGTTTCACTGCTGGGTAAAGTCTGGTAATGGGTAAAAAGGTTTTGCAATCCTGCTGGCTGGAAGGCTCAATATAAATCTTAATTATTCACCTGGCTTAAAAAATAATAATAATTAAAAAAAAAAACATTGCGGTGTTAATCTTACAGCTGGAAACGATCTTATGTGGTGAGTGTAGGGCTGCATTTTTTGCGTTATACAGTGCTTAAAAGCCCATGACAGAATAAGGCAGCAGTGAGGGCACCGGAGGGCTGAGGGACACTTCGGGGACGGCGTCAGGCCGCAGAAGTCATGAGGAGAAATGGATTGTTTTTAAGATAACAGCCTTCCCTACGAGGGAAAATCCGGGCCGGCTGCACCCCGTCCCCAGGCGTGCTCCCGAGGGGCCGGGCAGCCCCCGAAGGCCCAGCCCGGGGCCGTGCCGGTGCCCCGACCATGGCGGCGGGGCGGGGCGAGGCGCGGCGCCGTCTCGCGATGGCTGCGGCGGGAGACAGGCGGCCGCCATCCCGGCCCCATCCCGGCAGCCATAGCGACGACGCTACCGGCGGGGACGGGAGCAGCCGGGGGGGGCCGGACAAAGGGGGCGCCGCCAGGAGCCCGCACCCAGCGGCCCCGAGGGGTGAGTGCGGGCCGGGGGCGATGTGGGAGAGCGAGCACCCCCCCCCCCCCAGCCACCCTCTTCCTTCCCCTGCCCGGCCCCGTCAGGCCGAGCCTCCCCGCCGCGCCGCTCCCCTCAGCAGGGCCGCGAGGGGCGGCCGGGCCGGGCCGGGCCGGGCCGTCCCCGGGCCGGGGGCTGAGGCGGGGCCGGGGCTGGGCTGAAGGTGCCCCGGGGTGTCGCTGGGGCCGAGCAGGGCCGGCCGGGGGCCGGCTGCTTATCGCCGCCGTCAGGGCAGGGCAGGGCAGGGCGCCGGCTGCGGAGAGAGGCCGTTAGAGCGCAGCCGGAGCCCGCACCGCTGCTGCTCCTCGCCGGGTAACGAAGGGGGTGAAGCGAGCGGGGGCAGCCGGCCTCGTTTCTCTGCCTTCCGTAGGTGCGCCGCAGGAGTCCAAGCGGGCTGTCTTACTTCCCGTGCTGCCCTTAAGGAGTGTTTTCCTCAGCTAACCTGGCGTCCTGGCGTGTGAGCTGAGTGTTTGAACGTGGTCTGAGACAGGGAGAGCGACCGCATAGCGCTAATGGACACAGTACATGTTTAAGAAACGGTTTGGTACGTTAAACATAGCCTGAAAGGGATAAAATGCAGAGTAGAGCAGATGTGCCCTTGAAAGTCTTCCATAGGATTCTTCTGATAGGATGGATCGGAAACAGTGCACAGCTGTTAGTCCAGATTTCCCTGGTTTCGCATGCCTCTACGACCATACTGCAGTAACATTTATGTCATTGTCACCTTTTCAGCATCTGAAAAAAAATAAAGGGAAAAAATAATGCAGACCTAATGAGCTTTGCTGTTAGTATCAGCATGATTTATGCATGTTGTAGTCATCCGTTCTAATAGGTAACGCTCTGGGACTACTTCATTTTACAGCATCCTGAAGACAGTTACCAATTACATTTCTCATCGCCCTGTAAGGAGGTGGACAGTAGTGTACTTCATCCGAGGCCTTGCAGAGTCTCAGAGTGGTTCTGCCGGTTTGAATGTGACTATCCGCCTACTTAAATACTTTGCAGAATGTGTGCCTTCGTAGATGAGCAAATTGAGGTGAGGTTAACCAACTGCTCAAGGTCATAGAGTCAGTGACGGAGCTAGCAATAATGGAACCCAGCCGACCTGACTGCTGGGGCCGTGCTCGAATCATTGGATGACTCTCCCAAATAATTGCAGGTAGTTTAAACATTGGATTGCGTAAGTGTATTATGAGGCCTTCAAAAACTTTTGGAGAAACAAAATGTTAATAGATCTGCTTCAGATCATATGCTCTATTTGCGTGTAGCTTAAAGGTAAGATAATTGCTCTGCTTGGCATAGGGCGGAATTTTGAAGAAGACTTCATGGCTTATTTTGTAAATATGTGCTCAAAAGGCATACGTACCTCAGTCATGAATTTATTGAGTTTATGCAGTGTAGAAAGGCTTTTTGTGTGGATTCAGAGGGTAGATTATGAGATAGAACAAACATAGATTACACTGTAATTACACATTTTTAATAAGAGAATGTGGAGACTGACTGTAAAAAGGTTACCTTCTGAATAAAGTGTGTACCAGATGATATTCTGTCAAGTTATTTGACAGAAATAACTATCTATACACATATATATATGTATGTATACGTACGTATGTACTGGGAAGCCATGGTGATGACGCTGTTGGAAGTTAAAGTGGAAAAAAAAATTCCCCACTTCATTTATTTGTTCAGCAGATACTTGTTAAATAAAAACAAATCAGAGCTGGTGTTATTTCTGAACCTAAAGAGAAGTTACGTTTCACTTCATGGTGGTTTTTTTTTCTGTCAGGTTAAATTTATGAAGAAAGGGATTTCACAGGAAATGCTGGCAGATCTGTGCTATTGTGACACAAGCAGTATATATTTACTTCAGGGAGGAAAAGGGAGAAAAGATCCTTACTGAGCTGAAGAAAATATCAGTGGAAACGGTTTGTCTGGGCTTCAAAGAGTGTTGGAAAGCAATCTGGCATTATTCAGGTGTTACACTTCAGCCCCTGTCCAGTAATGAGCATTGCATTTGACAGATTACTGCAGCTGCGTGGAATTTCATTGGTGGTACTAGAAGTCCATGTGCACAGATGGTCACAGATTAAGACCACAGGTCTCAGTTTTGTAAAGAATTGTTTGTGCTTCCCTTTAAGTTCTGAAGTAATTATGGTGACCACTGACTGTACAAAAGAATCTGCTGCTTGCAGTGCACCCCGAGAACAGTGATGGACAAGTTTCTTTTAAATGAACTGGCTGGCGTGCCAAAGGCAGCCAGCTGTGTAGCTTTACTCTGGACATTTTTGAGGAGTGCTTCTTTGGGTTTGAACTACGTAAAGAAGTTCTGGTTACAGACATTCTCTGTAAAAAAAATCTTTACAGCTTCTTGTTGATGAGTGCTGTGTGAAAGATGTGCTATTGCTAATACTAAATCATCGAATCTCCGCAGTGTCTGTACAAGTTATAATGCAGTCTTTGGGAAGAATATTTTACTGACATTACTTGGCGAGGTACCCCAGCAAGGTGACTTCTAAGCCAAAATAATTCTCTCAAAAAGGATGTTTGTTGCTTGCTTAGAAACCTAGAAATTTATATCCTGAATGACACTGCTGTGTCAGCAAATGTATCTACCATAGACCTGGGTTTGCCAGGTTTTACTTCTGCCAGTTTGGAGTGGCGACTTCTTGTCCAGCCAAGCTAAATAAGAAAAGGAAGCAATAATGGGATATATTCTCTTAAGATTGGTGGCTTTCAGCCTACAAGTTTGTGGATTCCTGGGAGGTTTGTGCACTGTGTTATCAATGGATACGTGAGAAAAACAAGGCTGCTGGTAGGCTTACTGATCCACTGTTCCGCTAACATGATTTGTGGGGTTTTGGACACCTGAACTCTTGCTGTTGGCTGAACTGAAGAAACTAGAGTTGTGGTGTAATACCAGGAATCAGAATGAAACCTGTGCAATGTCTAAAAAAAAAAAAAAAAAAACAACAAACCCACTAAAGATCAAAATTGCATTAATGATTACAAATAACCATCTGTATTTGATTAAATCTAGTCATGTTAGAATATCTAGTAGTCGTTTGATATTGGTTGTGCAGTAGTTTAAAACACTTGTTAGGGAAAAAAAAAAGTTAATTTCAGAAGATGGCCTATATTTCTGTTATATAGCATTTATGCAGCATGAGAACCAGTGGTTCTTCCATGTGCTTACTGTATATTGCATGGAGCTAATTCCATTAAAATTTTTTTTTTCTTCTGCCTGTGAGAAAGAAGAAATGATTTTGTGTGCCTATGATTTGGCAGCTTTTTTCACGTTACATCTTCATATAGTCGTCATATATTTGAATGGAACAGTGAATCTCACTTTGCAACAGTACGTAAAATTGTTCAATAAATAATACTTACAATTGCTGCACGAAGTGATTTTAGAGTTCGTTAATTCTTCTGAAACAAAACAGATTTACCAAAATTCCAAAAGCACTGTAGAACTCAAATGGCTACTTACAGATCTATTTCTTTTTCTAGACCCTTCTTAATACGGTAGCAGAACATCAACTTGGAACACTATCATTGGGGATTTGTTTTCAGAATATTATTAGTAGCGTTTCAGTGAAGTGGAAATAAACCTCTGCTCTGAAAAGAAGCTGGATCTGGGGGAAGGACTTTCCAGTAAGAACCATAAATTTAAGTTCTCCAAGGATGAGTTGTTATTTTAAAAAATAAAGAAATTGAGAAGCTTAGTTTGTGAATAAGAATCACAACCTGTAAGTCTGAAGATACGACAGGGACTACTAAAATAGTCTAGGTAATGTTCTAGTAAACAACTAAATTTGTGTCATGTTTCAAGTATGAAGCATGTATCTGGTGTTTGGCAGCATGAACAGCATGATATTTACAATGTGACAAATAAGCATTTATTTTTTGTTTGTTCTTAATGCTAAGGCGATTCGCTGCTAGAAATCTCAAAAACTAAATGTGCTATGTTGCAACGAGATCAGATTATTAGTCTGGAGAACAGTTTAAATGGATGTTTTATAAAGCTTCATTGGAAGTGGAAATTATAGTTAATAAGTCAGTGGGAACTTTGTTCTTCTGATGTTTTCTACAGTAGAATAAAGTTAAGCCTCAAATGACACCTTTAGTTAGGTAACTAATCTATAGGAGGTACAGTAAAATGTGACATTCTTGCGGAAAATATATATGTAGCTATTTCACTTGGTTTTGTCTGTAGTTTGTAAAGTCAGTGACATGCACGCTGAGGAATCTGGCCTTAATTTTATTTTATGAATTGCATTTGGGATTGTTGCTTGATCAGGTCATAGGTTCTGGTTTTAGTTCTGGAATGCCACTCAAAATAAAACAAAACTGTGGGGATGGTAGAAGCGGAATTATGGTGGTTATGCTTTGTTTAGAGACAGTGGTGGTAGAAAACATTTCTTGTTTTTTAACCCAGTAGTAAATCCGAAGTCTGTTTGGTGTTAATCATCCCAGTTATTTTTCAGTTCATTGCCAGTAACTACCATGCAAGCATAACAAGACCTGAGCTTAAACAAAGCATGAAGATGTTCCCCATTCCTTTGTTCTGAATCTGTAGGGTTTGACATACCTCAGTGCCTATGCGAGCAGATACCTAAGTTGCTATGCCTCATCCAGGAACGTTCTGAGTAGGTCACCACTGCAGTGAGATTCTTGCCCAAATGGTGACTGCTGCTGCCTTACACCTCTGTGTTTCCTCATTTCTGCTCTTTTCTCAACTGTTAGTTAGCCAAGGCAAGAACGGCATTTATTTTTTTGTTGTTTGGTTTGTGTTGCAAATGTTTGACCATTATAAGCAACCCTAGTCATAGACTGGGACCCCAGAATCTGTTATACACTGAAGAAGTGCTTATCCGTTTATTTTATAGCAGTTTGTTAAATAGATATACATCTGATTCTTTTTTTTTTTTTTTTAATATTTCCATGTTTTTAAAGAATTTAAGTACAGGTAGATACATAACCAGGCATCAAGTTTTTTATTTTTACACATTTGTTGTCTGTCTCAGTTTAGTATAGATTCATGGAAATAATCTTGTTTTCTTTTCCCTTTTTTTCCCTTTTTTCCTTCAGAATTGCCAAAATGCTTTGGAATTCTTAAACGATTCAAAAACTGAAGTCCCCGAAGATACAAAAATCATAAGAACACAAGAAGCAGCAAGGAGGATTCAGTGCCAATGCAGCAACAAAGAAGACAACCAGAGTTAGTGGAAGGAAATCTTCCTGTTTTTGTTTTTCCTACAGAACTTATATTTTATGCAGATGACCAGTCAACACACAAGCAGGTGTTGACTCTATATAACCCCTATGAGTTTGCCTTAAAATTCAAAGGTGGGTTTCTTAGGTTAAGTTCTACTTAAGGATTAGTTGGTGATCTTGAAAAGTCCAGTTTTAATTCATGTAACATTATATTTGTGGCAAAACCAAACTTGTGTCTTTACATATATCTGTTGATGAAATTAATGAGGTAATAATTCATGACTTGTTACCACTACTGTTCTTTTCTTTGCAGTTCTTTGTACAAGTCCAAATAAATATGTGGTGGCTGATGCTGCTGGTACAGTGAAGCCTCAGTGCTGTGTTGATATGTAAGTAAAAGTGTTTTTGGTTTTTCCTAATAGTAGGATATTTGATTACCTTAATTTCTTTTATTATTTTAAGAGGTAGTAAGTGACAGCATGCCTAGTATAAATTAAATTCTATAAATACTATGTTTTCCTAATCTCTTGTATTCTTTTGGCCACCCCATCTTTGCTATCCTGTTACCGTAGGACAGAAGTAACAATTTGCAGATACTCCCTTCTTTAATTTTCTCTTTAAGCATAAATAAAATGCTAGTAAATGCATCCTGTAGTATACTGTTTAAACCATCAGTGAGAGTAATACGAGCCTCCTGTGAGTACTTTTGTGTTACTTCTAACAAGAAGACCAAGACCCCCAGGGTTGGGATTTCTTTGTGAGAAATATTTGTTTGCAGATTTGCAAAATGAAAATGTATGAAGTTCTACTGAACACACTTTCCTGGGACATATTTAATAAAGGTACTTTCACCTACCTTTCACCCTGACCACCTCTCTTGTTCTTTCTTCCTCTGTTCTCCTCTTCCCTCCCCTTTACTTGCTTCTCCATTCAGGTCCCAACCCAGTAACAGAGGGAAGATGAACCCTGGCTAAGTTACCACAATATTGTGTAGGGCCTGTAGGCTGCTATAATTCAAAGTGGAGGAAGCAGTAGTTATATAAGCTAGAATAGCCCAACTTCTTTCATCATCTGTTTGCCATGTTATTTCTGTGCTGATGTACAGGTACAGCTGAAGAAAGGATGACATGCCTGAAAGAGTAGACTGAGCTTTCTGACTAGAAATTTGTCAACTGTAAAACACCAGGAACCTCTGGTCAATTAATGTCCATAAACAAAAACCCCGCTATTGAATGATTTGTCTTTTGTCAAATAAATAATAATGTGCTTGGGGAATGGCTCTTTCCTGTAGGCTGGTTTCCTTAGGTGTGTTTTGGAAAATTCCAAGGACTCACCAAATAGAAAGGGTATTTAAAATATGGAACTAAAAAGTTTAAATGGGCAGGGGCAAGAATCCTAAAAATGGAACAAAGTTAATATACCAACGTGTCTGTCTGTAAACTACTCTAGTCTTTAGTAGACACACAATCTTGATGACATTTGATCATCTTAAATGTCTTCTATTAAATAAAGAAAAATAAGGTGTATCCATGTTTCCAAGGGAGTTTTTGTGTGGCAGGAAACCCATCTCATTCCGTTGGTTGTTGTCTAAGGGCAGTGTTTACTTCCAAGATATGAGCAGTACTATGTAAGTATGGCCATTTGCCAGATAAACAGATATTCTACAGAGCTTCCAATTATGCAATGGTCTCTAAAAAGAAACAGGAGAATGTATCTGTTTATAAGGGTCTGCAGAAAACATCTCTTTGCTTGGCAGCAGATGCATGTTCTCATAGCACAGTGTTACATAAAGATTCTGTTTAGGTTAATTGGTACTATGATACTAAGAGGAGAGAAAAAATTAAGAAGGAAGTCTCAAAGAAATGGAGCTGAATCTGCTGTTGTGATATGCTCAGAGTTGGATGAATTAGGATTATCAGGGGAAAAAGCCTTTTTGTTTCAGTGAAGGCAGTTGCCCAGCCAACACTCAGCTTCCTGAAAGCCTGTCATAAGCACACTTTTAGCTTCTGAAGTGATGTAATACCGCAAACATTCCCGTACCTTTCTAGCTTAGGATGACGTAGTTTCTGTTTCCTTGTTAAATAGACTGTTCAAACCAGATATCAAGCATTAGCACTTTCTCTGTGATCGTAGATCGCTTCAGGTGATACAACTCCTTTAACTTAAGTCTGAAACAAGAATCTATTTTTTGCAGCATTTTAATCGCGTATGTTATCACAGAGATTTTTTTGAAACAATTTTAAGAGCACTATCCTATATTACTAAGGAGAAAATCACTTTTTCCCCTCAGGAGATGGCAACCTTCTTGAAGTCACATCACTTACAAATAGGTATTTTTTCCAGGTTAGCTATTATTATCTTAGAAATTTAGAATAGCCTTTCACCAAAAAAAAAAAAAAAAAAAAAAAAGGTCCTCCACTTTGGAAAAACACTTAAAATCTGTATTAACCCTTAAGAGCTGATACGACTTAAAAACTTGCATGTTCTAGTTTTTTAGTGCTAAATATGGATTTTCATAATGAATCATAAATGCAGAGAGGAGGCAGGTGAGCAGAACAGTGTGCAGAGTTCTGTGTTGACTTTGATCAGTGTTATTTTAAAACTGCCTTTTATAGGCCCTGCATGATTTTTTTCCCATGAAATAATGTAAAACTAGAAGCAATTAACAACTACCAGCCTGCCTTACTATCGAAGCCATCTTGGTCAACCTGTTCAAAACAGGTTCAGAGTGGTTGCCGGACAGTATAAAAGTTGCTAAAGGAAAACACAGACTCCAGGTATGACTCAGTGTGTGCCTGCACTGCAGTCTATGTTGTGATTGCAGCTTGGGTAGGTAAACCTGGCCTAGCTCTTGCTAGCTAGTGAAGTATCTACGGCATTTCAGTGCTGCAAAATATTCGCAAGGTAGCTACTAGATTGATGAACAAGGCTCTAACAGCTCTACTGTCTGTCTCTGTATCCAAACATGCTTACTGAAACACAGGTGAGAAAAGTTTATGTAGATACATAGCTGTAATTCTGACTGCAGTTAGATGCTCTAAATCAGTGGCTTTCTGATTTTGAAAATCCCTTTACAGCTAGCTGACTCTCATCCACAGAGACAATGAGTGTAGCATCTGGGAAAGTATAATTTTAAAGCTTCAAGCCTGCTTTGCTCAAAAAGCTAGACTTTTGCCATCACCTTGTCTGTCCAAGGGTTCAGCAGTCCTACTTTTCTTTTCTTCGTTGTCTGCCCCAGCTCCCCTTATACCTTCTAGAAATCACTTGCCAGCATCAAACAGTTCTGCTAAAAGAGGAAGCATCTTTCAAATAATGAATGTTTCATGAAGATTGGCAGATAGGTGCCAGATTGAGGCAAAGGTGTGTTCTTAGATAAAGAATTAACTACTCTTTTTGGCTAGCCAATTGCAGCATCTGTTTAGGAACCAGAATACCCTGTCATAGCGCAATGAATGTAGGGAGGGGAGAGAGAAGGCAAGACCAAATCTTCAAGAACATTGTGTGCTGGAGGATGGAATGGGGATCTGAACTGGGGGGCGGGGGAGAAAGGGGAAATGTTGGGATTGTAGGACGTAATTCCACAGGAGACATAGACTAGACAAACTAGTTCCTCTGTTTGAAAACGTTGTTTTCCTCTGCAGTGTGATTCGTCACAGAGATGTTCGGGCTGCTCACTACGGTGTGATAGATAAATTTCGTCTGCAAGTGTCTGAGCAGAGCCAGAGGAAAGCACTAGGGAGGAAGGAGATTATTGCTACTCTACTTCCATCTGCAAAGGAACCACCACAACAAAAGGAAGAGGAGGAAAAGCGAATAAAAGAACACCTGGCTGAAAGTGTCTTTTTTGAGCAGACTTTGTGTCAACCAGGTAGTTGAAATCTTTTACCCCTCCTGTCCTCTGAGTCAATTTGGAATAGCTCAAGTGACTAGAAAGACTAGATGAAAATAAACTTCAAAAAAAAAAATCAGTCTTACAAATAAATAAAGAATTAATCACTGAGGGACGATAGCACTCAAGAACCAAACTATGGCAGTACTGCTTGTGCTGTCTTGATTAATCATGACTTTTTTCTGCCCCGAGTTTCGTTATTGTACCTTGGAGAGTACCCTCTATATTTTTCTGGTGCAGCAGTTCTGTTACTGCCAGTGGGAATTTATCTGCAAAAGGATCAGTTACTTTTTTCCTTGGTCTCTTTCAGAACACTTGCCCCTTCTGATTTTGTTCCAAACCCTTAATCCTCCATTTCCTGATGAGCAGGAAATACTGCCAAAACATCTTCTAAAGTGCTCCTTGTTTTGTGCTGTCTCCTTTGTCTGAAAAGTACAAAAAATCAAAATTGCTAGCTGGGAATGCCTCATTTTGTATATGAGGAAGTAAATCAACAGTCTTGGGCAAAGCCTGGACCAAAACGCTAAATCGAAGTAGTAGGGAGAAGAGAGAGAAAAATTTTTACTGGAAATGAATCTGATTGGATTCTTGACTTGACAGTCTACTGATTTATGGTGTAATCTTGTTGCTGCTTTCTTTTTCATGACAAGAACAAAAATAATTTCCAGAAAATGGATTAACTTGCTTGAGAATGTTCCTCCTGTTATAAAACAGTTTCAGCATTTATACATAGTTTGTTGGCTGGTGAAATACCTTACACTAAAAAAATCCTCAAGATGGATAGTAGGAGGATACGTGGTTAAACTAAACCTACAAGTTCTCAGGGCTCACAGAACAAAATGTTACTATGACAGTTGTTCCAGTACAGAGGGTTTTAACCATCCTGAACAATCTGATACTGGTCTTAATCCAAATGCTATTTCACTGCTTTAAAACATTGTTAGCTAAATTATATTGCTTGCTTACAGAAAAATAATAAACAGAGCAAGTAGAGTCTTTGCATATAACCTGCAACCTAGAAATAATAGATCAGTAGAATTAAAATGGGACACATACTGCTAGTCACTGTGAGGATAGAAAACTTTGATAAAACACTTGCTAATTTCTAATGGGTCTGAACAATTTGGTTAGAAATATTCAACTAACACATTAACAGCTCTTTAAAAAAACAACGATACAGTGTGTCTTTGAGTAGCTTCCAGCTATTAATCTGCCGCACAGTAAAGAGCGCGAAGGACAATTTAGTCTATAGTTTGCATTTCCTTGTTCAAGTGATATTAGACTGCCATGGCAGTTCACTCTCTGTTTCTACAGCAACTTTGAAATGCTGCTCATCTGTGGCACATAAGCTTGTTCTGGCAGGTGCAGCCCTTGAATCCTCCTCTAAAAGAAATAAGAGAAACTCCTCTGGCCGAACAGTTTGTGATCTTGCTGGAGCCAAGTTTTGTTCTGGAGGTGTAAGCAGAGTTATCTGCCTGTGCACCTCCTCTAGGTGTTCTTTCCCAATTGACTATTAATCGCTGAGGGAACGTATCAGTGTCAGGAGTCAGGATGCATGGTGAAACCTCCAGCATTGCTGAAACATCTAACTGTCATGAGTGTGTGTGTATATATAGCTACTGAGCCTGGCAGGCTCTGTTCCTCCAGAAGGGAGGGGTTTGGAAAGTCATGTGAAAACAAGTTCCAGCATCAGCTTTGGAACGCGGAGCAGCCTTCTTCACTGCAAAATGCAGAAGGCATAGGAAAGTGGGTTTAAGAGTTGTTTTCCATCCCCTCCAAACTCCAGAGGGAAAAAGAAAATTTTGAGATAGTGCAGCTCTGATGTACTGCAAACACTTCTGCAGAATATTTAACACTTACACTGGGTGTAACCCAGCGGTACTATTTTGTGTTTCAGAAAACAGAACTGCCTCGTCGGGACCTAGTTTACTAACAGTCTTCCTGGGAATAGTGTGTATTGCAGCACTAATGCTACCTACATTGGGGGAAATGGAATCCCTGGTGCCTCTCTACCTCCATTTAAGTGTGAATCAAAAGTTAGTTGCTGCTTATGTTTTAGGTGAGTATTTTGGATTTTGTTAAGTATTTTATTGCAACTTCTGTGATTCGAGAAACTTCTCCTGTGTTTGTCAGTGGCTTCAGGAAACTTAATGGAGACAAAGCACCGCATCCGTTTTCTGTTGCATCCCCACTTATATTTTAAGTTACAGCCATAGTGATATCAGGGGAAAGTGGTAATTGTAACTATTTTAGACCAGATTTTACTCAATATTATACAGGCCCCTACATGCTGAGTTTACCTTCATTTGGTGACTGGCCAAATTACTAATACCTATAATCATCTGCCAACAAAATTGAATGGAATGTGCTGTTGTTTCTTTCTCTGGTATTGAAATAGTTACTCTACTGCAGAACCTAGAACTCTTCTGATTTTATTTCTCTCTCCAACTCAGATGAGCTGTTCTGAAAGGCTCCATTCACTACCCTCTTGATAAGCAGTTAAAATGTTTAGAAATAAATTGTTGTAAACACTTGCTAGGAGATCACTGCCATCCACAGCTCTTCCAGATCGCTAACTTCCTCCTAAATTAGCAAGCATAGATAAGTTGCACATTTAATTTGACTTTTTCTATAACTATTTCAGATTTGAAGAGCAGTCACACTAAGCTCAGTTCTCCTGTCCCACTACGTGGCAGAAATGAGGATTTAAAGGAAAGGAGCTAGGCAGCTTCAAACTGGTAGCTAGAGGTGAGGTAGTGATGAGAAATGATGCAAATTCGTGGTGGTTAATGCGCACACTCAGTTTAATGACTGACTTCTGAGAGTCAGTCTACTGAAAAGGTTTTAAAACTCACCCGTTGCTAACCAGAAGCCTACATCGCTATCTGAGCTGATGGTAATGTATTTTCAGATTAGGATCTTGCAGTAATCCTTGCTTTATTTTTACCTCTAGCTTTGAAAAAACATTCCAATTTCTGCTGTTGCTAACTATAGCATTAAACCATTTGCAACAACTTACCTGCTTATAGATGCATTATGAAGTCCCTGTGCATCTTGATCCTTCGGTAGCAGTGCTCTTAATACTCAGGAAGCGTTGTGTATAGCACACTTGCTCATCTAGAACACAAGTCGATTGCCCTTAAGAAGATGAAACTACTTTCTTCCACAATGAAGTACAATTGGATTGTTTAGCATTTAATTGAAAAAGGAGGTTTATGCCGTGACAACTGGGCCATGTGACATTTGAGAATTTGCTTTACAGAAATGAGTTAAACCCTTTCTTTCCTGAAAATGCATACACACATGGTACGGGCTGTCCTGTAGCACCTTCCAGAAGCCTGTTACTTCGGCAGTGATTCAGATAATCCAAATTAGGGCCTGCAGCAGTACTGGTGGTAGTGATTGCCGAAGGTAGTGCAGACCTTAACAAACAGCTGAACTATAGTTCCTCTTTAATGGATAAAATGCTTATCTAATGGAAGGCAGTGTTACAGCTCTGTTCTATCATACTTTTATCTTTAATGTCTTTATAAAGTTAAATCAGTATGTAGTGGCAGGATAACAAAATACTCTCAGCAATTGCTTTGTCTGTAGTCAGATCTCTAGACTTTAGCTAAGATCTCTGCTGTGAAGAGCTATTATACTAACATCTTCCAAGCCTGAAAGAAAATAAGATGGCCTAGGAACTGATGAATTACTATTTTGATGTTACATGAGGGTGGGATTCCAGGAGCCCTAATGTTTTTCCATATGCCTCTTTACCTTGTACTATATAAACTTATGGATAAGAACTTGCAGACTTGTACTTTTTTCCCCTGTATCAGCATGTAATTAAAGTGAACTCTTCAGTGTGGCGTGAGTAGTTTATTAACCCTGTATTTTTTTGCTCTCATCCCTGGAGCTTCTGCTGCTGCTTTTTATTTTTTTAGCTCCGTCAGAGCAATTCCTCTTTTCCTTCTCCTTTTAAAGGTCACAACAAAGTCTGCAGAAAGCTCCCTATGCAGACTGATCAAAGACTAGTTTTAGGCAACGATGTTACTGTCCACAGAGCAGAATAAAAAATGGCTTGGAGCTTTCAGCTAATCTGTCTTACTGATGATTCGGCATTTAAATTACACTACCCCTAGCTAGCCCACATCAAAACTGGGGGTTTGTGTGCTAGTGTTATACTTAGCCAAGTCAAAATCTCAGTATTAAGATTTCCAGCTGTGAGTTTGATAATTGTTTGGAGTGGTTATACCTTCTTTGAAGTTTAGTTATTAGATAACGCTTGAGTGTAAGTTTATACACTAATTTTTATCTACATCAAAATTTGGAGCAACACTTCTGGTATTTAAGCGATGGATGTATATAAATTCATTCTGCTTGCACATATGCATTTTTACCCTTTTTTTTTCTTGGCCAGTGACAGGATAACTGTCTTATCTCTATTTTGAATGTTTTATTCAGTGAAATTAAAATGTCTAGTTCTTAATTCTTGTCTTTCAGGTCTCATCACCATGGTTATTTTGAGAACATGAGCAATGACTTAATAGGATGTCAAACACCTTACTGTATATTCACATCATGAATGTGGACTGCCTTTTATTCCCATTTGGCTCATCAAGATGCTAGCAAAACCGTTCAGTGATTTAAGATACCTTCAGAAGTGTAATATATTTTAACTATGTATAATAAATGAAAGACTCAAAGCACTTTTAGGTGCTTCTGTAACAGACAGCTATGAAATGTTCAGTGATACCTGTGAAAATAATTTGAAAAACTTTTATATTTACACCTACTGTAAAAAATCCTTATTAAAGCAACATTTGTTATTTTTAGTCTATGTTCACATTAGTGTGTGATCACTATAAAAGCAAACTGTCTTATGTAAAACATTTATTTGGTTTGTGGTTGTACATGCTGAGGCTGGTGCCTAACACTTCTGTATACATACCAGAAGAAGGGTGAGAGTCATGGCTAATCATTGAAGAAAATGAAAAGATTCATCAGTGAAACTATGAAATAAACCATTAAATTTAGGTGAAGAAGTAATTCTCAAATTCCTTACTTCATCATTACAAATATATCACTGAGTGCTCATTTTCATACCTGGGGAAATAATTTCTTCAACAACTGTCTTGTATCACAATTGTAGACAATAAAAACAAGTTCTGTAATCAGATCCTTTCATTTCTTAGGGATGCGTGCGACATGTGCACTAAGTGGCAGTAACAGAAGTTAAACGGACCCTGCACACTACTACAAAACTCAGCATTCTTTTCTGCTTTAGAGACCAAACTAAGTATAGCAGCGAAGGCATTTGTCCACACTTTTCCACCACCATCCCTTACAGCTAAGGCAGTAGATGGCTTTTGTAGCAGGAACTCCTGCTCAAAGTTAAGTTTTATATTCTAAGCGAACAGTTCGGGTTCATGTAACAAGTATTTCCCTTCATTTAACATTTCATTGTAGAGCTGTTTAGTTTTAAAATCTTATTTCTACAAATCTGACTCCTACTGAGGACCCATTATTGCTGTATTTGGCTCATACACACAAATCTTCATAAGTCTATAAAAAAAAACGTTTTTGAAATTAAGCCTTCCCACTGTCTGGGTGTTGTGTGTCACTTCTCTGTTTATGCATGGAAGCACAAAGAAACCATGCACATGACTGCTTAGTTTAAACTTTATTATTATTATTATTTATCACTATTTTTTTCTTACATATAATGCACTAAGTCTTTAAAGGGCAATAAAAATGTTACTTTAACTTGATTCCCAGAAGAACTGGGGTTGTGTCATCTATCGGCATCAGATGATAAAGAGACAGTCAAACATTAACATTTCAGAAAAAAAAAGTGTTATTAACTGGTTTGAGAACTCGGTGTTCCAGGGTCCATGCTACAGACAATGCTCTCTTCCAGTTACAAACACAGATCTTGTTTGGGTCAAAGTGTTTTCCTGCCACTATAGAGCTGCCTTCTTGTAGTTTTGCTTTTGTTCTTAAGTATCTACACTGTTAATTCTGAGTTTCATGAGGTGGTTTAGCCGCCTCTTCCTGAACAGATTTTAGGGAGATAAAACTGACTTACTAGCCTGGCTGTAATGTATTAATACATGTACGTTTGTCTGTGGGCAACAGGAGCAGGACTCAATTCAGCCAGAGTCCTAAATGCCTTTTTCCCATGTCCCTGAAGTGCCAGTCGCAGGCCAGCGCTTGTCAAGCACGTGCAGAAGTACAGAAGAGAGAAACCCCCCCACCCAGAATCCCAGAGTCGTCATAACCGCGTCTCGACACCAGCAGCATTCTCACTCCTGGACAGTGCACACACGGGACTTCAAAAGTGAGACCACAGGACAACGGAGACCTGTATTGCCAGTGTGCTTTTTCAAGGAAGTTAAAGAGAAGCGATTGGTTTCAAAAAAAAAAAAACCACCTTGACCAAAGAAATCAGTAACAAAGAGTTATCAGCAACTAAAAAAAACTAAAACAGTGGAACATTTCTTTTTCAAGGTCAAGCAAGGAGCAACACACAGATAAAAATTAAATGCACGGTGTAACTTAGCAGCTGTAGCTAAAACTGGTGCTTGGGCAGCGTGAGCGTGAAAAAGTGTGAATTTGTCTTTTCTGTTTCAGAGAGATTACAGAGCACTGCCGAATCACAAATTTATTCCAGCACTGGAAAAACAAGACCTGAGAACAGCTTCAGTTCACAATGGTGGAGGAATGGAGCAACTCATGTAACAGCGTAGTCACAGGGAGACACTAGGAAGTTTTTACTATGTGGCTATACAAGGATAAACAAGGTTTGTAACGTTTTCTGATGCCTATACATACATATATATGCACACGTACCTCTGGTACCTTGAGGCTTATTTAATAAGGTTGTTGAAAACACAGAATGCCTTTGGAAATAAGACCTGAGACAGTGAATATGCTTCCTCTTAGGACACCGGGAAAAATAGTTAAGTGTTCGCGTCATTTCCCATTCCTGACTCTTAAAGACAAACAAAACAGTCATTTCCTTGAAAAAGTATTTTGAGCAGACAGGAGTGCCTTAAGATCATCCAGCAGAAACAATCATCTTGTTTACCCAGGACTTGCTATGGCACTGATACCCCAAACAAGCAATGCTGGCATGCAGGAAATGAGAGTGCTGTTAAGATCGTTTTCAGCAGTGTCACTCCCAGTAGCTACAGGCTTGGTACATGATCTTCTCTAGGTGTTTGCACTCGTCTGGATCAGAAAATGCTTAGATTTCCCTTTTTGCTCTGAGGAAGTCAATCACAGAACGCTTAAAACTACAGTTGACCCAGTATAACTGATTCAGAGTTCCAGGGACAGACGGGGCTTTCAGACACCCAGTTCGTTCCACCAGGGAGCACAGCTGATGGGTGCCCCCTGAGACTGGAGAATGGGTCAAGCAACCTTCTGTGGGAAGCACCTGAGAACAGACAGTGGCCGTATTTCTCAAAACATGCCTGAGGAACATAACCAAACATGGTATCGGGTGGTAACAGTTCCTGCTCTTATTTTAACAGCTTAACGGTGGTATTTGTGGCAGCTCACAGAGAAGTCCATGCATACAAGTGTGCTTTCAACAGCAAAGCAAATAAATTCTTTCTGGAATCAGCTAGTTAAGAATTTCCAGTCAGCTGTATATTATTTCATTTTATGTTCATATGTAGCAAGTATCTGATAACCAACAAGCCTCAACTAGGGAGAGGCTGCCAAGTAGGTTTGGCGATAAGTCACCGTATGTCAGTGCTTGTTTTTCAATGTATACCGAACATGCCTGGCTTTCCTTATAAATGCCAAGTTCCATCACCTGTTTCCTTTGTCAGCTGTATGAATCTCACACTTAATCACCCAACACCTTCTCCTTCTGATGTGCACTGGCAATCCATCCCACTGGTAGGGACGCTACAGATGGGAACCTGTCAGGGCCGGTAGACCCAATCCTAGAATACTTTGTTTACGGGACAAAGTTATCAGGTGCCAAGTGACACATTTCATGTGTTCTGTGGTGATCTGGGGCAACCTCAAAATTCAGGGACCAAGCTGTGTAGGTCTTAAAAGCTTTAATCATCCTCTCTGCCAGGAGCAAGGTTGAGTCTCGGTCAGAGCAAGTCGTGCTTTTTCCTCCGAACTTCTGTGAGGTCTCTCCTGGCCAAAAATACCAGAAGTACTAAGGGAACGGGCCGTAATACAAATTAAGACAAACCACTGAAGGAAAATAAGGAATGTCATTGCCAGCAGCATATCACTTGCATAGTACTGCTCCACATCAGCTAGTGAGGATTCGGAAACCACTGTCACACAGTCTAGCAAGAGCCCTTTAAAGATACTGAACATATAACTGAAAGGAGCCTAGAGAATCTGTGTGTCCTCAAAAAACAAGTAATGGCGGTAGGAACACAGGCAGGGAGGCAGCACAGTGTAACAACTAAAGCCAAGTAAGGGGATACACTCGCTTTTTGGTCTATTTTTGTCTTCTATAGAACACAACTGCAGGAGCTCACTGCTGTAAGCTAACTAGCTGTTTACTTTATATGATAAACTGTAGCTAGTGTGTACCAGCTCTTGAAAATTTACAAAGCTCTATAACCACACTGACAATAAATTGGGGAATTACATGCAGACAAAGTAATGCATTCTGGTCTTTGAAGTAGCAGAAAGTAAATAAGCAAGAGTATTTTAAGCAAGAGCACAACCACGCTTACAGTAGCGCAATCAAAGTGACGGCCGAGCTCCCTACGAAGAAAAAGCTAATAAGGTGGCCCACCTGAGTAACAGGTTCCCTTTAATACCTGTGTGGTGGGATATAAATTCAAACACATGTAATTGCGGTCATCCTGATCCTAGCACATCACGAGACACTAAGAAGGAACTAAAATGACCGATAAATTGCATGTCAGAGACACGGAATAAAGAACCAGGAGCTTGTAGTGGAACTTAAATCCATGTTTCCACTTAAAATAACTACAAAAAGTTAAACAAGGTTATTCTCCTTTAGCTTATTTATTTCTCTCACGCTTCTACCATAGAACCCCAAAATGGAAAGCAATCTCCCCCTTCCAGCATGAGCGTGGGGTCTGGGTCACGGCTGTAGGGTATCTGTGTGCTTGGAGCCCGCTGTGACAGAGGAACAGCATCTCCCTGACCAAGCCCCTGCCTGCCTCTTGCCTGGGCCCGAGTTCATCACAGGGACGCTGAGACCAAACGAGGATGCTCATTTTCAAAATCCGCATACCAAGTGCAAAGAAAGGGGAAGACCGTACTGTTACAGGTTAAAAGAAAATCTGGAAACAGACACCACACAAGAAAATGTGAGGTGACAATTTTTTTTGCATGTAGTTGTTATAAAGGATTCCTGCAATCCAAGTGCTCCTCTGTGGATTGATAAGGTTGATAATTATGGTACTGTAGCTGTAAACATTCAGTTACATTTACAAATATTTTAGCTCTGTGCTTATGAGAAGAGGGATCAACTAAAACTCCATCTGCCAGTTGGTGATGGGAAAGGTTGCTTAAAACAGGGTACAAAGAGCTCACACGTTCTAATTATGCCTCCTGAGCCTATTTTAAGCAAACAAGTTACAACTGCAACATATGCAAGCACACAACAACATAAAGTGAACAACATTAAGTGACTACTGCTACGAAACGTACAAGCTGCTTCCCAGCTCAAAGCTAGCTGACGGAGCTCCAGTGGTTATTCCTATCTTCAGTTATTTCACTAGCAAATAACCTCACAAAAGCAGGACTGGACTCACAAATACAACGCTGACATGAGAATCCCAACCATCCTAAAACAAAATATCCTGGCCTCACAAGAACACGCAAGACTTTGCAGATCCATTTCGTTTGTACAGGTTAGCAATCATTTACAGACAAGTCTTCTGAAGAAAGGCAAAAAGGACAAATTTGGGATTAAGTTCTCATATTAATCTTCAGGAGCACCGAGGACAGCTGTAGAGTATTCGCATCAATTGGCTTGCTGACAACACAGAGAAGACCCTAGCAAATTAATCTGGCTGATGCACAGGCTCATTTTTCCTGGTGTTTGTATCACTCTTCCAACATGAAGTATCTGTCCCTCTGCTAAATGCAGTAAGTGCTCATTCCAAAAATACAGTTCCCCTGAGCACTGGCACGGTTATCAGTGTTCCCTCGGCAACTATGTCAGTCTGGAGAAGGTGGAAAGAAGACAAACGCCTATGAGTTAGCAAGGAAGACACATTGGCCCAAGACCCAATTTAAGTGCCAACAAATCCTACAGGGGCAGCTTTCAAACAGAGCTATCAAATGCCGATCACGAGCATGACTGCAGAAGGGTGTCTTTCGAGAGGGAGGAATGGCAGAATCCTGGAGAGAAACAGCTCGATGTCCTGAACGAACAGTGGAATAAAACCAGTTTATATATAATACTTACACATATACACTATATATAGGACCATCATAGAGACGAGAAAGATGCATTTCTCAGACGATGACAAAGACAAAAACACTTGTAATACACTCAGATCGGTTAAGAAACATCGTATGCAATACTACTGTAACCATGTCACAGTGCAAGCACAGCTCCAACATTCATTGTTCTCAAGTAAATGGAAAATTAGTAAAATGCACGTAATACTGACAGCACGAGCTGCTCTGTGTGTTAAGGGTCGATTATGTACTTTGTATAAGATCCTAATTCCCTGACCTCCGATATATACATTTTGCAGCATAGTTTAATTCCAAAATTCAATCTCGCATTTCAGTGGAAAATACTGTAGATGCCTCTTGACTCCAGGGCACAAAACCGCAGCTAGTTGATGACACAGATGGACAAGAAATTGAGATGCCTTATTCTACAAGTTTAAAGTGATTTCTCTTTTACAGAAGACAGAGAAAGAGCAACTTCAAATACTTAAATATTTCTTCTTGCTCCAACCACATACATTGCCCTACCAAGGCAAACCACAAAGACTATCTTTTAAAAATGTTCATTTTTATTCTTCAGTTTTCCTAGAGTTGTCACAGAAATTGAAGATAACATTGCACCACGAAAAAGAAAAGCGTGCTGCAGAATTTAGGGCCAACTTCACTGCAAACCAGACTGGGTGGAAGTGTGTTACAATAGATATTCTGATTTTAAAAAGAAAAAAAAACATTTAATCACAGATTAAAGTAATAATGTAATATAGTTACCTCTCTAACAAAGCGCAGAAACAGAAAAACATTTATGTTTCCGTTTATTGGCACTTATTTGAAAAATAGCATAAATATTCAACAGAAAAAAGACAAGTTGACCCACATGCAACTATTAAAACCCTCTATTGATGCATCTTTTTTTAAAAGACTGGGACAGACACCAAGAGGCTCATTCTTAAGAAATAAGCAAGATTTAAAAAAAAAAAAAAAACCAACAGTCTTGCCCTCACCACAAAAGGGTGAATGCACAGCAACTCTTTGGCACATATCTGAAACTGCAAAAGGAAACCATGCCATATTAGATGACAAGCAAACAGACATTAAAGACAAGTTTGTCCATCGGCCACAGGGACAAAGGGCAGTCTGAACTGAAAAAAAAAAAAAAAAAAAGAATCTGCAACCAGGAAGTTGACTATTGCAATAATTTAAGAGGAATGAAGTCAGCAGTAAACTATGACATACCTTGATTGAACTGAGTAAAACTATTAAATAGGTTCTATTTTCTTTCTACAATAAGGATAACTGGTTGTTGGTCCTCAGATCACCAGGTCTTCATGCTGTCATCCATTTCTACTTTTATGGCTGCTTTCAATCAAAGCTTCACCCACGTGAATCACAGCAGAGTTCAGAGTGGGCTTCTCTCCTACTTGAGGAAGTTTCCAAACTTTTCTCATTTTATTACACGTTACAAAGATTTAGTGTTTAAAAGCAAAACATTTTGCTTCATTATTGACTTCTCTGGAGAGAAGGCTTAAAACCACAGAGTAAAGACGCATACACACATACAAAGGGGGGACCCAGCTGGGGAAGTTCAATTGCATAACAGGAGTCAACAACCAAAAATGAGGTTGCCACTGGAAAATTTGAAACAGCTCTCTATGATGGTTTGCAGATTTGTCCTCTTGTTTGGGGAATTTCAGAGTTGAAATAAGGATGCCTCAACCTACTGACTTTTCAAACAGTATAAGAATCCTGAAACACATCAGATTACTGAATTCTAGACTTTCAATGAGCATCTGAATGTCACAACAGCAGAAGTAACTTGATGTCAATATTTGGGGGAAAGTGACATCAGGAGATTAAATACTGATTAGGCAGGTTTGATCACCTCAGCCTGTATAAAAGCATTCGTGGTCCCTCATTATTTCTGTCCATCAAAAGTCATATACGAGGACAAACACTATCTGTTAAAATAATGTACTTCTGAAGTATTAGATACTAAAATCTCACAATTTAATGTTTTGTTCCAAACATTATTACTATTTTTCCCCATTAAAAGATTAACAGAGCATCTACCACTCTAACACATCATCTAAATGGGGAAGAAGAAAAGTACAAAACCCCAGAAGGTTCCACACTAACTTTGGATTTAGTCACAACAGCAGTCATGATCATGAGTAAAATCCAACATGTAAATTTAAGATGATGATTCACCAACTTGTTCTTTTGGTATCTAATTAGAACACAGAACTGATTAACAGTCAATCAGAACGCAAGAGTCACTTCTTTTTCCCCCTCACTATTCTCTCTTCCACATGAAAACAAAAATTATAAATACCTAACACTCCAGGAATAAAAACAAATTAAGTAAGCTGCTTCATTGGTTTAAGACAGAGGACAAACGTGGAAGTTTTCTTTTACCACATAGAGCACCGCTTTCTGTTAGTGAGGACACCACCTTTTGGCTGTTGGAAAGCCAACGTCCACAAGCAGAAGGTATATACAGTATTTGTAACTTACACCAACAAGAATATATCCGTGAGAAATCCGTAGCTTGTACACTCATGTTAGCATCAGATATGTTTGCAATTCAAATGCTTACTGTACTGTTAGTAAATGTCATACAAATCACTAGAAACGTGAATTCCTCCTCAAGGAACTATTCTGGAAGTTGTCTAGAAATAATGACATTTCTGGAAGTTCCTATGAGGAACAGAATCACATAAAAGACTCAGTTACACACAAGAGAAAGTCTTATTGATATCCAGCCTGTTGATTGGTGTCCCATTAGCAGACTTGTGCTTCTCAATCGATAGGTAACTTAGCTGTAAGGTCTACTGGTAAAAATGGAGATCTGGAGTCAGACAGTGAGACTGGAGAGTCTGTGTTGGCGCTAACTTCAGCTGGCGAGTCGCAAGAAGAGCCTGCACTGCTTCTATTGTCATCAAGAGCATGTGACGACAAACTGAAAACACAGCAACATCAAGATATGAGAAATTAAATATTCTAATATTTCTTAAAAGTTTCAAATACTAGCTTCCCATTCATTATAAACCCATTTTAAAAGCAAATTTACATCTTTGAAGGAACAGTAAACACGGTATTTTAAACAAATCTGTAACAATACACCTTGCAGTCTCTTCCAAACACAGAGATAACATTCTGATAATTTTCTCCTTCAGCTTACCCAGAAACGATTTAGAGATTTAGAGGCATCAAGCTGAAAAATTCATTGCAAGCTTCACCCCATCTCCTAACAAGGTCCCCATGTATCCAGATGCCTTTTGCCAAGGGATTTAATGCATAGTGTACATACTTCAACTTACCATTCACTACATGTCTTATAGGATGCAAAATTATAATTGTAGATGTTCTATCACCAGTGATGGCATCAAACCATTTTTAAAAATTGCCATCTCCTAAAACAAGTAGCAGCAAACTAAACCTGCACTGCTATGCCTACTATGAATAGAATGTGGGGAAAAAAAAAAAGATATGTTTTTCAAATATCCTTAAAACACATCCATTTTACTATCTCCACTGCAACAGGCTCAAAGCTTGTGCACAGCTATGTGCTTTAGCTGGGAGGCAGAAAGGCCAGAGGTACTGCAGACATTGCTTTCTTGATAGTTTTGTAGGCATACCATATGTATTACTACCTTCTTGACTAAAATGCTAAATCAAGTTACCTTGCTATTTCAAGTCATTATGATTTTTTTTTCATGTAGTGCTTTTTATCTCCTCCCAGCAGGGAGGGTCAGACTAATTTTCCGATGTGACTAACAGCAAGGGAATAAAAAAAAAAAAAAAAAAACCACAAACACCCACAATCATTAATGTTCATGTCTGACTGCAAGTTGAAACTGGATTCCAAAAATTGCCAGCCATAAGGTATCTTTTCCTAAACATGCTCAATGCCCATATACGTGAAGCATGTTAACAAAGGTTAACAAAGGTCCAAGAAATTCTAAAATTGTAGTGAATACTACTGCCCATTTACTATGATACTTTTGGTGCTTCAAAAATACAGGATGTTCGTATTAATAATAAAAAAAATACCACAAACTTCTTGTGAAACTTTCTTCTGATGAAATTCACACAAATAAATAGTATGGCATTTACCATCCCACACTGTCCGTGTGATGTGAAATTTCAGGAGTAAGCACGTTCATGGATCCTTGGAATAGTCTTTTTGGATGATCTTCCATCTCTGTTACCCCTTCAGTAAGAGACAAGGGAGGGATAAAAAAATAACATTTCTCATTTGAACTAAAATCTACTTGCAATGTACTTCCATGAGCAAACAAAATAGAAGTTCAAACTCATAAAATAGCACCCACCAGACTGTAATATTTAAAACATAGGAGTTTGATGCTGAAATTTTAAAGACTACTGCTTGGAAACCTTTCAGCCTAATATTTAGGAGAATTTAGTGAGCTATAGACTGAGGTTTAGGTATCGGATAATTATCCTTCAGTAGAGGAAAATCAATTTTTCATTTTGTTTATTCAGCTAATCAGTTCACTGACTAGCTCCATCAAAGTAGAGAAGCTGAGAATAAGGAAAGGTGGCTTTCCTGTTGCAATTAATAAAGGCGGTTCAGAATTATCATTAAACTTACATATTGAATTTGACTTCCAAATACACTAGAAGGACAGCAGATATATGCTTAAATAGACTATGTAAGAACAAAGAGAAAAGCATTTTAAAAATCTGTCTCAAGAGTCAGAAGTGATCTGTTACAAAGATGAAGCAGAAGATATATTTAAAAACAGATGCAATAAAATAACCTTATGCTAAACTTGAGAAAAAATGTAGGATGATAGAATATAAAGCTGTAAGGTGTCTACCAGGTCTCTGGATCAGTTTGTTTTTGAAGAGTGACTTTAAATATACAGTATTCGCGTACTTCAATTAGTCAGGACTTTAGAAGATTTTTGTGAAATTAGGTATACCAATGGTTGCATTTCTCTTCCGTTAAGCAGATTACTTCAGTTCCTATCAGATCTATAATGCCTCTCCGTTGCTGTAGTCATAAGGTCAGAACAAGTATTAGTTTTACAGAATAGAAAATACTAATTTATCAATTTGACTGTTTTATCACTACAAACAGTTCCATTTATTTGGTCAACTGTAGCACCCTCTATTTCTAGTCACTCACAGCATCAGACAGTTGGACAGAATTATGAAGAAAGTTATATAATTATTTTAAAAGTAACAATTTATAATGTTAGCCAAAAAACAAATACCGTACCTTTTCTTTTTATTGACCCAAGAACACTTGGTCGAATGCAGTTAATTGGACTCTGGCTTCTCCTGCTAAAAGAAGGCAGATGCTATACTGATATCACCATTAACAGAGGAAGCCTGAAAACATGCAAAGAATCAAAAGATATTCAGATAACAAACAACACTAAGAAAATAGCCATTAAAACAGCCTATCAAAAATATTTCTTGTTGTTTTATTTTCATTTATTAATTTATTTAAAAGAAGTACCAGGAAGTATAGACCTTAACAGAAAAAGTTAGGTCACAGTATTTCACAACTGGGGCAGACTAAAAGCTCACATTCTAGGTAGTGACTATTTCTTAGCTGACAGGGAATACTTTGCTGAAGTGTTATGGCTCAATGAAATTTAATTGCTTTATTCCTACATAACTCAAAACAACATCCAATAAAATCAAAACCAGAATCTGTAAGAAACTCTGGATGTGTTTGTTTTTTCTTAGTAGAATTACTTAAAAAGTGATTAAGAGCAATATAAAGACTACACTGCAAAGACATGCTGAAGTGCAGCCCACTTTCCTGATGTTCTGACATGATGACTTCAACAAACATTTTTAAGGCACTGTAAAATCTAATGTCTGGATGAACGTATGAAGTTCATCTGTAATCAGATATCAATTTTAATTATTTATATAACAAATTCTCGTATTTCAAAAGCTTACTGTGAACTAGCTATGCCAATTTCCTATTATTGATATGATCTGGTACTTACCTTGAAAATCTCCGTGTTGGACTTGGGCTAGGACTTGGAGGTAATCCACTGCTACTAACCAAACTTTGCAAAGATGGTGAGAAACATTGCTGAGAGCAAAATAGTTTGAGTTATTTACGTATAAATGCTGTATCACACACGGTAAAAACTGATCCTTATCACAGGTAAATGAGCAAACCAATATTAATTTAAATCAACCAATCTGGCTGGGTATACCAAGATATCACTTTTGGTTACTGAGGAAAAAAAAATTTAGAGAGATTCAATTTTTACATAAAACACATGCAAGTTGGCAAGCATTTATTTCACCATAGTCTGGTTAAACAGACTAGTTCGTAAAATAAGAATGTATGCCCCCTCTTCTTAATTTACATTGAAAGCACATGAAAAATAAGTTTTATCAACCACAGATTAGCAACGGAACACTCCATAAAAATTCAGATGGTGGTTTCTGTTTTGGAGTTTCAGGGTAGGTGTTTTTGTTGGTTTGTTTACTCTGGTTTCTGGTTTGCAGCTGAGGTAGAAAGGTGCAGGTGGCTAAATCTTTTGCTGCTAAGTTGATTGAATTTAGTTAGCACTACTTAATACAAAAGCTTTGTTACTGCATTTTGCTCACCTTCCCTATTCCTCTGGTAGGTGAAGGAGCTGGAGAGACTGGGACAAAGTCTACTTGCTTTGGTGATGATGATTTTTCAAAATCATTGTCACTCTGTAAATAGGATGTACAATTAACCTTATGAGCAGCTATCTTAACATGAAAAGGACTGTTTCATGTGGAATTGAGTGAGATTCCATAGTTACCCCCTTCTTATTCATATATATATATATATATATACACACACACACACACACACACATTTACATAGCCATGTAAAAAAAAGCCTTAAACATTACTTGTGGAGTATCAAAACATGGAAGAATATTTGGACATGCAAACATTCACGTTATTTTTTGTGACATACCAGTCCAAGGAACTGACATGTATCCATTTAAAATTGATAATTCTATGCCTTACTAGTGTGAAAAATTGCTTATCAAAAGCAGCAATATATCAACACCTTAATAGTAGGTCAAAATATAAAAGAAAATGTTGACATGCGAGCGTCTAGTGTCTTGATGCTGATAATAGAAATACAAATGAAAGCATGAATGCATTACCAGGCTCAAGCTCTCCTCCCATGACTGGCTCATCTGCATTGCTACTTGCACTTCCCTATAAAGAAGAAAACAAATGTATTGTCCTATGCCCACAAAAAATTGTATTAAGTATGTTAGTTTGCCTTAATGTTTACCTTTCATGTACTGTTTCTCTGTTCATCAAATTCATTCCTTCTTCCTATAAGAGTAGGAAATGAAAAATTAAGATAAAAAAAAGATCTGCTACAGCAAGTCAGCAAAAAACTAGTTTCATTTCACTTCAGCATGGAGAAGATTTTATTCAGCTCTGTTGAGTAACAGTAACCTTAAGCTGTCCCTACATGAAGAGAAGCAAAGGGGAGAGAAAAAGGAAGAAACATTTCAAGATAGACCATCACATAACAAGTGTTAATGGGAGGTAGTTGTTTCTCAAGAAGCTTTTTTTTCTTTGTACATTCACTATTATCCAAGAGGTAGTTACAAAACTGAACAATGTTGATACAAATGAAAATTTCTGCCCATGATAGAGTATCTTTATGCACTCTTGCATAGTATTATTTTATAAAGTAGAAACTAGCATAAATAATGCTTAAAAGCATGGATCCACAGAGTAAGGTGTATTCCTTATGCTACGTAACTAACTAGACACTGTCAGCATCTGGGATATGGTATTTTCTCTAAAACTATCATAAAATACTATTAAAATGGATCAGAAGTGTAATTAAACAAACTTTAACACCAAGTACAAAGTTGATTCATTCCCCTCTTGACTATGAACCATTCCTTAAAATGCTAACTGAATACTATCAGTCCGTTGAGTGAATGAGGAGATTCCATAATTCAGTTCAAGAATAAAAGTGTAACTAAATATCTTCACAATCACCATCATATGTAGGGAGGGTCTATCTTAGTTCAATTGTGTGATTTGCTAAGATTTGAAAGACCTCAGAATTAGAGCACGCTGTTCCCATTTGTGCTGGTAAGAAGAGAGTACTGAGAATTTCAATTTCTGAATTCAGCTATCAAACGCAAATTAGGAAGTGTCAGTGTTCAGCTTAATAAATGTATGGAATAATTTTGAATACAGAAGTATTTTCAAACATTTTGAATTATCAAACTTTATTTCACATAATAAATATAGCAACAAAACTATAGTCATTCATGTTCTCAGCTCTAAAACTGACTTGAGCGCTTCAGAATCTGTTCAAGCCAGTACATTGTTTACTTAGTAAACACAAGCAGTTATTTTCTTCAGGGTTACTATGCGTGCACCCTAAATATCCAAGGCAAAAAGCAGAAGCACTTTACACTACCTCAGAAGTCATATTCCAAAAAATGCTGTCTGAAGCATTCAATTAGTTTTACAGAAAAGAAAGAAAACAAGTCTATCCATTGCAAACTTGCAAGTTTAAAGGAAAAAAAAACATCAAACATCTTCAAGCCAGTTTTATCATTCTACCGTCAAAAAGTCAAATTTAAAATGGAAGAGCCACAAGAGTTTCGGCTTGTTGATTTTAAAATTTGAGTCTTTAGACTGTGGTCTGTTGTCTGGTGACAGTGCTATTTAGGCTGCAGATATTCACCACACCCCTCTCCTTTCCTAAGTATTTGCTCTTACGTCCTTCCCCTCATGCCATAACAGCACAAGTAATGATCTGGATAAGAATATTATACAGATGAAAAACAGCCCAGCCAAATGCATTTGAACTATTTTTTTTTCCAAATTGCTTCCTTATCCAGTTCTTTTTATGGCCGCACAGTCTTGTGCCAACACAAGTTGAGGAATACTTTGTCACTGCCCCTGAATATTTATGCTGGCTCTAGTGCCAAAAACTCGGTGAAACTTTACCCTAAGGGTTTACATTTAAAGGTCTCTTTTCTAAAATGTCCATTTTAAGATTTTTTTTCTTCTTTCTCAAATCTTCTCTTTACTATAAGAATTGTGGTTTGTTTGTTGTTTTTTTTTTTTTTTGGATAAAATTTGTAACTCTGCAAACAAGATACAGCCTTTAGTTTTGAATACACCCTGAAGTAGTGATACAGAGCATGCAGCAGTCTACTGTTATAGCAAAATCTATAGTTATTTGAAGGCCATTGCACATTAACTGCAAAAAAGCTAACCACCTACAAACAATATTTAAAAAGAATTGCAATCTGTTCTTACCTGTTTGATTTGATGAAGACGGCTGCTAGGAATACGTATAGGAGATGATGGCACAAACTGCAGAACAAAACAACATACAACTGAAACACTTAAAAAAAAAAACACAGGGGAGAAGGGAGGAAAAGGTGCAGGAATGTTAATAACTATAGCACTATCCTAAACTGACTCTCTCTATATATATATTTTAAACTGCATATAATGAGTTTATTATAAATGCTAACTACACTGTACTGTCTTTTCTACAGAATGATGCTGCTTTTAACTAGCACACTGCTGCCTTTCATATATATATGGTTGCATAAATATTTTCATCCAGCAGGCTCCCCAATAGATCCTTAAAAATACAAAGCCAAAACTACACATTGTGAAAAAAACTTCTGGACTGTTGCCTGCCTACAAATGAGTACTTTGACAGATGAAAATAAAATCATCTATTGGAAGGCTATCAAAGAGTTAAATAGTTCCTTTCAGGTTTCTCAAGAGCTTCACATATTTGGGTGACAAAAATTGAAATTGGAGAGGATGTCACTAAAAGTGCTCTTAATTCTATCAAGCTTTGCATCAAGATCTCCCTGGAACACTATGATCTAAAAGTGTATTCTCAAAAACAAAGTAATTAAAATGCTTGTTTTCTCAAAATATCACTTCCTTTCATATATTTCCCATCCCTCAAACATTTGACCATCACTTGGCTTTTGTCGTAACTGAACCAGGGATCAAGAACTCAAAGCTTTAGTGAGAGAGGTTTAACTTCCCTGAAAACCCCTAAAAAATACAAGGCATCTTTTTAAAACGGATGTGTTCAGTAAGTAAGGTTTGTACTATCACTAAATGTTTGTCATATTTCCTGCAGTATGAGGCCTCATCAGCTTCACAAAGCTGGTCAGAGAACTAATACTCATTCTGTTAACCAGGTACTGCACCATCTTCTAATCAGTGTCATGAAGAATACAAAGACTGCTGTCCTAAACAAAAAGCTATGGTAAGTTATGACAGATTACTAAGGCTTCATATATCCAGAATCCTCCCTCTAAACAAACAAACATCGAGCCCTTTTACTTGCAAAAGATTTTAATCTCACACAAACAAAGAGGACGTTTAATGCTCATAGCAGAATGTAGTCACGACACACACTACTGATGTCCTGTGCTTACAGTTAGCTACTTCTTAAGTCTAGTTTAAGTCAACTTTACTATTATACCGGGCTCCCAGAAATCCTATAAACCTACTAAAATTTCGTCCAAATGTGATGAACCAATATGGACCTTGAGTTGACCTTGATTCTTGTACAGAAAAGGATCTGGACAATAGTGCATTCCTGCCTGTGCACTCTGTCACTCCCCAGCAGAAATGCATTTGTTCCACTCATTACATTCTGATTTTATGACTGATCCAAGCACTTTAAGGTTTAACATTAATAGAACATATACCAAACCAGTGGGTCCCAGTGTATAGTAAAAAAAAAAAAAAAAAAAAATAGAAAAAAGCTAAGCATTCCTCAACAGGATCTGATGCAGATTTGACTAATCCTACATCCCGTCTCTAACAAGTCATGCTCTTCACTCTGTGCTCAAAGTCCACTTTTTCCCTGTTCATAGTACTTTAATTCTTATAAAAAGAGACTATCAGGAGCCCGAGTCACTTTAAAATGATACTTGCTAAAGCAAACTGAATCCATCTGTTAAAATTATGCTAAGTCCCAGACACTTCAAGAGAGCACAAAGCTCAATAAATAAACAAATGACCAACTATTAAGACTAAATTACCAACATGGAAGAGAAAAACCGTCTGCTTTTTTCCTTTTCCAATATGTTGTATAATCTTTTTCACTGAAGGTAAAGTTTCACTAGCACCAGTTTGGCAGGCAGCACTACCAAAATAAGCAGTCAGCTGCCCCTGGTGCCACTACCCTTCCATTTCTGGCCCTGCACTGCCCCCTCTCTTCTGCCAACACAAGCATCTGTGGGGCCATGCAGTGAACCATTACATGGAACTTACCTAGCAAAAAAAGAAGAAAAAGACACAAACCAAAACAAAACTTTTGTTGAAATAGCAGCTGAACATCTAACCACAGCCTAAAAATGTTTTGTCTTAAAAGAAAAAAAAAATTACTCACTAGATGCCACTGATGTATTCTGGAAGGAAATAAACAGTAGATTCTGAGTATAGATGATCCTTTCTTGGCAATTACATGTATTTACCAGAAAACTGCAGATTAAGAACCAGACAGAAGTGCATAGCAGCCCCTGTCGTTGTCATTAGAAAAGAGTTGGAGTCTGAGACTTGGAAATGTTAGTAAAAAAAAAAAAAAGAAAAGATTTTAGAATGTAGTTGAGCAACTAGGACAACCACCGCCACGGCCCTGAAGATGGTGCTAGAATATGACCTTCAGTTACCAAAGCATTTGTAACAACTCCCATTGTTCCCATGAGAGGTAACAACATAGATCAGAAAAATGATTATTTTTTTTCCCCGCAAATTTAACATAAAATGTTAGGTGAACTCAAAATTGTTTATATGAACTCTTTACATTAACAGTTTGAGTCAGTTACTGAACCTTTTAACCCTCCTTATTACCGCTTACACAGTAGTAAAACTTAGTTTTTTTAAACACAAAAAATGTTTTGAAGTATACTTTATCACTTACCTACTGTAAAATTAAATTTATCAAAGCAGATGTCATCCAGCATTTTGGAATATTCTCTAAGGTCAGAAATTTACACCTTGCTCTAAAAAGAATACCAGGTGAAGTTGCTTAAGGTCCTTCATGCCGAAGATTAATTATTTTCTGAAAATTGCTTAGCTATAGCTGATCCTGGTTTAATGCAAGAGAAGTATGGGATAATCTCTAAATTTCTTTCCATTTCCATGCTGCTTGCCATCCTCAACAGAAACGTAAAACAGCCCAACTCAAAGAACTGTTTCAAAGTGGACAAGGCATTGATATGGCAGCCAGTGAAGCACCTGATTCTGAGCATAAGTTTCAACTGCATTTTGTCAGCACCTGCACAGCAGGGAGAGAAGAAGAATTACAAGCCTAAGAAATCTACAAGACCGCAGGGAGACATCTTCATGGGTGCCGGTGTTTACTCCCAGTCTCTGATGTGCCCCCCAAAAGGGGGTGGAAGGACAGGATCCTACATAGCTCCAGGTGCAAGATAAACACGGAGAAAAAGCTCTTCATATAGAGGAAAATGCATGGTAGGGAAAAGACAGGGAAGAGACCTATAATACCTGTCACCTCTCGGTCTTGAGATGCTGCTTGCCAGTTTTGGAGCCCACGCTCTCTTCCCTGAAAAACTTTTCTACTTCAGGCATGACAACCCAAAAATGCAAACTGAAAATTGTTCCTGAAAATTCCTTTGTTAGCTCTAAGACAATTTTTGTTCTTAAGTACTGCATTTGGCTTTCCTCTCTTAACAGAGGAAGTTACCTCATTTTCTAGAATATTTTTATTCTTAATGCTGGAAAAACTGTCCATTGACAAGTATTAGTTCTCTTTGACGTTCAACTTTTTGTTCATTTTTAAGGAATCCCTTCTCATTTCATTCCTTGGTCATTGAATCAGAAATACTTCTCATCTACTATTGAAAACAGCATAGTTACAAAATCCAGAAGACTGCAATGTCTGTTTCTGGTACAGCCATACCAGAACTAGTCCCGCTTCATGACAAGTTACAGGCAATGCTTCCCAAATTAGCATCTTTTTTTCCCCCAACAATTGGAGATATTCAAGAAGTAAACCTAGGAAACTGAGCTTTCACCTTTGTTTCTCCTTTAGTCTGTCCACAAGCATAAACAAACTTACCCTAAGCTGCAACCCTAGAAAATACATGAAATAAAGAGACTGTTGTTTAAGAATTCTTTACCACAATACAGTCTGTAACATTTTATTTCTTAGCAGGAAAAAGCGAGTTCTAATAATCTTTCTGAAGCTTTAAGTAAGTATCCTGGTTCTGTTACAGACGCAAGCCTTTGCTGAAGTACTTGCCTGGCCTGACTTTAAAGCAGAAATTTACTTAAGAGGCAGCAATCAAGAAAATATGAGAGTGGCATTCTTCACCTATTAACACGGGGCTAACAGATTATTTCTAAAGCATTGTCAGAAGGTATCTGAAGATAACTGAAGGTAACTGCCATCAGGTTTACAAGGGACTCCAACGTAGCAAAAAAAATCAAGGATATCCACAAATCAGAATGCACTGAAACCAGTATGGTAGCATTATTTTGTGAAATAATTTTAATTAGAAAATTAATGCTACTCCACTCCTACCTGAACATAGCTCAATTTTTCCAAAACTTGCTGAATGCAGCTAGGTGTTATCCTAAGCCTACCTGTTTCCTAACGCTGTCTTAGAGGAAAAGTTGCACGAAACTTTGACAAAAAATTCCTTTTAGTAAGAGGAAATAACTATCCAATGTTCCCTGGTCCTTTTGATAAGGGTTACCAAACCAATCTATGCAGTCCTGTGCAGGTGTTCTCAATTGGTCAAAATCACACCCTCCTATCACAATTCATAAGGTACTAAAGCCACAAGATATACTACATTTTCTCTGGGTTGAAGCTCTGTATTTTCAGATTAATAGTTTAAAGATTCAGATTTTGGGGAGCTGTAGTAACAGAAGCATGATAAAATTTGAAATCACAAACGAATGTTTCTAAGAGGAGGAATTACTCATTCTGGGGGTCTCAAGCTCCGTGTTCTATCAGCCATTGTATTTTGTTATATCAGTTGTTGACTACAACACTCTGTTCTGACTTTTATACAAGAAATTTAAAATTGGAACATCACTGCATTTATTTCTTAAACTTCAGAAATAATTAGCACATTGCTTACCGAAAAATAATACATCTATACAATTAGTTTTCTTTGCCAACTACCTTTCTTACTCCATCTTAGAACATCGGCTTGCATTTTATAAACGAAGTTGTGATGACAATGAAATGCAAGTACTCTCCACGGTCAAATGGCCTATAAATAACATTTCCCTATAGCTACAGCATATTAACGTCAGCGTAGAGCCTTGTTTCTGAAAATATGCGGTATTAGTTTCACAGATTACAACCTCATTTTATTCTTTCCTCCTGTTTGCACACTTCTGCTTTGGGCCGAACGTGGTTGTCTAATAGTTTCCTTACCAGACTGTGACGATTCATAACTGTGGTACTGTTCCTGCGGGTTCGCAACACGTTAGCCTGGAACACCTGTGAATTATCACTGTGAAAAGAAACACTTGTCAAATGCAAAAGCCATTTCCTTCCCATCAAACAGTACCTCTTATTGTAAGCTCAGTTTCAAATGCTATGACAGCAATTGTTTCAAGACAAAGCGCCTGAGAGACACATATGTATGAACACTTGTAGCATGTTGGCTGAACGGAAAGCAAATTGCTCTTCCACCCAAATCTCAACTACTTTAATTAATGATTTTAATTAATCACACTGAGACTGCAGAACAACTGAAAAATTAAGACTGATCATTTCTGTGGGAATTTATTGTGTTTGGAACAGCTACAGGCTTCAGACATCATTCAACAGAACAAATTTGTAATGGCATATAAACAGTAACTGGAAACTAGCTTGAGTGCCAGCAGCACAAAAAATCCAGCATCTCGATAACACTTATCGCTACAAACATTTAGTAAGTTCTCAACTCTTTTTCAGCAGAGGTTAAATTAAGCATACTGCATACATTCTTTAAAAAGTCCTAAGACTTTTGACCCCAGTCATGTCTGTAATCAGGAAACAGCACATCAATTTAATAGCACAGGGTTCATTATTTGCCATAACCTGCCTTCCTTTCTCAAGGCAACTTTGTTTCTGTTGACTCCTAAAGTAACTTTCTCTGGTCATCACTAATGTTATCAAGTGTACTTAATGAAAATGAGATTGAAGAAAAGAAATAAATTGTTGTGGTCACTAGAACATAAAATTTTGAGCCGCAACCCTGCAATCCTCATGCCTAAAAATCACTGAGGAATTGCGTAGGCAAACAGATCCATATGTAAGGTTGTAATAAGATCCAAATAACAGGAATTCACTGGGTTGTATCTTTTTGTCTCAGCTACAACAAAAATACAGTCTCTTAAAACTAATCTGACCAAGAGTATTAGTGTGTTCTAAAGGCTGATAATCATAATGCACTTTAAAGGCATGTCAAACAGAATCCTCCACTATGAAATGCACCAGTTGGACAGAAGTTTTAGATCATTTTTATTTAGAGCTAAATGAAAGCTAACAAACCTATACTCAGAAGTAAGAGTCAATAGCAACTGTTACAAGCACTGTGCTTTTCACCAAGAAGAGTGTGTTGCCTCTAAAACATCAAATACAACGATGACTGGACATCATTTACTTTTTTCAAAGACATTTCACTCAATTTACACCCACGAGAAATCAAACATTTGCTCTTTGACAGGAAGTAGAACAGGAGGAATTCAAAGGGGCCGTGATTTGACATTTAGAGATGAGATTTACTGGCTGAGGCCAACAACTACAACTTCTCGTTAGTGTAAGCGTACTGGCTGGTACACCAGTGCACAGCACAGCATAAACGGTGCATGCTGAAATCCAGGTTTTGAATGGAAAAAAACAGGTTTGAAGGATTCTGTAACACATTGTCAGAGGCTGAGTCCAGTATTCAGTGCTGACTAGAAGAGAAGAAAGGGAGAGGAAGGAAATATAAATATCCTTACCTTTATTTTCCCTTGCAAAAACACTAGAGAACTGGTCAGATCTCAGACTTACCTTTCACAGAAAATTCTTATAGTTCCCAATAAAAAAGAAAACAAAACAATTTGATTTAGCATGAGAATAGGAATCAAAAGTTCTGCGAAAGGTATATTCTGTGATCTAAAATATTCACCTGGAGATGTTCTCTGGCTCTACAGTACCTCTTTCTCTAAGCTTCTTACTAAATCTGTTAACGAGGAAATCAAGTCAGTAGGCAGTGACGGAGCAGAAAGAGCAAGCTGTCCAAGAGCAAGAGCTTTTGTTTCAGTTTACCCAACAAAGCCGTTCTGGGAAAAAAATGAAGTTTCTTGCCAAGAGCTGTAATCTTGCAAAAACAGTTTTCTGCTGGAAAATTCCTAACTAACAGGCAAACCACTGCAACCACCTGAAATTAGTTCAGTGGGATTTCAGTTTAATCTCTATAAACACCTAGTGTAGTATACACGCCGTTTTAAGGCAAAAGCTCAGGCTACATGCCCTGAACTTGACTCGAACAGTTTGTTTACAGCATGATTATTAGATGCTGGGCTGTTTCTTTCACTTGCCTGTTTTGTATTTTTAAAACGTAGAGCGTCTCAGAGTTCATAAGGAACAACTTATAAGGCTAAGCTTATAAGAACACCTACGTCTTGGTTACATAATTAGTTTACCTGCTCAGAAATCTGCCTGAGGAACAACTACCATTCACAATACCTCTGCACTGCATCAAACTGTAAACTGACAGCACCTTCATTAAAATTATATAAAAGAAATACAATGTTTACTTAAAATTTAATCACGACTGAGTAGCAAAAGCACTAATTTTCTCTGAACTGTAGCGCAGTCAGTTGCTTTGGTACAACATTTATGAGAGATTTATTCATCAATACCTATTGATGAATACCTATGATATACCTATTTCTTTACAGAAACATGAAGTTTAAGGGGAGGGAAAAAAACAAGTACTTATATATTATGCTATCTTTTACAAAAGTTTAGTGTCAATATGCTCTCCCACCTGTGGACATACTGCTACTAGAAGCACATAGCCCACCTTGAAGTTAGATGTTACTGACATCATCTAAGAGATGTGGGGGCATCCCCCAACTTCACAAACTGCCCCAAAGAGGCAGGAAACGGCACTTTGAGTTATAAAGTTACCCAAACACGAAACTATATAATCATAGACTGGTCAGGTTGGAAGAGACCACAGAGATCACCCAGTTCCACCAGACCAGGTTGCTCAAAGCCCTATCCAGCCTGGCCTTGAACACTTCCAGGGACGGGGCATCCACAGCTTCTCTACGGCAACCTGGTCCAGCGTCAAAGAAAGCACGCGACAGACCTGCACGTCTGAGAGCTTTGCTCTTAGCCCTTGCCTGTGTATCAGCCGAGGAGAGCTTGACAGAGAACACGGTGCAAAAACTTGAGCCCCCTGCAAATACCAGCTGCTGTCACGCTAATGGCAACGTCCAAACAAAACTACCCACCCAGCTCCACGTGTTAGTTCTGCACACTAACGGAATCAGTATCAGCCAGGACACTCCACAGGACATCCGACGCTGTTTAACACCAGAAGCGCAACTCGTGTAGCTGCCCGGGTACCATCAAACTACGTTCCTCGCTGTCGCTGCCAGCTGTTCCAGCAGCACTGACTGCTGTAATGGCACAGAGGGCGGTGACTTGTGCCGGACTCGGGCCGCTCCAGCAGCGGCACAGGTCGCTGCTTCACCCACTGCAGCGGCCTCAGCCCAGCTGCCGTGCAGGGCACCAAGGGGTCTCAGCCCCAAAACCCCACGGCGGGGCCGGAGGGCAGCGAGGGGAGCTCTGAGCAGGGCGCAGCTCGGCCGGCGGGGCTCCGGGCGCCCGGCCTAACCTCCCCCCGGCACCGGCCGAGGGCTCCGGGCCCGGGCCCTGCCGAGCGGAGCGGTGCGGGCCGGGCCGGGCCGCGCTCACCTGAGCCCGTGGATGAGGGGGGCGCTGTTGGATCTCCTCAGGCCGCCCCCGTCGCTCGGGGCCGCGGCGCTCCCCGGCGGCAGCTCCAGGTCCAGCTCCATTTTCTCCTGAGCCATCGCGGCTCCGGCCCCGGCCCCGGCCCCGGCTGCGCCTGCGGCTCGTCCCGCTCCGCCGCGACGCCCATTCACTGCCGGCGGCCGCCGCCGCTCCTCATCTCGCGCCGCCGCCGCCGCTCCCCACGGCGCGGTGCGGCCGCCCCTACAGGCCCCGCGGGCGGCGCCGCGGGCAGGGGCCGGGGGCGCGCCGGGCCCGCCGAGGGGGGCGGCCCCAGCAGCGCCCCATGCCGGGGGCAGCCCCTACAGGCCCCTACAGGCCCCTTCCCGGCCCCGCGGCTCCCGGGGCCGCCGCCGCCTGCGGACGGGACGGGACGGGACGGGCGCGGAGGGCAGGGCACGGGAGGGGAGCGGAGCGAGCGCCTCGGGCCCGACGCCCCCCCGCCGGCGGCCGCGCATGCGCCGCCGGGAGCCCCGCACGGCGCCCCGAGCCCGGGGCCCGCGCCTGCGCCGAGCCCCCGCGGCCCCGGGGGACCTCAGGGAGCGGGGTCCCGGCGGGGCGGGGGCAGGGTTTAGGATTTCGGATTTATGATTTATACTTTTGCTGTTCTTTGCAAGCTCAGCTGTCTCTGCATCGGTTTGTATTGCAGGCGAGATTTTCAGGCAGTCTTTCAGAACAAAAGTTAGCGGAGCAGAAAGGCGGGTCATAGACAAGTACCATTTATTCCATAAATCCCATGCCTAGTAAATTATTCAAGATAGCATTTTTGTAACTTCAGTCGGCTGTGCGCATTCCATCCACTGGGATATTTCCCTGGTATTTTAAAATACTCCTGCTTTGTCACCCAGGCCATAACTCTTCATGCCCGCTCATCCCTCTGCATCACTGTGATCTTTCTCCCCGTCGCTGCTTCCCCACTCTGAGTTTCCGTCCTTCACCTGTATCCTCCCAAGGCTCTGTTTAATATATTCTGTCCGTTCTTAATCCCTGTTCCCGTGTGATTTGCCCTGTTTTTCTTCCTCAGATCTTTGTGATTTCCTCATTTAAGCCTTTCATCTCATTCTGTTCCATAGCACAGCTCTTCCACAGCCACATCCCCTTTTTTCTGCCTCGTTACCCTCCTCTTCCCAGGCCTTAGATGTCCACCTGAACAGTCACCACTTTTTTTCATATATGTTCCCATTAAGGTTCTCAAGCTTATAGTAAAGCCCTGGTCAGGTAGCAGGTTGTGGTGGTGGTGCCTGGCACTTACAAAATTTGAGTCTGTGAAGCAGGTGTTTTTGAGCTCTCAGCCACGTTTTGGATGGTGTTGACTTTTTCCAGGTACGTAGCATTTGAAGCTTTTTGCTGTCTAGTAAAATCCACATAGTTGCGTGATGTAGTCACATTTTGCAGGTGTTTTTTATATTAACAGAGCCAACAGAGGCATGAATATATTTCCATTCTGGGCTAGCTGTTTTCACTCAAATTGACTTTTTGGCACTCTTCAGCTGTCATAAAGTGCTTGTGCTGAAGCACTAGACAAGGAGAATGGGGCAAGATCTTTAATAAAGCTTAAAAATATGGTGTTGCTTTTAAGGGAATGGTGGCAGTAAGAAGTGATTAACAGCTTTTTTTTTCCCCTCTTGAAGTACTAGATCCTATTTTTCCAGTTAAGCAGACTGACCATAATTACCAGAAATCAAGCACAATAAAGCCTTACGTTATTTACCTTACCTTGTTGATCTTCAGAGGAGATAGGAATTCTGTATCATCTCACAGAAACGTGTCACTACTGGCTACAATATATCATAGCGGAAGCAATGGCACAAGGCTGTAAAAGGTTTTCCTTCTGCAATTATACAAGGCAGGGAACTTTGTCTCCAGGTTTTTCAATATAAACACATGTTGATAAAGCTTGAAAATACTTTAAGTGTACTATGTGTAGGCCCTGTTAAGTCACCTCAGATACACAGTAGGCACAAAGTTCTTCAATAGCATCAGTATAACACAAGAAATACTAAACTTCAACAAAAACAGTTGATTAGAGTCCTGCATTGAGCGCAGAACAATGGAAAGCATTTGATTCAGTCTTGATTGACAAAAAATGCAAGCAGGTACATAATAAATAGCACACTGTATGGACAGTTCTACTCAGTTACCTAAGGTCATCTACATTCAGTCCTTTTCAAGTAGCAGAATAATTTATGCAGCCATATTTCCAGTTAAGAAAGTTGAAATAGCAAGAACTTAAAGTTTTCCACGCCAACTTTTTCTGTGCTTAACGCTCTCGAAAAAAAAAACAATAGCTATTTCCCGGAAGAAATAAGAACTTTTTGAAATGTGATGCTGTTAAGGACCCTGAAGAGACAAACATGTGTATTGCAGCTGTTATTGTAGACAGATATTTAAAAAATAAAAAGCAATCAGAAAACACAAACTGAAATATTTTAAGCGCTTGGAATTGAGTGAGAAAGGTCAGTCCCAAACTTAAACACAGCCAAGAATGGGAATTGCTTGTCTCCTAGTGACCTTTGTGCTACGTCTCCGGAGGCAGCGCAGACGTCCACATTCTCATTACTCATCAAAAACATTACATTCTTTCGCAGCAACACAAAATTTAGGAGCGACCAGAAAAGGCAGCGCGATTCAAGCTGCGGACAGAGAGGACCCGAAGCCGGGCAGGGCTGCGGGGCCCTCCCCCTGCTGCCTCCCCCTCCTGGCCCGGCCACCGCCGGACTCGAACCCGCGGCCCCACACACCGCGTTCCCGCGTGCCGCGGCCGCCGCCCCGCCGCCCACTGGCCCATTTCAAACACACGCCCCGCCCCGACGGCCAATCGGCGCGCGCTCCCGCTCCGGAGGCTCTCGGGAGCCCGAGAGGAGCCGAAGCCGGGGCTCGGGCCCGACTCGGCTCCCGTGGGCATGCGCGGTAGCGGCGGGCGGCGGCGGGACGCGTGCGCCGCGGCGGGCGGTTAGCTGGGAGCTGTGCCCCCGCCCTGCCTCCAGCGCATGCGCGCTGGGCGGCGGCGCCGGGGCTGTGGGGGGCGTCGGGCCCGAGGTGCTCGCTCCGCTCCCCTCCCGTGCCCTGCCCTCCGCGCCCGTCCCGTCCCGTCCCGTCCCGTCCCGTCCCGTCCGCAGGCGGCGGCGGCCCCGGGAGCCGCGGGGTGGGAAGGGGCCTGTAGGGGCCTGTAGGGGCTGCCCCCGGCATGGGGCGCTGCTGGGGCCGCCCCCCTCGGCGGGCCCGGCGCGCCCCCGGCCCCTGCCCGCGGCGCCGCCCGCGGGGCCTGTAGGGGCGGCCGCACCGCGCCGTGGGGAGCGGCGGCGGCGGCGCGAGATGAGGAGCGGCGGCGGCCGCCGGCAGTGAATGGGCGTCGCGGCGGAGCGGGACGAGCCGCAGGCGCAGCCGGGGCCGGGGCCGGGGCCGGAGCCGCGATGGCTCAGGAGAAAATGGAGCTGGACCTGGAGCTGCCGCCGGGGAGCGCCGCGGCCCCGAGCGACGGGGGCGGCCTGAGGAGATCCAACAGCGCCCCCCTCATCCACGGGCTCAGGTGAGCGCGGCCCGGCCCGGCCCGCACCGCTCCGCTCGGCAGGGCCCGGGCCCGGAGCCCTCGGCCGCCCCGGGAGCGCCCTGGGGCCCGCGGGGTCCCGGTGCCGGCCGGGCGGTGCCGGCCCCAGCCCGCCCTGCGCCCTGCGTGGTGGCTGGGGCGCGCCGGAGGCCTCCGAGATGCCTCGCTCGGCCCTGGCGGTGCGGGGGGCACGTCTGCTCTGGCAGCTGCAGAGCCGTGCCCGGCACAGCTCCGGGGGCCGGCAAGGAGAAGTGCTAGCCAGCCGCCTTCGGTACAGCGGTGTAGCTGTAGAAGTAAAATGGATGTTTTCCGTGCACTGGAGATGGGAGTACGTACCGTAGCACTGCGTAGTTTTAAGGAAAGCACACCTTAGAAGGCTGCTCACAAAGCCTTTTTTTTTTTTTTTTTTTCTTCCTGCAGTGACAACTCGCAGGTTTTTCAGCCTTACGTGTTGCGAACTCGCAGGAACAGTACAACAGTTATGAGCCGTCACAGTATGGTAAGGAATCTTAAGCATGTTTTGTTTACACCTAACAAGAAGTAATTGGGCTGGAGAAATGAAGTTAAACTTGATTTGTGTTTGCGCTAAGCGTCAGAGCAAGATTCCAGACTGCAGAATATGCATTTTTCACCTGCAGCTGCTGCCTACAATAAAATAATGCTTGTGCATTAGCTGTATATACCCAAGAACGGAACAATATCTGGAGCCATGAGTGATTTCTGGTATTAAGTACCATCTTAATGTTAATTTGGACCTGAACATGGATAGGAAGAGACAACTGCTATCACAATTGAAAGTCTTGAATGGTTCTTTTAATTTGTTGTAAAAACGGAAGAGAGGGATTTGCAGTACTCCATTGACCTGTTTTTTTCATGAGGCCACTTTTTTTTTTTTTTTTTTTGCAAAGGCTGGACGCTAGACATCAGAGAATCACATGAAGAAGAGTCTTATATCCTGGGTGTTATTCTGCCCCCTGTTATAAATCTGTTAGGGTACAGTAGTGCAGTTACTTCGTTTTTCAAAGATGTTACATTTCACTTTTCTTCCTTTCTTTATTGTCAGCTTGTGCTCAGCTGTGTGCTCTTCCCTGCTATTTTTTTTCTCTCTCACCCAAGGGTAGTGAAAATTAAATCCTGTTTTTCTCAAAACCTGTGGAATGTGAAGTCCTAAAATATGCGTTACTTCTGTGTTTTTTATCTTGTTCAGAAAAAACGAGATGGAGTTTTAGTTCAAAGTCTTTTGTTATGAGGTATGTTTAAAAGCAGACTCCGAAACTTTGGAACTCAAATAGTAGGTGTCAGGTAGACAGACGCATGGGCATCCTGAGTGAGAACTGTTGGCTGTTTGTATGTGGCACTGGCCAAAGGTTCAGAGGGATTAGATGCATAAGATGCTTTGCAATTGCAAAAGTAAAGGTTTACAGAATGCTGTTGAAGACGGAGCTGAAACACTCTATAAAAGGGAGCTGGTTGAGTAAGTTAGTACAGGGGTCTGTCATCTTATTCTAGACAGTAGGGAATTAAATAATATTCTCAGTTTCATTTATAATCCCTCTCTTGCCTAAACGGCACATACAGCTGTTTGTGCACTTGAGATACTAAGAGCATGCAACTCTGAGATCAGCACCGCTTGCAGAGTGACAGAATGAATTTGTAAGTAGTAAAACTAGTCTTTTCTTTTGAAGGTCAGTGTTTTCATTTTGCAACATTATTTGAGTCATCCACATGTAGTTGTACAGCTCATTTTTAATTCAACAAAAATGTAGGTGTAAGGGTGGATGCAAGCTGTTGGTTTGCGATTTAATCATGGTGGCTGTCGCTTTTTTTCAGTTGCTGTCATCATCTCCCATTCGTATTCCTAGTAGTCGACTTCATCAGATCAGAAGGGTAAGTGAGGTTTTTAACTATACATTTAGTAACAGAATGAAAAGCATTTAGATAATACTGAAATACTTATATAATGCGAGTTTCTTTCCTATTGAGTTTTTCAAGTATTAGAGGAAACAGCTAAAAAAGATTTAATTTCAACATGGAAGTGTCATTGCAAGGCTTATCGTTGTCATGTTTCAACTACCTTGCATTTTTGGAGTGCTGTTTCCTTAAGAGGAATGCTGAGGTAGGTTTGTAGCAGTTTTTCTTTCTGGAGAGCTCCTACTGTCCATATTTCAATTCTAAAAGCAAATTACTGAATCATGAGTATTATTCGAAGTACCTGTGATGAACAGATGTTATAGAAAAACTTAGAATGTTTATCTCCTGCAGGAAGAAGGAGTGGATTTAATGAACAGAGAAACAGCACACGAAAGGTGAGTGTTATTGAAACAAGATGATAAAACAGTCAGTCATCCTCTTTGTAGCTACTGATGGGATTTTTTGTATTCTAGGGAAGTGCAAACAGCAATGCAGATAAGCCAATCATGGGAGGAAAGCTTGAGCCTGGTAATCTCTTTATAGATGTTTCATATTTAATTCCACTTCTACGCTCAACTGATGAATTTAAGGGAAAGAGAGGAGTAACTGTGGAAATAATCTAAGATAAACTGAAGTTCATCTGTTTTAGCTCTTTTGCATAGTTGGCCTAACAACTTTCCATGGAAGGTTGTAGCTTGGGTTCTAAGGTAATGTCTTGTGCAACTGTGAAGTTTGAAACTTTTATATTTACAGAGCGACAATGACTTGGACAAGTCTGAGAAATCTTCCTCCCCAAAGAGAATAGACTTCATTCCAGTTTCGCCGGCACCTTCACCTACAAGAGGAATAGGAAAGGTAGGATGAGTGAAACACCAAACACATCTTAGAATTTTCAGTGAAGGTGAACTGTGAAGGTGTGAAACTTCACAGACTGACAGTTTAAAAACCAGCAATGACAAAACCCAACCCAAATCCACATATTACTGTTTTCTAAGAATCAGATGCTTATCTTAGAGCCTGCAGAGTTTAAGCAGTGTGCTATTTCTTTCACACTGCATGTTTTCACTTGCTTCTGTCTGTGTAATGTTTGGGTGGTTAGGATTCTGGTTCCAGGGAAGCTAGAAGAGGTCATTGTAGTAATCATATACGGACATGATCTTCAACTGCATAATTGGGGCATGCTGGGGAAGAAGCACCAAAATCTGAACGTATTGTATGTGGAGAGGAAGAGAGTAGGCAAGTATCAGAAGCTGCAAATCTGTGTGGTGAGGAGGAGTAATATATTGGTTATGGAAAGGAAGGCATAAACTCACTGAAGGACTCAGCTCGAATTTGGGCAGGCTTAATTTGCACTGAAGACTGATAGCAAATGCTGGAAAAGGAAAAAGGTGAATCTTGGATAAACTGCTTTTTTCAGTAAGGATGGGAAAACTGAAATGTTAGCACAGAAAAAATGGTAACTGTGTTTAAAGGTGGGCTGCCTGACCTTGTTCTCAGCCTTTTCTTTTGTGGTTCTGCTTTTGTACTGCTATTGTTTTATTGCAGTCCTGCTCCTAGTAGTACAACACTAGTGCTGGAAGCTCATCCTGTACCTTTGGAATAGGAACTGTATAGTAGTAGTGAACTTGACAGAAATATTTGTGTGCTTAGCTTTGGGTATTCGCGGGCTAAGATCAAATAAGCTACAGGATCACAGAGCTAAATAGTCTGTTCTGCTCTGGCAGATTGTGTTAAATTTTCAGGTATTTTCAAATATTTTGAGTAAACTCAGCTGGTTTGCATAACAAATGTCTTGGAAAAAAGTAAGTCCTGAGTACTGTACTGCTATTTCTAACTGTAAAGGGAAGAACAGAAGCAACAGTTTTATTTAGAAAACAGTCTATTTAAATTTTGGATTTCATATGGTTTTGAATTTCAGATTAATCTGAGCAGTATTGCGTTAGCCAGTGTATTTCTGCAAGTTAAGTTTTAATTCCTCTAAGATTGTGTTTAATCGTTTCTGCCTTATTCTGTTACTAGCTTTTCTTTAATTGAGGGTATTTTGATTGGGGGAGTGACACTTAAGTATTTAAAAGGGAATTCTGAATCATCTTTATGTAATTTATTCTGCAGCAATGTTTTTCACCGTCATTGCAAATGTTTGTGAGCAGTAATGGATTACCTCCAAGTCCTATTCCCAGTCCAACAAGGCGATTCTCCAAGTAAGTAACTTCTGAAAGCAACAGGTATACATTGGCTTAAATTCCAAGGCTAGCATAAAGATAGTTAATGCTGATGCCAAAGCATTAAAAGAGGCTTCATTTTTAGAATAGCTGAAGCATTGCCATGTAAAAATGCTCTGCAAGTTCATTCTTTACCAACAGTAGCTTTACATGAGTGTTCTTACAAGAATCTGAGTCAACTTTAAACTAGACTTTGTATCTTGTGAGGAAATTCCTTGGTCCTTCAAGTGAGCTTCATTAATTTGTCGCTATATCAATTTTACGTAAATATTATACTGAAGATAGAAATGGCTTGAAGTGAGCATGTCCTAAGAGAAGGAGAAGACCATAGAAAACTTCAACAAATTTTCTATGGCAGATAATTTGCTCTAATAGGCAGCATTTCTTTGTGTATTCAGATTCCCTAAGCATTCCAGTTATACAAGAATAGCTTTAACAAACATTTGATATATGGTTGTGTTGATTTGGTGCTAAGTATGGTGGTGTTCAAACTTGGAACCTTTACTATCAATGTTTCCTCTAGCAGGAGGAGTCAAAGTCCAATCAACTGTATCAGGCCTAGTGTTCTTGGCCCTATTAAAAGAAAAGGTATGTGTATTTACATTGTCAGATGCTTTAGTATGGATGTAGGTTTGCAGCAGGAAGATACACTTTTCTTTGTTGTTTTCCTGTAAATAAAATGTGCTTGTATCCATGGTGAACTGGAATTTACCAATTGTAATCTACAAACATAATAAAGTAGCTAGTCTAAAATGCAAGAATGAAAAACATTAAAACAGCTACTGCTTGAAAGAGGCAAACTTTATTCCACATCACATTAAATGTTTGTGAATATTTGTGAGCCCTGGCATTCCTAAGAGTAACCACTGTGCGGTGCACACCCTTCAGATCATCCAAGGAATGTTGCTTATCATGCAGTATCTTCTAAACTTAGTACTTACTGAATGTTTGTTTTTACTATGAAAGTTGAGAAGGTGAGAGAGAGAGACGAGAGCAGGGCAGGTCGTTGTTCTTTTACAGAATCAGAGAACGGTTGAGGTTGGAAGGGACCGCTGGAGATGGCATAGTCCAACCCCACCCCTGCTGAAGCAGGATCCCCTAGAGCACATTACCCAGGGTTGTGTCCAGATGGCTTTTGAATGATCACCAGGGAAGGAGACCCCACACCTTCCCTGGACATCCTGTTCCAGTGCTCAGTCACCCTCAGAGTAAAGATGTGAAGCCTTCTCTTCTCCAGGCTGAACAGACCTGGCTCCCTCACTCTTTCCTTATATATGAGATGCTTCAGTTCCTTATAATTTTAGTAGCCCTTAGCTGGACTGGCTTCAGGAGCTCCACATCCCTCTTGTACTGGGGAGCCCAGAACTGGACAGAGTACTCCAGCTGAGGCCTCACCAGTGCTGAGCAGAGGGGGAGACCCACCTCTCTCGACCTGCTGGCAGTGCTCTTCCCAATGCACCTCCGGATACTCTTGGCCACAAGGGCCCATTGCTGCCTCGTGGTCAGCCTGCTGTCTACCAGGACTCCCGGGTCCCTCTCTGCAGAGCTGCTTTCCAGCAGGTCAGCCCCCAGCTTGCACTGGTGTTTTTTTTGAGGGGGGAGGGAGTATTCTTCCCCACGTGCAGGGTGCTGCATTTATTTGCCTTTGTTGAATTTCAAGAGGTTTCCTCCTGAATGAGGAAAACTGCATTCTTTCTTGACAGTAGTCTGTGTTAAGGATATTCAAACTACATCCTAGAAACATTATCTGTACTGGCTGTAGTGGAATTGTAAGATTAACATGTACAAGTGTGCCTCTAGCTATGTTTAGCCTTTCTGGATATCTGTTTTTTTTACTTACGCATTCTTAAATGCACCAAAAGCATGTCATTTTATTTTACAAGACTTAGATATATGATTTAGCCTTCAGGAAAAGTTGTATTTTTTTTTTTTTTTAGGACTGACTGCTTGTCCTGTCAGATAAAGAGTGTAGCCTAATTGGATTGACAAGGGAGAAGGAAATATTTTCTCATAGATGTCAATTCCGTCTTGGCTATTAATTTCTGTGAATTTTAGAATCATTAAAAAATGAACAAAAGTGTATGAAGCTCAGTGATAAACAGGGAGTAGATATTCATGCTGTGATGTTTTACTTAAAATAGCTTGTGTACAATTGTAAAGGGTATTAAAAACAGAACAGGTAAAGGGCAGGCTTTCCTCACCCTGTGTGCTGTGGTGGAGCATCTTCTACAAGGTGGAGATACAGGGTTTTTACTGGAAATATCAAGGAATAGTTCCAAATGTTACCTAACTTTAAAATATCTAATCCATATAAATGAACCTAATTTATTTGCCTAAATGCATCAAGCATTTGAGAACATTTCACTGCAATAGGGAATTAATACTAATTGTGCTGTGCAGTGCAGCTTTGTCTTTGTGAAGTTTTTCAAACTTCAAACTTTTCAAACTGTCAGATTTTCAAACTGACACTGCAGCTGCTGGTAGGTAAAAAGACAAAGTTATTTCCGTTTCCTGTGTTTTTGCTGCCAAGCTGAAAATTAAAGTATATTGTAGCAGAGAGGGTTTTCTTTTAAGCTTGTTATCTGCAAGTTCTTGGTATTTCAAAATGTCTGTTATACAGAAGCTATTAATGAGCTAGCTCGTTCTCAGGGCGGATTATACTAAACAGACCTTATGAATTCTCCCCATCATGTTTAATCTTTTAATGTCAGTAGATGATTACAGGTACAAAGTCTGATCCATGATGAGTAATTGGAAATGCATACACATGCTCATTTTTTTCTATTCAGCTTTTATGTAAAAGTGTACATACGTTTAAGTATTTGTTGTACTCAGGAGGGCGAAACTGTGTACCAAGCTGGCATTTCTATTTCCGTAACCACTAAGAATTTTAATCTCCAGATTTTCGGATATGTCAGTTGCCTTATCTCAACTGCTTGCTTAAAATTATGCCACAGTAATTAGTTTTGCTTTAGATTATTTTGTTTGATTGTAGTCTGAACTTAGCAAGTGCCTGTTCTTGTGTCTTTGAGATCTTTCACTGTAGCCTGTCAGATACTGCCGAAGCATTAGTTAAAGAATGGACTAGATGGTTAAACAACAGCTAGCATAAAATTCATGTCTTATCTGAGTGCTTGATTGACTGAACTAGAGGACTTACCATGTCATAAATGCAAGCTTGCTCTATTATGGGACAAACTTCTCTCTTACAACAGAAAAATATTAAATGGACATTCCAGAGACTCAAGTGAGTTTGATTATTTGCGCTATTTTCTTTAGGTGAAATGGAAACTGAAAGTCAGCCAAAGAGACTTTTTCAAGGAACAACCAACATGCTTTCTCCAGATGTTACACATCTGACAGATCTCAGTTCATGGTAAAATATTGCGTGCCCTAAACTGCCAAACCAGGGAATGTGCATCTATACCAATCCTTCTGTTCTTCAGAAAAAAGTATTTTGCATATAGCTTGCATATACGTATTACTGGGAATTCTGTGATGGTGTAGTGTGATAATGTTCCTGTCCATTTGATCAATTCTTCCTGAGCAGACACTAGCCTGGGCTTTGTGTGTCAAAACTGTCGTTCTGAATATAGTCGTTATAAATCCCGATTAGTTCATTAGCGAAGTTACTTCATCTGAAGATGCTTCATCATTTCAGTATTTTGTAGGCAGTGATTGTATAGTATCTGTGGCACTTACCTGAATGCCTAGACGTGTGTGAATAGTTGCTGCAGTCACATAGTTCATATTGACAAGTTCAAGATTTTTAGTGTTAAGTCTGTCTCCTTTCTGTATTATGATCATAAAAACCTGAATACTTTGTCGGAAGTCAGATACTAAGTATTCTAAAAATATCAACTCTGCATTACTATAATTTCAATATACTTATGGAATTGGGACCTAGAAATATTTTGTTCATTTTACTTCCAGCTAAATTACAAAAGCATCTTTTTTACAAGCTGTCTGGAATCGTGTGTCAAGACTTCAGAATCCAAACAGAGTAATTCCTTACTTAAAAAGGAAAAATGCATTTCAAAATCTTGCTTTGAGTAGTGTAACATTTAAAAACATAATAGCTAAATAATGACTTCTATGCTGCGTTGGTGATTAGATTCTTATTATTTCTTTCCTGTAACCTTTTAAGATTTTGCTTGTTAGTTGTCATCTCCTTTCTGTAACCGATTAAAATCAGAGCAGTAATTTATTCTGCATGTTAAAAAAAAAAACAAAAATTCTGCTCCTCATTCCCTTAAGGAGCATGAATATACATATAACATGCTACAGAAAACAAGGAGTCTTCAGGGCTGCCAGTCTTGGAGTAAAGACTGAGTGGTAGTATATGTCTCCTACATCTTTCCTACAAAGGAGAAAAAGAACATTAGCTTTGTAGACAAATTCATGGTGCCTGTGTTACTAAATAACCATTTTCTTTTTCCTCAGCCTGTCTTCAGACATACTTGATGGGAGTAGCAGCAGTGTTGGCTCTTCCTCTGATTCGCTGACTAAAGGCAGCATAACCACAGAGTCTCCAGTAACGTGTTCAAATTCATGCTCTTCATTCATTTTGATGGATGATCTCTCACCTAAGTGACTTAATCAGTTCTGAGTCAGTGTTTGGCTGTGCTGTTCCCTTACTGTACACTCGTACAGAGAAACGAACTCTGATCCTTGAACCGTTAACATGAGGATTATTACATGGAAAATTAGTGTAACTGTAATCCTTGGCAACTTTCCAGTGATTTTGATTTATCCATTTAATGGACATTGTAGGCCATATTAATGTCTGGTTTTGCGGATTTATTTTTTAAACAAGATGTCTGCTCAGATTATACTAACTTCTTGCTTTCAAGAACTTGCATACACTTTTTGATTCCGAGATAGGTATCTACCTATTAGTGTTGCAATTTTTAGGAAAATACTTTTATCATTATTGTGGTCACTATGTCTAGGGAAATAATTTGGTTCAAAAGGATTTGAAAATACTAATTTATTGTCTGGCACTTCAACCAATAAGTAAAACTATTCTTGCTTTTTTTTTCGTTAGTCACTAGCCTCAAATTCTTTTTGCAGAAGGGAGAAAACAAATTTTTCTTAGTGCTGCTAGTCACTTTTGTTACAGGAGACCACAATGGGTCTGGAAATCTCACTCTATTACATTTAAAAAAAAAAACAAAAACTAACGACTGCCACTTTTGCCGTCGGTGAAGAAATAACAATATTCTGCGAATGAACGTGATCGAAATAGCTGCGTAGTTTTCTCCCCAGATCCTTCGTCCTATGGACTATATGAAAATACGGTCAATAATCAGCAACGTTTGGCCAAGGAAAATTAATCCATGCCTCGATCTAAGACATACAGTGCAGATAACTAAGTTATTTAAACTACTGTGTAGGAGAACATGTATGGCACCATCAATGTCTCCTGTGGCATTGAGGTCACAGGTATTTTTGTGCCTTAGGGGACATTGTTACAGAATTACGGAATGTAAACCAGAGGGGGGGGGGGGAGGGAAGTCCTTTGTGTACAGCTTGTTTATAGAGTGCTTACCAGATTCTGTCGTCAGTGCTGCTTTCCTTAGCGTTCCTTTCCGAGGTGTGTGCTCCGTTGCAAGGTGCTGTGGGCAGTCCGAACCACGCTGTGAGATGGCAGCCTACGCAGTGACTTTTGAAGCTGCTATAGACAGCGTTTATGCCTTCGTAATGAGCAGGGCGAATGGCAAAGTGAACGTTCGATTTGTAAGGAGAGACCTTAAAATTTAGATTGAATACAAGCTCTGCAAATTTGTCTGGCTAAGGAGTTACATTTGGACTATGACTAGTCTCGATACAGTACTTTGGTCAGTCTGAGGAAAGACAATAGAGATTTTACTTTTTAAAGACTTCAACGGGGCAAAATAAATCCGTTTGTAATCTACTGTGTTATGCTATTTATTATTTATAACTATGTAAAAAGTCTGTGGTGATGAATTATAGTATTTTTTTATGATTGAATAAGTTTTTTATGTTCGGTAATTGCTGGCTGGTTTGTATTTAATACGCAACATTGTCTGCCAGAATCATAAGCTTCCATTTTTGAATGTTTGTAACATAATTGCTTTTGTTATCTGAAAGTACAACTGATCTTTTTGAAAGAAAATAGCACTGAATTTAAAGTAAGATTATGTGCTTTAAAAGTGAGCACAATCTCTGGCAATATTGTCTGGCTAAAAAGGGGAGGGGGAGAACCATAGTTTTTTTCTGTTCTGAAGAAGCCGTTGAGTTTCCAGAAGACATGTACATACCAGATTATTTTTTAAAGTGTTTTCATTAAATTGTAAGAAGTACCATAATGGGCCAACAGTGGCACTATCATTTGTATTGTCATCTTCACCTGTGGAGCATTAGTTCCCCACCTGAAATAAATGTGCATATTGTAAAATATTGTCCATTGGTGCCATTTTTAAATGAGCTCTACAGTATTGAATGTTAATTTTATTTGTATATGCACAGTGCTATTTCTTGAATTTTTGATGTCTTAAATCGCTTAATTATTTTTTTATTCATGCTTGTATCTTCTCTGCCTTTTTGATGCTGAAAGAAGGCTGCTATTACATTTGCAAAAATATTGATAAACAGTCTGTGATAAAATTCAACCTGTTACCTGTGCCCCGGTTTCATTATACTGTGCTTTTATTGGTTCTGTGATCTACAAATCTGAACAAGGGGTGGCAGAAGGGGCAAACCTATTGCATGCTTTCTTAAAACTGAGAAGAGCATAGCTATCGCTTATTTTTGGCTGGCTTACCTGTACAATTGATGTATTCCAGATTTGTTTGTTAGTGGAGAGTCTTATATAAGTGCTGCCCTTTGTAAACATTAGAATGTAAGCTTCATAAAGCAAACGCACAAATAATGGCTCTTGTTACAGCATTTTTTTAGTGTTCTGGCTATTCTCCACTCTTCAGAAAGCATCGCTCTTTTATAAAATATATGTATATATATAATACACACATGCTTTGTCTGTTGTTTCAAGATGAAATGTCTTTTTTGTAATTGTAATAGGTCCCATCTAGGACTGTATTTAACACTCACAACTGTAATACCACTCGCTCATTTTAAAACTAAACAGATGAAGTCTTCTAATACTCTAATAGTTGATATTTGCACCTAAATGCATGTGAGTTTCTGCTGCTTACGGAATTGATCTTTACTGCAGTGTAAAGGCTAGTACAGCACAATCTGACTAAAACTGAAAAGTTGCATTTCTGGATTTATTAACTGTCTTGTCTGTAACTAGATATCACTTTGGGGAAGAACACCAGCTGGTGCTGGTAGTCAGCTTTAACAGATAACCACTGACACAGCACTGTTTTTTGTGTTTTTTTTTTTGACTTCATCAGACTTACTTGTGCTGAATTGCCATAATGAGTTAAACAGGAATATGAGAATTCCCGTCTTTCCCCACCTTCTTTTTTTTTTTTTGAAATAAATCATTAATGCACATGTACTGCAGAGAATCACCAGTGATGATTCCTTCTTATGTTGTAACTATTGAACCAAAAGTTAAGATACTAGCAGATATCTGTGTCATTCAAGCAGCATTTTAGGTGGCATATTTTTAATATGTTAACTAGCACAGCATTATGATGTTGATGTTTGTACAGTTCATTACAACTAGACTAGCACTGCCTTTATACCTGAAGTATACTGACTCCTTTCTTAGCAGGTTTAAAAAATGCTGGAAGGATTTTACAAGTTGTTTAGAGAGGTTAAAAAAAAAATATGTCAGCTCTGGAACTCTGTTTTGATAATATCAAGTGTTCTGAATCAGGAAATGGATTGCAGTATGCATGTTTCATTCTAATTCATTGAATTTCAGATTGGGCCCAAAAGCCTGTATTTAAGGGGCTGTTTTTCTGACTGTATGTGATTAAATACTTTCTCCTACAATTAAATTAATTAAACTGTCAGTGGGTGAGGATGTAAATCTGAGTCCTGCAGACTTTATTGGAAAACTCATTCTTGAAATGCACAAGGAAAGCTATACTACATAAAATTGGTAAAGTGGGATTTTTTAAAATTTCATAGAAATACTCATTTTAATGACTGGAAATGCTGAAGGCATTTTAAATGTAAGACTACAGCTTGGGAGATTTCTCTAGGCAGAACCGTGTTGGGGACTGTATGCAGAGGTTAACTTGAACAGGCTTAGGCAGATTGAGGACTCTGACTGTGTGTACTGGAGTAGATAACCCTTGGGAAATTATTTTTTGCAAATGTTCACATTCTTATCTGTAGATCTGAGTAATATACCGTGTGACAACAAAGATGAAAACTTGTTTTTCATGGAGGAATTTCATCTGCATAAAATATTCCTGGTAATTTCATAACAACAACAACAAAAAAGCTTTGCGTTAATATTTGTTCAAATATTTCATGAAGTCATTGGACAGTTTCATTTGCTTTTTTGGACTAAAGGCCAAGAAATATTTTTGGAGCTATACAGACTGCCTCTTGTATTCCAAGGTTATGATATAAATGGCAACAGTCCCTAGTAAGAGCGAAGGGACTTTGCCTTCTATTCAATATTTCAGTCTTGAGATTTATTAAATAATTCTTAGCAAATCTGGTGATTATTGTAAAATGGATTATTTAAAGTACCAGGTGATCCAGTGAGCTGCTGAAGGATGTACTAACTCCTTTGACTATAAATTAGAATTTTAGCCCCAAACATAGACCTGGTTTATCCACCTAATTTTCAAATAAAAAACAAGTGTTTCAAGCAGCTGAGGCTTTTATGAGGGTAGAGGCTATTCAAACTTAGAGGAAAAGACTCCTTGTCAAATCTAGGACTATTTTGTTCAATCCATCCCCAAAACAAAGCTATGCCTGCCGATCAAAATTCGGTTAGCACTTGTCCTACTTCTATGGCCATCTTTGGAGAGGACATGGAACTGGTGATCAAGCTTCTTTAAGGACTGGTTATCTAATTCATGGCTAAGACCTTTGTCATCAGGGTTAAATCAAAAGTAGATGTTATTTTAGGGTATTTTAGGGCAGGCCTGTTTTCTGAGGAAGTAAATAGGCTGCAGAGCTGGTTTAAGCATGATAGCCTGTACTTATTTCCTGCTACAAATGAAGAGTCTTCATGTAAGCAGGTTATAATGACCGGGGCTGCTGGCTTGGCACTACCATTCCCATGAATACAAAGGCACACAACTTCCACTTTTAACTTGTACGTGTACCTCAAGGCTATCCTTTTATTAGTGTGCTGGGCACTTAGCGGAAGTCTCTTGTTTCAGTCCGAACCATTTTGCATTAAAGCTGCTTTCTATTACTTGCTTTTAGATCTGAAAGCCTTTTGATATGGGGCCTATTGGGCCTTGGTTTTGAGTCTTGACTGTGACAAGTGTGCCAGGGCCAGTGTTTTCTTTTTAAACGTGGAGCAATTTGTTTTGTTCTTCTTATATTGTCAAGTCTGGAAATGCAGGGTAGGTAGGTAGGTTCTTGCTATTAACAAAGAATGCGTGTTAGCTTTAGTGATCATGAAAGACTGGTGTTTTAAAAGAAATAAAAGCTGAAAACACAGAACAAAGAAACACCTATTTTTAGTTAAACCAATTTGGCTGGTTTGATAGCAGGCTCTCTCTCTCTCTCTCTCTCTTTAAACGTAGGAAGTAGTGTTTTGAACATATCCTTAGTAACACAGCAACAACATCTAGCGTGCTTTCACCCCCAAATGCTTCTCTGTCCTGCGAAGAGGAACTTAGTGCTGAAAGACCACAAGTTTTGTTCATCGACAACAGACGGAGGGCATGGCCTGCCTCAGGTCTCTGAATAGCACTGTGGTAACAATCCCCTATGATTCAGCAGGCCCGTTGCTGACACCAGGCTGTCTAGCGTTCCTGTCTGAACCATCCAAAAAAGCATCATTTTCAGCTATAATAATGATTCTGACATCCTTAGTCTCCCTTATTTTATTTCTGAGGAGCATGAGATTTTACCTCTTATACGAACACAATTATCGTTTGCTGTTAATTACCATACGTTGACTTTCTTACCAAATAGCTGTGGTAAAATTCCTGGTGGACTTCGTGGGTGCTTTTTTGTCCCTCATTTTGGGGTATAACAGAGTCTGGGATTTTTGATTATTTTTCAGATAATGAAATGTGTGTCTTCTGGAAGAATTATCCATTGTGTTTTAATTTTGCAAGGCATTTGGTTATAGTTTATGCAGAAGTCTGTATAAAAGTAACTCATATTTAACAACATGAGTCAAATGAATCTGGGAGACAATGACACGCATTTGTTTTTTCAGAAGTTGACTGGATTAACCCTTGCATCACCTAATCAAATCTCCTGCGTTCTGCAGCAGTCTCCACCACTTGTGAACTTTCCCCAAAATTAAATGAGTTGGCAGAAGTGTCAGGCTATTATTTGTATTGGGGTAGTTTATAACGCAGATTACGAAAATCCTATTGTGCTGGAACAAAAAGACTTTCCTTGCCCCAAATAATTTGCAATTTAAATTTGTCATGAGAACTGTAATAGTTTATCAATGCAATGCATGATCAACAATTCATCCAGTGTGGAAAAGCTGGAATCTGCAATGCACAGGTAAGAAACGGGTGGTGTTGCAAACTGTGGGCCGACGTACGATTAAGAATGCAACCAAAGTTAACTAGTCCAGAATCCAAATAGAAATTTTGTAACAGGCCTCTGGCAAAGCAAACTGTGCTCTCTGAACCCCTAAAATTTAGGGGAAAATTCAGCTAATGCCATGAACTTAACAGCTCGGTCTCAACCCTACTTAAGTGCCGAATTTTCTCTACTATGATCAGAACTTCCAAGCATTTGGAAGACAAATCACTGTGACAGGGAGAAGTAGAATAAAAATGTCTCTGTGCCTATGATGCATGAGTACTGGTTTGAAAAATGATAGAGAACAAAGTACAGTGAGTTGGGACAAATGTGCTTTAAATAAGTCGAGGATGTGCTACGTATAGTACGTGTAACATCTTGTTCGTGTGCAAGAACAGACTGTGAAAGAAACAGCTTTGTTTGTGTGGGAGAAGCAACATCAAAGAGCTTGAAAGAACTAGTACTGTAATGGGAAACAGTTGCCTTTTGAGGACTCTTGCTGCTGCTGGTCACTTTTTTTCCTGTGTTAAAACCTGGCAACACGAGCAACGAGCAGCGTGGGTAGGTTGGGCCAGGTGGGCACCAAGAGGCGTACGGAGGGCTCGCTGCATTTGTGCGCTGTCACAGCTCCCCACCGCCACCCTTCACGCTGAGCTTGCATCAGTCTTGAAGGTTGCAGTTGTGTTTTTTGGCTGACTAACGCCAAGATGGATGTTCAACTTCTCACCTTTAGGAGCGGTTACCAAATGGGACCGCCAGCTTCCAACAGGAGAGGGTACATCCTAGGTGTTAGTGGGCAAAATTATGGGGGGGGGGAGGATGGAAGATGAGAGGGTGTTCCTACACCTCAGTGGGACGGAGATGCCCAAAGAGCAGAGTTGAAAGCAGGGGGGACCTGCCAGGACCAGGGAGTGCAGAGAGAGCAGCCCAGTGGAGCAGAAAGAAGAATGCCACACAGCAGGAAGAAGAGAGCAGGGCAGGAGCTGGTACGCCTGCGTGGTATGGGGGAAGCGATGGCTTTCCTGTGGGCTCTCCTGGCTATGCTCCTTGCCAGCAGAAGGCTCGTGCTGGAGGGGCTGTGTTACACCTGTATGCAGACAGCAAGCCAGCCACCCATCTTGCAACATGTGCACATCGGGGCTTATCGGGTATTTTTTGGAGAGTATCTAATGTTTTTCATCCTTGCATTAGCAACAAGAAACCTAGTGTGAATGATACTTAAGCATAAGTGCCAGCACACACAACGTGCGTCTGACTGCGTTGGGCACTTTGGACCAGAAGACGTGAGAAGTTAATGGTTATTGTATGACCACAGGATGGCGTATCGTGGCTTGCAAAGCACGGAATGATATTTAATGAGCAGCAGTTATTTTAGCTGAAGTGCGTCTAAGTTGAGTTCACCCTGCAACCCCTGTTGCTGGAAGTTTCTATTGTTTTCTTTCTTTTCACTCAAATGTAACCTCCTCCTTTCAGCGTAAATGATAGCTTTCCAGAGTCAGGTTTGGACTTCATTGTACCAATAACATTAAAACTGATAAAAATGAAGAGATGGAGCTCTGATTATAAGAAAGACACATCCTCATACTAGAGGAGAGACTTTGATCAAATTTACTGACAACCTGAAATGAATGAAAGACCTTACTCACAGCAAGAGAGCTTTTCTAGGAGTATATTGCATATTGGCTGTTTTCCCAGCCCTGGGAAGTCTTTCAGAAGCATGCTGTGGCACATTTCAGTTAGTTTTAGTGAATTGCAGTGTACAAGCTGGGTTCTTTCTCCTGAAGTGCTGATGCTGCAGCATTCCCGTCAGACCGCAGGCAGCAAGCATCTTTCTGTTATTTCTCTATGTGGGCACATACAAACCTGGGTCTTGGAGAATTTACAGCAGCTTCAGCTTTGTAACCTACAGTGCAAAGGGGAATGTCTGCCTGCACGGAGCGAGCGTCCGACCATGCAGCTGTGCTCTGGTGCTGTGTCCAGGTGAGTGCTTGGCTAAGGCTGGCTGAAGCACGTCTTGGTGTCTGCTGCTGCTTTTGACATAGCTTGGGTTCTTTACTGAAAAACAAGATGTGAGAATAAGCATGCGTCAGCCTTGGGCTGCGTGCTGGAGAGCTGCCGACAGGATTGCAGCACCAGCCTGGAAAGGTCCTGCCGCTGCTCTCCCGGCTTGGCAGTCTAACCCAGCCGGGTGAGGAGGTGGGGGAAGATGATGGTCCTGATCTTCACAAAGTGCTTTGAAATCTCTCCCTAGCAAGTGCCGTGCAAGGGCTGAGTACCATCAGCACCGTTGTTGCTGGGGGTTCTGGTTTTTCCCCAGCTCAGCGACTGGCCCTGTTGTGCCTGTGCTGCACGTAGCTTTGACTTGAGTTGGGAGCGGTTTCTCTGCTCTTTCATAGTTTGCCTTCTCCTTCGCACGTCTCCAACAGGAAGTGCAGATTCAGCAGGCATTGTATGCTTCAGCAGCTTGCCAGCTGCCTTGCTGAAGCTAATTCACAATTCAAGTCACTCCTGATAAGTTTGCAAACAATGTGCAGTGATTTCTGAGCTAGATAGCAGCTGAGCTGGACTCCTCAGTTTCCAGCGTGGCAGCTGAATGAAGCTCTGCATTTACTCTGTAAAGCCGGTGGGTCAAACCTGGTCTCAGGCTTAATGCTTTGTGCTTCTCTGACGTTTCATACATTTCTTGTTTGCTGGGGAATAAATTTAAATGAGTGTCATCATTATTAATAAAACCCTCAACGGAGTGTGTGGAGGCACAAAGGGAGCAGATGGTTAGAACTGGTTTAACAAGAGCTAGGAATTGAAGCCAGGAATTCTGACTTGCAGTTTAATTCCCACTTCCCTGACCACTGGATAACTCTGTTACCCCCTTTTTAACGCACTGAATCTGGCCTGGGAATAACTCCAGTGAAAACAAAAGGGCAACATTTTTTTTTTCTCAGGTTAACTTCACATGGCAGCCACTGAAAGCGTGCACTGAAGAACGTGCCCAGAGGAAGTTTCTCCACACTGGTGGCTCATCAGGCCGGGCAGGAAGCAGCAGGTCGCAGTTAGATGTAACTTACCGTAAAGATGATGACTGAGTGGTGCAGAAAACATCAAGAGAAAGCATGGTTCAACAGCCAGCAGGGGAGCATGCAGTTCTATATCTCAGTCCTTATTCCTCTTACTGTCTGTTGGTTCACATCCATGCAACCAGAGATGGTCTACCAGAGAAGGGTTTGTAGGTGAGACTATGCCCGCTTCCAACCCATGCACAACTCTCCCTGGAAAATGGGTTTAGTACATAACATACACTATTTAATCTTACACAGTATGTTCTTGTGAAATGAAATTCTCATGATTTTATATCTCAGCTTGGCAAATACTAGTTTTTTTCATAAGTATGTAAGGTCAGTAATCTCAAGTGTAGCCACCTAGAACTGCGTTGTGGATTTGACCATTTTGTGAAAAAAATCATTACAACAATTTGCCAAAAGTAGGAATATATATTGCTTCTGCTAGACAACAGCAGGATTTTGTTTATGGGTAAGCTTCTGGAAGCTCACCTTGGTGCATTTTCCAAAGGGCATGAGCTCACGGCATAGGCAGATTTACGTTTGAAGTGTATTTGTCATTGTGCCATATGGTGGTGGTTTGTGTTTTTTTTTTTCACTCCTCCTTTAGGATTGGAATTGGAAATTCAAGTTGGAGAAATGTGAAAGCAATTGGGCCTAATCCATTCCTGTTGTTACTCCTTTTGTTTTCACTGGAGTTACTCCAAGGCTGAATTCAGCATATGATGAACAACTTGTTCTCCAAAGCTGGAACTTAGGGGAGAAGGTTTTAGGGACGATCACGCAACTCTAAGGCTCCTTCTCAAACAACTGAAGCCCCCACAAGAGGGACAATATATGGTGAGTTTGGGTTATTGAATTTAGTGCAACATTCTAGTAATAAGCCCTCTAGTCATAATAATACATTATTATCCATTAGAACAATTACTTGAATGAAACCCAACTGCTGGCTCGCTTAGATTGGATGGAAAAATCCTAGCTGTTGATCTCAATTGCCAGTTAGCTTAACAGATACTAACCACGAGCAAGCGACAAATGGCTCTGAGCCTGGAAATCCTCCTACCGCTTCCCTTTCCTCTCACCTTGCCTGGAGCCAGCTCCTCCAGCGTTGCCACTCACGTAATGCTGCCTGCTCTTTGTGCATCGACCATCTCAGCTGCAGCCCAAGTCTCCAAAGAACTTACAAGCTCTAGGTCTGTTTTGGTTAGTTGGAAAAAAGAGAGTGCTACGGACCATGGTGGAACTGCACGTTACCAACCGGAGTCAGTGTTTGTTTGTCTGGGTTTGTTTTTTGTTTTTTTTCAGGAGTGGGGGGGCGTTTCTTTTGAAAAGACGAAACTCCTCACAGATCTGCAAGGGCAAACCAGTCCTTGCTGCCAGTTAATTCCTCCTGCATTCCTGTGAGCCGCTGAAAGGATCATAGCAGACACAAGATCCCCATGGTAAAATTGAGCTTTTCTTTCTTGGAGAAATAACCATTAACATCTCTCTGGCTCACTCTATTTCATTTACTTCCTAAACAACTTAGATCACACAGGGCTCCGGGAGGGGTGCACTGCTTGCAAAGAAAAGGCCTGGATGGTTTTCTCCGTTTAAGAGAGTCTTGTGAAAATTGTGCTTCCTTCTTTTGCCCAGGGAGGAGGATTTATACCAGATGCTTCTGCAGCCTTCACTGTGTGTGACTTGGAGGGTGGAAGATGCACCACGATTGCCATGGTTGGGAGGCCAGAGTAGCCTGCTGCTGAACAACCTGAGTCCTGCCCAACAGACCGAAAATCCCTCTGCCCAGCTGGGCCCTGCTGGTGCTTCTTGTGTCAGCTCTGCCCTGCTGGGGGGGTCCTGGGCCTCTCTGCAGCCCTGCTCGGACACTCCTCAGTGCCACAGCCCTGGCGCTTCCCTGGTCTTGCTGAGGCTGGGCACTTCTCTGATACCCTTTGTCTGTCATCCTCCTTCCCTCTGCTTTGCGTCTGACACTGTGATGGTGCCGGCCGCCCTCCCTGCTGCCTCTCCCTCCAGACCTCTCCTCTCGCAGGGGTCCAGGCTGCAGTGTGCACCACCGCAGCAGGCCGCCCCGGCCGCCGCTGCCCGAGGGTGGTGCAGAACGCGCTACGAAACGAAGCAGCATTGCAGAAGGGGCACTCACAGTGCTTGTGACGGGTGGCTGGAAATGGAGGAAGCACTTCCCTATGTTTCCTTCATACAGTTACACGCTTAGTGAGCGGGGAGGAAGAGCCCTTGGCTTTTGCAGATAAAGTAAAGCAATCTCCAATCTCACTTGCTTTGACTTATTTTTCCCCACAACAGAAAATGCACTATTAATAAGCTGGTCGGTGCAAAAGCTGATGAGATGCTGCTCTGCTTAGATCTGAGGAGGTTTTAGGGAGAAGGCAGAAAAAATGATGCATTCCGTGCAGTTACTGGCCTCAAGGCTCAGTGGAGAAAATGCCAGAAAGCCAAGGAAAACAGTAGGAATAGTTAAATCTTACAAACCACAGCATGGAGGGATTATCACACCAAACCTTGGTTAAAGTTCACATAGCAAAGAGGATCTCTGGCTTCCTAGGAACTACAGCTCCTACTGCTTGTCAGATGTGCTGCTCCAAGACATAGTCACTTCCCAAACTTCTCTTGGTCATCAAGAGCACTAGACTTTGGGCCAAGGCTTTCAGGAGACTTCAGCGCTAAATCAAGCATGTTACTGCTTAGCTTAAGCACCGGGAAGGAGAGGCTGTATTTTCCCATCTGCAGCTGTGTTTTTGCAAGGCACCCCAAACCAGTATAACTATCTGGATTTGCACATGTGTTTGATGGATCTTAAAGGTGGGACCTGCTCAGCCTCCTGGGCACCCTGGCTGAAACAGGCCACCGTGCCAGTCCGCTTGTGCTCTGCTTTCCGCCCTGAGCTGGGACTGTTGGTGGCAGCACTATGCATTAGGCAGGGAAGTTGGTGCTTGTGCTCTGTGTGTTGGAGAAGGGTAAAATCATATGGAGAGCCTGCACACCTTGCCTCCTCTGGGAGCCCAGCACCAGGTAAGACTTCAGGCTTGTGCCTCCAGCCCTGCTCTGCTCTCGTTTTGTCTCTTCTTTGGGTTTTTCCTTCACTTCCCTTTAAGCATTTGGCTCCCGGAGTTGGAGCATCTCATCTTTCGCTTTGAAACTTTGTTCCTTCTGGCTATTGAGCCACCTGGGAATTGCAGCTCCTAAAACTTCAGAAACTAGAAGGTTTAAAAAAAAAAAAAAAAAAAAAAAGAAAGTTAAAAAAAACGTATTGTCTTAATTCATGGAGGAAGTGGATTGTAACTCATGTTCTCAAATGCTGTGGTTAGGTGTTCAGCCCTTTTCTCCTGTAAGCTAAAATTTTATTTGTTTTGCCCTATGAAGTATTTGCCTGAGGACTTTCTTCTATTCCCAGATTAGCAGTAATGCCTGTGGAGAGAGGCTAATTGCTCCTTAAAAAACAGAATCAGATCTGGCTGGAGGACACAGATACGCACAAGCAGCCTGGCGTGGAAAGTGGGGGGATGTTTTGGATGACTTATTCCTCCTCAAGAGACACAACCCCATGCCATACTCACTCGATCCAGACACGGACTTTCCTGACACAGGGAAGTTTGGGTTCTGAGTACAGCTGAACATCACTTTCCAGATGGGCGTCCGTGCCTCTCCTTGAACCAACCTGTGGTTCAGTCTGTGCCACTGAGGCACCAGGTTTCTCCCTGGATGCTCTCCCTGTGCCCCATGGATGCTCCCTGTCCCCAGGGGGCTGTGATCAGCCGTTTTGGGGCTGCATGTCAGACCCATCTGCAGAGGCTGCTGGAGAAGCAAGCGGCCAGTGGTGCACCTCTGGGCCAGGCCCTCCCCTGGCAAGTGCTGTGGATTTTTTTTCCCTTAAACTGTGCTAACATGCACACCCATGCTCCAGGACCGTCGAGGGCTGCTCCTCTAATCTCCCCAGAAGGATTACTGCTGCTGGAAATCATGAGGGCTTGGACCAGCTATCAGCTTTATCAGGAAAGCTTCTTTCCGGCCAAGCCAGTGAGAGCTTTGCTAAGCGGGAATCTTGGGTTGAAGCTGCTCTTCTCATGTTTCACAGATGGCCTCAATGAATGATTTACTAGGAGAGTAAAAGATTAGCCAGATTCCTCCAACTGCATCTCGAGTCATATAAAGCACTGGATTTTATTGGATCCTAGGCAATTCCTAATTCTTTAGCCTCATTAGGCTGTTTTACAGTGACTAATTGCCCTGCGCTCCCTTCCCTGAGAATCAGGTGTCTCCCAGTGGGGAACCCACGCTCCTCGCACGAGCTTCTCCCGCGGCTGTGAAGCAGCCGTGCCGGTGAAGGCTTCTCCATGTGTGCAGGTATCCAGAGTGACCACAGGATGTTATGTGTCTAGTCGCAGTTTATTGGAGAGGTTAAAATCCTTCTGGGAGAGAGACGGTAAAGGGAATACTTAAAATATGCGATGAGGTGTTTCCATAAAATTATCGAAAGCTTTGCAGAATCTTCCTATGGAGAAGAGCCATCGCTGGAGAGTTCACGCCAGCCATGGTTTGGGTAGGGCAAAACCTATTGCTTTAATACTTCAGATAGTCCCCAGGGCTCGGATGAGCTCTTTTGGGGGAAGGGAGATTGCCCCATGCTTGCCTGTTCTGAAGTTTCTCACATTTTTCTCTTTTACACTTGGCAGCCAGGGCTCCGCGTCTGACTCTCCATGGCAATTCCTACAGAGTTTGGCTGTTTTAAAGGACTGCAATACTGATTTAGACATCCAAATTGGAAAAGCAGTGTTTAAAGTGGACCTATTTTTTCCCTGTAGAGTGATACTCGTTAAGGCTCTTTGTTAAATTATTTACCAGTGGTCTTGCAAGGTCAACAGATCTTTCCATTTAACCACTTGCATGACTTCCATCATGCTTTTTTTCCCTTTGCCCTAAATAAAAAGGAAAGCCATCACAAAATTGTGACTAGTACCACAGTGTGATGGGATGCAATGCAAAACATAGCTCTTCCTCATCCCGTACCCAAACAACATTTCTGCAAACTCACTAGAAACAAGCTTCCAATATTTTCTGTTTAGATGGTGCCTTATGCATAGCTGAAATGTCACACGGGTCTTCGGCTGCACTGTTTGGCTGCCCACAAGTGCTAGTTCATATCTTCTGAGGTCTTCAGGCTTTATGGAAGCTTTTGCTGGTTCTCCTGCACCGTGTGGAGCCTCAGTGCCTGGATCTGGCCCCATCTCCCCAGCTGAGACCGCTAGAGGGCTTGCTAGGGTGGATTCCCTATTTCTGTAGATACATGAAATGCACACGCTGTAAAGTGTACAGCAGCATGGGCATGTGCTGATCTCATGTAAACAGCCCTGGGTTTATAGCTGTCAGAGACGAGAGCTTGGAGATTTGCTGTGAGGAATCAATTCCTAGCAGAAATGTTTAACATATTTGGGTTTTAGCCAAGAGTCTGAGAAAAGAGGGTTTGTGTCTCCCTTTCCCTCTGCTGTGATCTCCCTACGTGCAACACTAAAAGCTGCTCAGGAAAGAATGACAAGAAGAAACAATCCTGCCAGTCTTGTCCCCAAGGCATCAAATGTCGAGATGCTCAGTCTGCCCAAGAAGCACCAGGATAAAGGAATTTTTTATGTTTCTGATCCGTGCATTGCCACTTTTCCGCATTAACTGGGGCTGAACTTCTTCCCTGGCAGTCCCTTTTTGCTCAGCCTGTGGCATAAAGGAGACAGCAGGAGCCCCTGGAGTCCCCTGGATAAAAGCTCCTCCACCACAGTTGTTCGAGACTATGTGCTGTGGATGTTTTGCCACTACCCATAGCAGGGTGAGGAGAGAGTTATAAAAAGTACAGGAATGCAAAATCCTGTCCTATTCTCAGTGAAGATAGAAATAAAACGTGTGTACGTGTTTCCAGGATAGAACCTAGTATGTATGAACTGTGTATTGGCATTTGTTGGATGTACAATTTTTAAAACACATCAGCTAGCAGAGCAGATACTGCATCAATTATTTTGAAATGGTGTGTACTCTCTGCAATGCAGCTGACCTGTAAGAACAGAAGAATATTGTCACCAAACATCACTTTAAAAGCAAATGTGATCCTTTGATTTTTTTTATTATTATTATTATTTTTGTAAAAGACAGTATTTGTCAAGCCTGTGTTTACAAGAGTAACTTCAAATCTTGGAGGATTAATCACCATGGCAATTTTTGAGGCTCTTAAGTCACCCACCCAGATTTTATCCATAGGCTGCCAGCACAGGGGGGTGCTCAGGGTTGTCTGAGTGTGGTCTCCCACCAGGGGCCAGCGAAGGTCTCAGAGCCCTGCAAGTCCTCGTGCAAGGCACTGCCTCCACTGCTGATGGCCAGGCAGACGGGGCCATTGGGAAGGGTTTGAAAGGGCACATTTAAAAGACACAGTAACTAACAGGAAAAACTCAGAGTCATGAGAAGAGATTGAACAAGAGATTTCACACGAGAGACAATTTTCTCTTTTTTTTTACCATCACTCATTATTTTTAGATGTACAATGTTTTTGCCAGACACACAAAATGGACGCCTGGGATCCTGACGTCTTACCCTGAAGAGGCCTTGGGCTGCAGTTCCAGTCTTTAGCTGTACAACCCACCGTGTTTGTGTGTTTGGAAGTCTCTGTTGGCAATGCTGGCCTGGAAAGTGCCATTGCCCACACAACAGCGGATCTGCTGTCCACTGCACGCCTGCTCTCATCCCTGCACAGAGACTGAAAATGCCCCTCTCCAGAACCAAACAGGAGTGGAAAAAAAAATAATGAGCTAAAAAGGAAATGAAACAGGCAATGAATGCATGAGATTATTTTAACTGCCTATTTGCCACCAGTTTTTCCCAAAAATTTTTATTTGTATTTTACCCTTGGTCAGGATCCCATCTGAGCATGGCTGATTGCTCAGTGCCAGAGACAGGCAAGGGCAAGAAAGGAAACAGCTGTGATCCTTGCTGGAGCATTTGGTCCTATCCATCCCCTTAGATGTATCCAAATGTAAATAACCTTTCATATCACTTTACAAAGCGATGGCTAAGTAGGATGGAGGAGAAGGTAGTCTGTAACGTAATGATTTCTGTCTTTTCTCTTTATTTTTTCTGCTTGGTCAAGGAAAGGAAATCTGTCTGGTTGTTAATTTGAAAGCATTTATAGTGGTGATGGCATAATAGATATGAAAGTTCAGAAGACTCTGGCAACTTCTAACGTATTGAGACTTTCAGATGAGAAAATGAAAGCTGCCTGTAAAGGATTCCCATTCATCATGAAAATCCCACCGTACCATGGGACAGCTGCTTGCCTGGGATCTGTATCTCAGATGTGAGGAACCAGAACAGACACATGCCGTGTTGTACAAAGACCATAACCCAAGGGACAGGTAAATCATTCTTTATAAGGAAAAAAACGTCATAAGGAATTAACGTTTTCTATAAAAGAGACTTTTCAGGTTTTGCTCACCATTCGACATAATCAAAAACATGGCTTAAAATGCATAAATTATGGATTTTTATATTCTAGTGCTCTACTAACATCCTCTGGAGATGGATTTGGCGCTGCTGCAAGCATGGCTGGATAGCCAGCAGGGTCTGCTTTGGCAAGGAGCACCCCTGCTGTCGCACCGTAGCTGGAAGGCGAAGCAGGTGGCAAAAGCTTCCTGGGAGAGGCTGGGACCAGAGCCTGTACCACCTTCACGCCACTCAGTGCTTCTTCCCATTCCCCATATCATAGAGTTCGGTGAACTCTCATTCAGAGATTGGAATGGAAAAAAGTCCAGGGTTAAAGCTGGTGACATCTGTGTCAGAGGAGCAGGCAGGCAGAAGGCAGCGAGGGGAGAGCCAGGGAGGAGGATGAAGGTCTGTGCAGGCAGCTGGCAATTGGGAAAAGCCAGTCTGTGGTGCAAAGGTAACACCAACACAAGGGGCACCTGGCACAGAAGCAGCCCCCAAAACATGCAGGATGAATAAGTTCTGGAGTACGTTGTTCTCTGGCCAGATTTTGTGGGAGGGCAGGTCTGGGGGTCTGTCTTCTCCTTGAGGACAACCAGGAACAAAGCACTTGTTCTCCTGGTCTGGATTGCTCCTCACCCTCCTTGACCACCGCTTGGATGAGACAAACCCGCACAGCGTGTGGAGAGGGCCAGGAGAGAGCAGCCCAGGGACTGATGGGGGGCAGGAGGACAGAAGATGGCCCCCGGTCCCGCACTGTGTCCCCAGCATAGCCCTGGCCTTCACACATGGCTGCACCATCCCACCACTGTGAGCCCATGCTCCTGGTGTGTTGCAGCGAGAACTGAAAATGCTTCATTAAAATAATAATTTCCTTCTTCTCTCCGCTTTTGGGTTATTGCTTCAAGTGAATAAGGCAGCAAACTATGTAAATAAGGGATGACAAAAATGTGTAAATTAAATCGCAAGATTAACTGACCTGTGGGCTAAATGTATGCAGGCTTAGAAAAGTGAAAGAATATTGAACTAAGCTTTCAAAACTTTGTTTCGTTGCCAGAGCTCAATCTCCAGACACTGATTTAGCTGTACTAGTAATGCATTTAAGTGTGTTCCTCTGCTAAGCAATATATTCCCTACAGAGCAGCTCTGGAGCAGCTGTTAGCTACAGACTTTCTGCAGGCTGAGGTCTTTGGGTCAGAAATGCTCTACCTTGCACCACCACACCGCCCCGCCGCTCCATGAATTGGTAATCTATCTCCAGGCAAGGTGAATTCCAGTTTTCAAAGTGCTTTGGCTCAGTGTCTGGTTGCAGTGCAGAGGCTGAGGTCAACTCAACCACGTGCTGCTCCTGCCAGAGTGACACAGTGCCCATAACCTGGAGACTCAGCGCTGTCCCTTGTCACAACCCAGCAGAAAATACTGCAGGCATTGCTGCAAGGAGCTATGCTCGGCTGCTGCATGCTCACCACAAGCCCCCGCTTATGTGCATTTAACCACAGACACCTTATTTTCTTTAAGGTGCTTGCAAAGGCTTCCTTTCCCAATGTCTTCACGCATGAATTCATATAAGTGCAATCCGTGGCTTGCAGTGCCCATAGCAGGCTGAGACTCCGGGGCTGAAGGAGGACAACCTTCACTTTGTTGCTGTTACAGACAGATTATTTTTAATGTAAAAGTTATTGTCTCGGGCAGCCTTCATCTCACCAGTGCACAATTTCAGAATGCTTTAAATTAAGTCTGGAGGCTAAAAGTGTGTTAGTCATTGCCCATACAGTGTAGGGGAAGCAGGGCCCTCTAAAGTTATTGTTAGCATCAAGCATCTGGTTTATGTTTATAATGATTTATTCAATGATGGGAGACAGGTAAGGAACCATCATGGAAGACAAACTAGAAAAGATTTGGGTTTTCAAAGCTCTGAAGCCATGTTTAAATCAAAGTTGTCTGACTTCAAAAGGAATATATAACTTGATTAGGTTCTTTAAACAATGCATGATGCTCACAAAGTTGGCAGATATTACTAGAGGCAGAGTTGGTAGCACAGCCTGCACTGGAGGTTGCTTGTCCCTTCTGAGTGCAGGATCCTGTTCTGATGTCATGATTCTGTCTTTTTCTTTTTTTGAGAAAATTTCAGCCAAGTAGTTCAACTGGCTGAAAGAGCCAGGCCAGAGAAGAATACACTATTTATTTTTATTTTTTTTTCAGTGTTAGAATAATTCAGGAAATCCTTTCTTTGGAGAGATCTAACGCTTCCATACTTTGAAAGAAGGACTTGAATTCCAGCGGGGGAAGATCAGCTCCGTGCTGAAGACGGGCACATTGCCATTGCCGTAAGGATCTGACCACGGTTGTTTCGGTTTTATGAGCCTTTGAAAAATTCTAGTTTGTGCATGTGCAGCAGGGCTTTGCGAGAGCTTAGCTAAGATTAGAAGAGAGCCTCTGCTCGCATCTCCCGATGCCTGGCCCTTGCGAGGGGTGTAATTGGGCTTTCCTCCCTCTCCCCAGCTTGATGGTGTATTGCCTCCCTCTGCCCCCAGCAAACACTTGCGAGCAATAATCCCCGTTTCCTCCAGGCACGGATGCAGACAGGATAACACGCTGCCGCCGCTGCGGCCGTCCCACGTTGAGGTCTGCCAGCCGTGAGGGGAGGAGAGGACGAGGGCAGCCCCAGGCTCTGCAGACCTTGCAAAAGGTAACAAAGAGCCAAATGTCGGCACGGTGCCTGGATGCCCGCGGCGGTCTCATGGAAGAGGACCTGCCCACCCAAACCATCCTTTCCTTAGGGTTGTGCCGTACGCAGCCCCGTGGCCAAGGTGTCGTGGGTCCGGTCTGTGTGCCCCATAGGTACCTCCCCAGGCTCTGCTGCAGGAGGACGGCAGCAAGGAGCCAGTGCTCAGCAGGACTTCGGTAAAAGGTCTGTGTGAAGATCCTAAAATCTTCCTCGAGTTGGATGTACGTTTGCCCATCTCAAACATTTTTTTGGATAAAAGATGCTGTCTCGGGTTGCAGCTGATGTGCCTGGCAGGTTCAATGCTCTGCAGTGGCAACCTCAAGCTGCTGGGCAGGGTCTGCTCAATTTCCCTTCTGTAGCACAGAGAAGATAAATCCTTGTTGTTGCTCTGTCCTCTGCCTTCCCACTGCAGAGACACAGTGAGGGATGTCTGGGGCCGGGCAGGCAGAGGTGCTGGCTGGGGATTTCCAGTGCCTGCAGCTTCCCGCAGGATGAAAACCAGGTCCACATAACCATACCTGCACATAACCGCGTTTTTACTTTCTTCCTTTTTCCAAAACACACCGGTACCCCAGGGCTGACCCAGCTGGGCTTTACCAGCCTGCCGAGGAAGGACTTCATCGAAATGCGCTGTATCTCGGGGCGGAACACTGCTCATGGAGAACTTCCCAGGGCTCTGCTGTGAACCCAGCACAGCTGTGCCACCAGCTTCAGGCAGCCCTAGGTACTGTCACCTCCTGCCGAGGAGGCAGCAACGATGTGTCCCCCTGACGGGGACAGTTTGCTGGGGACGGCCAACACCTGCCAGACCGGCAGCCACCCCAAAATGGGAACAAATAGCGCATGCTTGGTGTCGGTTCACCTCGGGCAAACCCTATGTGCACCAGCCAGACTGTAGCTCTTTGTCTGGGTGAAAGCATCTCCTGACAGATGTCCCTGGGCTGGGAGAGCCCGCGGCTGGGCACGGCACACCCTGAGTGGCTCTGAGTGACATGCCCGCGGTGTCGCGCTCACGGCGTGAGGACCGACCTGGCGCTCGGCGTGGGAAGTTCGTCGAGCTGCTGGAAGGAAGCCAGCAGCCCGCGTCTGCTCCGGTTAGAAAAACGTCCCAGCGCTGGATCCACCCAACGCAGCCAGAGCTGGGCTGCTTGGCCAGACGACAGGGCTGGCTCTCTCTCCAAAGTGGACGAGCGCCAAAGGGGATTTTTAATTTCCAGATGCTTTTAAAATAAAAATAAAGACTGTGCTGTAAACTGGCTTTGAATGGACGCCTCTCCCTCAGCCAAATAGTTGACTGATACAGGCTAGATGAGTGGGCAATAAAAGCTTTCATTGCAATCTGGTGCACCGGGAGTGCTGCGAGCTCCCTGTGCCGCCCAGCTGCCCTCCCAGGGCCCTCATCTCCAGAGAAACATCGTTACACCGCTTTTGGCTTCTTTTTTTTTTTCAATATTTTGGAGGGAGGGAGAAATGCTTGCTGGCGACAGCAGAGTGGGTATTAAAAGGTTTGGGGAGAATATTGTCCTGAGCATGCAGATGCGCTGCAGCAGCATAACAGCCTGCCTGGAGCTGGGCACAGTGACACTGCAGGACGCTACTCTGTGCGTGGGCACAGGTATTTCTAAGCCAGCTGTGGATGCACACAATGCCTCTGCAGGCAACTTAAGTTTGGCAGCTGCCAATCAGCCTAACGAGAGTGGGAAATGCATTAACTGGCGGTGTTTGCAGGAGCCGCCTCTGAACAACTCTCCCTTAGGCTGGGGTTGCCGAAAAAAAGTCGCGCAGGGAGGGCACGTGTTTCAGAGCTATCTCTTCAGGGGTGGGGAAAAGTGGGGTTGGAGGCAGCGCACCTGGGCTGCGATATCCCTTCTGTCCCCATCCTGCGGGGAAGGGGATGTCCGGGTGCGCATCGCCTCTGCCCGCAGGGCCCGCCCGGCTCCTCCGCCCGGACATTGTGCGGCTGACAGGGGGGTTTCTAATCCTCACTCCTGCTTTGAATTTCATTCGATTCCTCGTGGCATCTCATAAAAGGCTGAATGGGCAGCAAGCATAAAAGCAAAATAATCCTTCTGCTGGGAATGCCTTTGAACAGCCATGACCTGACTCCGCAGGCATCTGCCAGCGCAGGGGATGCCACACAGCTCTCATGTGTGTCTAAAGGCTTGAAGATGGGAGACGGGATCCTGCCTAAAATATTTGCATCCGGATTAGGCTCTCAAACGCCAGAGCATGCATCTGTGTTCGTCTGTATTACTCATTTGTTCCTGACTTGCCATGCCCGGTCACTGGATAAAACCACAACAAATTTGCTTTTTTCCCCCCTCTTGTTTAGTTTATTAATTACATCTCCTGTTACACCACACTCTGGCCTCAGTGGGTTCATCTGTGAATCTCCTGAGATACGCATACTGTAGCAGTAGATAGCAGCACATAATCATCTAACATATGAATGCTGTCAAACAGTTTAATCAAATCTGAAATTGCCTGCCTTTGTGCCCTGCGCTAACGCATTGTGACTGCAGAAAGTGAGCCTGGGTCCCCTAAACAAAGGGCAATTGCAGCCCGGCTCTTTGTCTCCTCTCTTTGCATAATTTCCTGAACCCTGCCCTGTTCCACCTGCTCAGTAACGTTAAGCTTATTTATGGATAATTTACATGCGGCCCACTTCACAAACGCACCCTTGCAAAGGTTTTTTGGAGGAGCTATGGGAACGAGCCTCTCACCACGCATGTTCCCCTCCAGCTTGTAAGACCCAGAGCACAAATGCTTCATCAGCACTTCCTGAGCCTTCCCCGAAACGCCAACGTGCAAAAGCGCAAGTGCTCTGTTCCTCGCAGCCGGCACCCCCCCCCCAGCCCCACGGGCTGCTGGAAATCAGAAGTGCTCCTTCGAGGGGGTGGGGGCTGAGGCACGACTCGTTTCTTTTCCACAAGGACGCCCGCAGGACGGCTCGGGGGGCCGCTCACCTCTCCAGCGCGGCGGTACTTCGAGCGCGGGTGCTCCTGTGGTGCTCACAACCCCGACCTCGGCACTCCGGGAGGAAGCGAGCGGTTCCTGGAAAGCATTGTTCGAACAGTTTGTTTGTTCCGTGTCTTCCCAGCAGCCGCCGAGACAGAAGCAGAATAAAGGGCAGCGCGCGGCTCCCGCGGCAGAGCAGGGGTCCCGCAGGATGAGCACCTGCAGGGGAGCTGCACGTCTCCCCACGGCGAGGCACTGCTGGTGCACACACGAGCTGACCCGGCAGGCTGCGTCACCTGTTGGAGAGCCCCGTCCGCATCCCCCAAATGGTCCAGAGCGTCGCCACGGCACAGCACTGGCGCCACCGGTGCCAGGGCTGGGAGGCTGTGGGTGCAGGGAAGGTGGGCAGGGGCACATCCCTGCTTGGTGCAGGGGAAGGACGCAGCCAGGTGGTTGGTTTTTAACCTGGGGGGGTGGCATCCGGCAGCCCACTGGAGCAGGCACCTGGGCGCCTGGTGGCGTCCACTGGCCCCGTGGTAAGCCCAGTGCAGCTGCAAAGCCAAAGCAAGGTGGCCACATTCAGAGGAGCGCTAGCGTTCCTCTCCCAACACACCTCTCCAGGTGCGCCTGTGCTGCATCTCCCAGAAATGTTCCCAATAAGCCCAAAGCAAGCCCGGGGCAGCCGGTGCAGGAGGACAGCTCTCCTGCCACATCCGCAGGCAGCAGCAGCCGTGGACAGGCTGCTAGTGCGTGCCACAGCACATGAGCAAGGACCAGGCACTGCTCTGGTCCGTCACGCTTTGGAATGCCAAGGGGCTGAAGCCGGCTGGGTTGCAGACTGTCCCCTGGCTGAGGACATTACGGGGTCATCCCCGAGGTGGTGGGGGCAGCTGGGCTTGCTCGTTAGCCACCTGTCCTTGAAATTAGCCCTGCGGTTAGCCTCAGCATCTCCGGGAAGGAGCCTTGCCTTGGGACAGCTGCAGAGGAGCTGGGTGGCAGCTGGAGTGGGACACCCACTGTGCTCCCCGCCACCTCCCCGTGGTACTGCCTCACAAGCCCGTGCTGGGTGCTGCAAAATTCTTTTCTGCATCAGCATCTCCAAACGTGATTCAAGCAAAAGGAGGTGCGAATGGTGCAGCCACGTGGAGCATTTCAAACCCAAAGGAGTTCCCTACAAGGCAGAGCCCAACAGAGTCCTCCCTGCAGCCTGAGCAATGCTCCACACCACTTCCCTCTGTTCGCTAGCAAAGAACTATTTGAAGTTTTTTAATGATCTCTTCAGACTTGCCCCCAAAAGGCTGGCTCAGAAACACACACCCCATACCTTAGCTGCCAGTAACTTTTGCTTGTGAGGTTTCTCAGCCCCTGCAGGCAGCAGCATTGGTCCTTGCAGGGCAGGGGCACCCCTCTGCACCCCCAGCGCCCTGGGCTCTGCTCTTCATCCAGGGGCTGCAGGGCAAGCAGGGGCAGCCGAGCACAGCCCCAGCGCTGCCGCACCGGTGCCTGCCAGCACCAGGGAGCATCAGCACGTCCTGGCATGCAGAGCGAGGCATTGTACCAAAAATAGGGCTCCCCCATTGTATTGTTACACAAACATGTTCTGTGAGTAAATCAAGCTCCCTGGGATTTTCCAGGCTGTCCGTAATTTCCTGGGGCTGTTTCACCCCGGCTGCTGGGAGGGCTGCAGGGCACACAGAGACCCCAAAGTGCAAAGCAGCCCTGGAAAAGGGCAGGCCCTGATGCTGCCAGAGGGGCTTTAACGCCAAGGAAAACTGCTTTTCTGTTTCTGCTGCTGCTGTGACCTGGGCTGCTGGCTGCCCCGGCACACGTGTCTCCCCCCACTCCCTGCAGCATCCCCATGACCACCCTGGGGCTTTCAACACAGCCCCACGCAGGCTCCACCAGCGCTGCACCTCCCGGGACACTGGCTGTGGGCAGGCAGAGCCAAAAGGAAAAAAAAAAAAAAACAGCCCGTCTGTTGAGCAAAATGTCCAGGAGGAGGAAAAATAAACACAGGAAAAGCCACAACGTTCAAGAACGTTGCTGGATAGTTAAAAGATGCCAATGTCCTTAAAAGCTGCTTGTGTTTGCAGAAATGTTTCTGAAATGGCATAAATTTTTCATGAAATAAAATATCAGCGAACAAGATAACATCACAGACGTTATCTGTCTCTGGCACTCATAAAAGCGTTGCTGATGCGGTGACCTCCAGCCACAAAGCTTCCGTGTTCTCAAACGGTGCAGTCCTACCGCTGGGAGATGGGGAAACTGAGGCATGGGCGGGCGCTGCAGCCTTCCCCACTGAGCTGGAAGCGGGAGGGATCTGCCGCTGCCCTGACACCCCACCCCATCCCACCTCGTCCCGTCCCAATCCCACCCCATGGCTCTCCATCTCCCAGCCACGCTCGGACAGCATCCCACCGTGCCAGGGCACCTCAGGGATGTCCCACACCCACTCCAGATGCTGCCTCAGCCCTAGGAAAGGGACCCACAGCAGGTTTTGGACTCTGCAAAGAAGGCCTGGGCTCAGCCCAACGTGGTGCAGCTGCCACCCAGTGTGCACCGAAAGCTTCTGTTTTCCAGTGCAAAAACAGCTTCTGAAACTCCCAGTTTTGTCTTGGTCTTTTTTTTGTGTAAGAGCATGAATGGGAGTATGGGGGAACTGGGAAGGACTCTCGTTCCCAGTAGTTGCTGGCCTGACATGGACAAATGACTCCTCTTCTTAAAATATGGCAAAGACTATTAAAAGTATTACTGATAAAAGGCAAGAAGCTGGGAAAATGGACTAGACCGGCCTATTTTTAGAAGCAGTGGCATCTGGACAGCATGAGAATTGCTTTGCACAAATTTAGTACAGCTGATGTTTGAACAAAAAGTTTGCTGGATAAGCTGAAATCACACAGAACAGCTACCTAGAGAAATATCGACTGGCACAAAACATTAGTTCAAGCACAGGCAAGAAAAATACAGCCAGGAGTCACCCTGGACCGTATAAAATAGCAACTTTTTGCACAGAGGCTCCTACCTGGCAGCAGTTCATGGAGGTCTCTGGCTGAGATCTCTCCGTGCCTCTCCTTGCTCCTCACTGTGGATGGGGATGGCTCCTGTCCCCGGCAGACGAGGGACACTGCTGGGCCACAGCAGAGGTGCCTGTGCCAGCATCCAGCTGCTCTGCTTCAGGTGGCTTTAGGGGGAGGCTGTGAAAACCTCGTGGCCTCACAAACAAACACTGTCAGCATTTAAAATAGCCAAACTATCTTAAAACGACATGCCAGTGACTCCTGACCCCGGGCATTTCTGCTCGTGTGCCTTTTCTGCTGCAGCTAGGCTTGGGAGAGGGACTGGGCACTGAGCGGGCGCTGTGGGGCAGAGCTCGCTCGCTGCAGTGGCCCCGGGCGGTGACAGGGACAAACCATCCCTGTACCTGCTGGCCAGCCCAGGGAGGAGCAGCCCTTGGCATCAGCAGTGCTAAAGCCTTCTCTCAGTAGCCTTGCAGGGCAGTGATGCTCGCAGTGCGGTGCTGCCTGCCCGCTCTGTGCCTGGGTAGCAAGAGGATCTGGGGATGGTCGTAAAGAAATTTGTTAAAAAAAAACAAAACAAAACAAAAAAAAAAAAAAAAAAACCACTTTTTTGAAATGTAAGTGTGCTCTCGTCACCCCACTTGTGGGAGGTTGGGGTGGAGAGAGGCAAAGCCCGGCAAGGGCCACGCTGCACCCCCGTTTGCAGGGCAGTGCGCGGCGAGAGCGCGCAGAGCCCTGCTTGCTGCCAAGCCAGCAGGGTGCTCCTGGTGTCTGCCTTGAAAAAGCAGTGGCTGCAATGAAAAAGCACCCGAGTTCAACCGCTGCCATCTGTCTCTGTTTTGCTAACCCGCTTCTCCGGTTTGAGTTGGGAGATGGAGACTCTGCTGGCCGCGGACCCTTTCCCAGGTCTGTCGAAGGCAGCACGAGCTGCCTTGCCGTGGCATCCACGGCTACTATTGCTTAATGGGACGAGTTCTGCTCTGGTTCTGGGCACGGCGCTCAGACCCAGGCCCAGCGGGCAGTGGTGTGATGCCTGTGAGACCAGGAGCCCTGCGAGCCAGCAGGTTCACAGCCCGTGAGCAGCACGGGGAGAGGTGCCTGGCACAAAGTGTCCTTTGCATGGCTCGGACATGCCACGGCCTCAGCAAGGCTGAGAGGGCTGACTGGTCCCTGTCCCATTGCTGGGTGACAGAAAGGGGAGACAGAGCAAAACCGGCACTCCCCTTCCCCAATCTGAGTTTGCTGCGGTTCATTTTATTCATTGTTTGTATTTGGACAACTGCTGGGTATTGGTGAAAATACTTGGATCCCAGACTCACAGAGTCTCATATATTTCAACACCAATGATTATTCATCCAAGAGCTCAGACCAGAGTGTGGTATTCATTATTTGCTGCTCTCCAGTCTCCTGTTTAATATGTTCCCAGTCCAGAAGCAGAAACAAACACCGTGTGCCCAGACAGCCAGGCACACAAACAGTGCAGCGAGCACCCGCAGCGAAGTCCACCAGCAGTGCCCTGGCAGAGAGCACTGCCCAGCCCACTCGGTGGATAGCCAGCATCTGAAGGAAACCTAGCTCTGCCCAGAAACCCTCCTCTTCCCCCAGAGGAGACTCCATTCGTTATGGTTATTACCTCTGTCTCCATCGACAATCACTATAATGGAGCATTTATTCTCTATCTTCTTCCGTTTACCCTGGAGGATGCGATTGTGTCCTGGCACCAGCAGCCAATAATTTCTGGGGCACGGCCACCAGCAGCACTGGGTTTGGGGCTGGGACTGCTCCGCTGAGCAGGAGGTCAAAGCATCGTCCTGTGAAGAGCAGGAGGAGAGTCCATGCAGAGCAAAGCGATGGCGCGCCGTTCTTTAGGCCCTCGTTTTTCCCCGTATATCCTTGGTTTACCCTTGATATCCACACAAAGCAGGCGTGATCCGTGCACAAGAACAACGTGCAGCACGGCAGCCTTACCAGGGGATGCCCTGCAGAGCGCTGCGTGTGTACGTAAGGCTGTGGGATCTGCCGCCTGCCTGCCTGCCCCGTTACCCCGATTTCGCATCCTCGGGCTGCTCGCCATCGCTGCGCGGCTCAGCCAGCTGCCAAGAGCACGCTCGGGCTGCGAGCAGCAACCCAGGCTGAATGTGAGGCTAAAAATAGTCGGGTGTCTGGGTGGAAGCACTCTGCGGTTAGCCGGGGGCTCGCATCTCTGAGAAAGCCTGCGCCGGGCAGGGTCCCTCTGCTCTCGTTATTGTCCACTTTCCCCCTCTCCCTCCGGAGGGACCCTGGGGACTCACCAGCAAATAAATGGCTTAACACGGGACAACAATGGCTTCTGTGATCAGTCTTCATGAAATGTGGTTTGGTAGCTCTGCAAGAGTCGAGCCAGCTGCCAATATGGCCTAGAAGAAGAGAGCTGGGGGAAGGAGAGGCGAGGCAGCGGGGCTGAGCGGCCTCTTCTCTGCCAAATTAATGGCTCCCCAGGCACCACGCAGCAGCTGGCTCCCACTTGTCTCCTCTCCCAAACCCCACAGCCGTGCAGGTACCCACGAAGCGGCCAGGGATGGGCATCCCCTGCGCTGCTCACAGCATCTAAGGAAGGTGCGTGGCGGCAGCACTGCCGTCTGCTGGTGCATAGGCGAAGGGGAGAGGTGCTCATCTCAGGGCGCTTCATTTTGCCTGAGTTAAACTAGAAAGCTTGTGGGTACCTGATCAGGCACATTTAGAACTTACACAGGTTTGGCTTGGCTGGTTCAGGTTTTCATGAAACTAATTCCTGAGCCACGGGAGCCGAACTCCAGATTAACCAGAGCACACTGCTGCCGTTGCTGATGCCAAGTTTCGATGCTCAGGCTTGTGGATGAAGTCGGCACCAGACCTCGCCCGCGTGACTTCTCCAGGCCTGTGGGTTTTCACTGCCCAAAGGAGAAAAGCAAATGAAGGTGGATGTAAAGTAACCCCGATAGCCTAATTTCCCCCCCTGCCCCACCGGTGCCTGGTGCCGCTCTGTCCCCGTCCCCCACCCCAAGCAGCATCCCCGCAGCTGCCTGCAGAGCCAGCGGTTGCCCAGGCTCTCGTTCACAGGCTCGTGCGATGAGACGTGAGGGAGGTGCGTTACACCTTCACGAGCAGCAGTTCAGGTGGTTGCTACCTTTCAGGCGCATCCTCGAAACCTGACCTGGTGCAAAGGAGGGGTCTGTGTGTGCCACGGAGGTCCGGGCGCTCGAGCAGCCGCACGCCTGCACTTTTGGCACCCGTTGCATTGGAGACTACCGTTTCCTCGGGATGGTGCCTCGCTGTCACAAAATATTATTGCTGGTGGAAAAGCAGCCTGTTGCTCACTCAAGAAAAATAAATCCTTGACCCTTTACAAGACCTGTGCAGTAGTGGCGCCGCTCACTCCTTGTGAAAGTGTGTGGGTGGGAAAATAGTCTACGCTGACTTTTCTGCTAGCTATGAGAGCTGTGTGAGACACACAGCCTTTCAATAGATGGCTGATAACGCTCAGCTACTCCTCTGCTCGCAGCCTGCAAGCCCCTTAAGAAACACCAACTGCAAGCAAGAAATTACAGTCTCCCACTCATTATTTGAGCAAGACATGCCTTTCACAGCCAAGTGGCCTCTGTTTGCTTGGGGGAAACATGTGCTTATCTCTAATTTATGTGATTTATTTCTTTAGATTAATGCATCAAATTGGCTTGCTGCCAAGCTCTCAGTAAAGTCGCTGTTTTCATGGGACTGTCCTGAAGCATGCAAAGTTTCACTGCTTGTTTGTTTGCTGAAACTGAGAGGAGTTGGGTGTTGTTTTTTTTTAATCTCAATTGTAAAGCAGAATTTAGGGGGGATTCAGATATAAGGCAGCCAGCATTGTTTTGATCTGCAAGCAAACGATAGCCTTCTCCGAGTTCAAGGAGGGCTATTAAACTAGCCCTCATGGAGACAGAGCAAACAAAGACAGACAGAGCAAAATGAGACGGGGGGAATGTTTCTATTCATATAAGAAGGCACGAAAGCAAAGCAGGGGAGGCGAGTTAATGATCAACTCATCGGGCTGTTTACTTTTACATGCCACTGGGGTAAATAGAGCCATGTCATCCCTCCAGTCTGGTCTTGTTTATAAATATACAATAACATTTACAGCTGAGAGGCCTGCACTCCCCTGGGCCCTGGGCTGGAGAAGCCGGCTGGGTCTGGTCCCCCGGCCCTGCGTGGGACGAGCACTCCTCTTGGGCAGCCCAGCGCTCTCTGCGCTGCTGCAAGCCCTCTGTCCAGCTCTGCGCGTGCATTTGTGCGTGCGTGTGCTGGGACGGCATGAGCACATCGCCCAGCACAGCCCCTGGGAGATGCCCCGCTGGAGGTGCCCCGTTGGAGAAACCCCTCGGAGATGCTCCAACATCTCCCCCCTCCCTTCCTATGGCTCCTTGGAGGCCTTTGCATTGCTGGGTTCGGAGCAGCAGCAGCAGGAGGCAGAGCCCTGTTGGTGCCTTACAACAGACCGATCACGTACAGAGACCAGCAGGCTCAGCTTTGTGTCAGCCAACGCACCAGCACGAGCAAGGATTTGAAGTTGCTGGTGTTATCTACAGCAACTCAAGAGTTATCCTTCAAAGAAATCATGTTTCATCTAAAAAATAAAGTTTCTATAAATGTAAAAGAATAACATTCCTACAAATACTGCTGCTCAGTGAGACCCAGCGCAGGCGGCAGAACAGCACACAAATACCAGTGAATTCACTGCAGCTGAGTTATTGGAGTAACTTCTTTGTCCCGCATCTACTGATTGCCACAGGCAAATCTTTATGACCTCCCATTTTTTCAAGCTCCTGCCACAGCTGTCGTTGCTCACCTGGCTTGCAGTCGGCACAAAAGGTGGAGCACGCTGCAAGCCAGAAGTGTGAACCTCCGTGAGGACGCTCCACACGCAGCCGTTCCCTCCCCGCAGGATTTGTCTGCGCACAAATTTGCATTGGCTCAAATACACTGGTGCAACTTCCTGTACAGACACGACCATGTTGGTTTAAAGTAGGCTTTCTTGTGGCTTATTTAAAACCCCCTCCCAAACAATTTAAATTAGGCATATTCCAGCTTAGTACAAGACCTAGTGGTGCTCATCTAGTTTTTTGTTCCAGTTTAGAGTTTGCATTGTTAATCAGTGCAATTCCAGATGTGCCCTTAGAGTCATACTTCAGTGCAAAAAGATGCACTGAATCTAAAAGAAATTTCTACAAAATGTCTTTTATTATTATTTTGTTAAATAATTCTGTTGACTTTTTTTTCCTTTTTTTCCTTTTTTTTTTTTTTCCCCAGAAATTGCATAGAAGGAAAGACATTCTGGTTGGTTCTGGAAGTGGTCGGTATAAACACCAAGGACAACTCATCTTTATTTTCATTACTAACACCATGAGCCCATAGTGATGGCAAGGAACACTGTGAGAATGAACTGGTTTACAAAGAAATACATGTTTGCTGAAAGTTTTTGTTCACAGAGTGCACAGCTAAGTTTAATTCATCTCTCCATTTGCCTTCTGTCCCCCAAGGGGCACTTGCAGATCTCTTAATAGAATTAAAAATGGCCAACTGGACATGAGTGAGATGTATGTTTATGAGAGGGAAACAATTCTGGGTTGCTTGCTGTTCCTGGCCTATAGAAAGCAAATAATGGCTTGGTTTGCGTGGATGCTGGCTCATGTCATCTCACTGCTGGCATTTCAGGCTCCTATCAAGATTAGCATGGGATAAATACTGGAAAAATGTAATCACTAATTATTATGCAATGAAAACAAAAAATGCCAAACTTTGCACAGAACCTTATTCACAACAAATTATACAACCAGCTGTAATCAAGGTCATTTCAATCCGAAAGCATTTTCTATTGAAATCCACAACAATATTCAGGCCCCGTTCATTGCCCAACAGCAAGAAAGCCACAATTGCTCTTGTGTGTGTGGCTGCCCCGGGGTGGTGGGGCCGGGCCCCCGAGGATGCACCCACTGGAGCCCCCTCGCCCGCCGAGGAGCCGCAGAGGAAACCAGCCCAGCCTGCGCATCACAGCCTTTCTATCTTGAATGTCAAACTCGAGCATGACTCACACATTTCCAAAACTGCCATTCCCTTCTGCCGGCGTCAGCTCGGTCCCTTCCTTCCATAGCAGCTTCGGGTGGATGTGTGAGGGCGAGCCTGCGTGCTCTGCTCTGCAGCTTGTTTCACGCTGAGGACATCCTCGCTCCCTCTTTCTTTGCCTGCATGGTTTCATCTGCACACACAACCCAGGGACCCTGCTCCTATTTTCCATCTGTGCAAGGCGGCATCTCCCTTCCCACAGCAGCTGCCCAGGCGTGCTGCCCCTCTACGAAAGGCAGCCGAAAATGTAAAAAATGTCAGCTATCCTTTCCTGTAAAAATTCAGATGCTTTTGCAAGACAAGACCTAGCAGCTTGCCCCACAGCAGCACCAGAAGTAACCATGCAAGCACCCTGTAACAATTTAATTCCTTTTCTGGAGTGACTAACACCTCTGTTATTCCCATCTGACCTCTGCAGACATCCTGCCACGCAATTGTGTCAAACTGTGCAGTGAGAAAGATAACCAGGCTTAAAACTGAACCATCCAGTATGTTTTTAATATTAGCACAGACAAGGGGTGAATTCTCCCAGCTGGGACTGTGGCCCCAGCTCAGGGCAGCTCTGCCCAGCACCGCTCTTCTTCAGTAAGCAAGTGAATCAAGTCCTCAGTGCCGTACCCCAGCAGCAATGCATTGGACGTTACTTGCCTTTTTCCTTCCTGAGCTCCTGTGATGGCCTGTTTCCATCGCTGCCCTCTTCCTGCTTCCACTCCCAGACGGATTCACCACACAGAAATACTGAAGAAGCAGGAATTGTGTTGCAAATGCAGCCAGAGACTTCTATTGCATGAAGGCAGGAAGGATGCAGATACTAACTGAGAGCAGATGCCCTTGGTGTGAGTAACCCAGTGTAAACCATAGCCTCGTGGTATCTTGGGCTCCGTGAGAAAGAGCATTGCAGCAAGAAAGGCAGCACCAGCCCGCAGCACAGGTATTGCCATGTCCTTTGACTGCAATTGGATAGCTGCTCTGTTTTCGTTCAAATATAGTTTTCCATCAAAAATAACCCCGTGAACTTCACCACGGTGTCTTTTCCACAGAGCGGGCTGCAAAAGCAAATGGGTTCGGCGATGCTGAAAGCTTCTGTGCACGGCCTGGGAGGCACCAGCTGCCCTGCCACCACCCCAGCGCCCGGCACAGCTTTGGGTTTGCTTGCTGCAGTGACATGCGGAGGAGAGAGCTGTAATTTCAGAGGGCAGAAAATCTGACCCGAAATGTGCCCTAACGAGCCTGCAGCATCGCTGCTGCTGCTAGGAGCTGTCCCTGTAGGTCCCACTGTGCCCGCTGACCCGGGGAGCCCTGCGGCTCTGGAATGGAGCGGCGACTTGCCACCCACAGGGCAGAGCGGTGGACCAGTGCACACCAGTACACACCAGTGCAGCCTGAGCCCTTCTCTCCCCCCCAAGCTCCCAGGTGGGATTTTTGCACTCTTGTGCTCCCTCTGCTGGTCCTCAGCCTGGCACGGCCACACCACTTCGGCACTGCTCCAGCCCCGCACCCGCACTGCTCCAGCACCGCTCCAGTGCTGCCAAAACCTCGGGCCACCCCTGCTCCCTGGGGGCAGCAGCACCCCAGAGCACATCTCAGAGCCCACCTGCAGTGAGGGAGAGGTCCCCATTGCTGGCCAGACAGAGGGGTGCTGCTGGGCTTGCACTGGGCAGAGCAGGGCCAGATCCAGGTGGGATCCACACGTTCTCAGAAGCAGCATCAGAAATGTTCCTGCAAAACAAAAGCTTAAAATAATGCTACTGAGAGTGATGCTAACAACAGAACAATGATGAACACTGAGCAAACAGGACTGGTGCTGCATGGATCACTTTATTAAATAGTCACACACGGGCACAGACAGGCCACTCTATTGGTTAATTCATTTTTAAGAAGACAAAACGCAGCTCTTTGCACCATCACCTCCACAGCTCACACTGCGGTACCCGTGCAACAGGCCACCACCACCGACGGCGACGCGCCACCGAAACGTTGCAGTGCGAGGCCCGGTGTGAGGGCAGCTCAGGCTGCTCTCCGTGATCACGTGCGGTTCTCCGACGTTTTCTGTCTTTGCAGTACTTGCCAGCTTTATTAGAAAGCCGTTTGCTGTTTCAAGGCTGCTTTCTAACAGTTATTGCCAGCCAGGGAAGGAGGTGGGGGAGCTGCGCTCCACGCCGAGCACACGACAGCTGCCAAGGCACCTCTCGGAGGCCCTGTAAAGCCCGCTTATGGCTCAGGCCTCCTCCCCCCAGACATCCCAGGAGGGGACCTGCTTCAGGACGGGGCCACGCAGCCCCTGCCCCAGCTCAGAGCCCCAGGCCCCATCCCCGTCCCTGTCCCCGCAGGCTGCCCTGCTCACTGGTGCCAGTCGGCCGTGTGCCCAACGCGCCTGGGGCTTGGAGAGAGCAGCCTGGAGCAATGGGGGCTTCGGAGGCAGGGGAGAGGGGAGAGGACACGAAGGGGTGTAGCAACAGAAAAAAGGATGCTGTCACTCTTTGCGTGCAGCCTCCTCCTGCTTCCTGCCACCACCACGGCACCCCGGGACGCCCCACGCTGCACCAGGCCTCTCTGCCACCACCCCAACATCTGGGCATCTTCACCTGGGGTCCGGGTCCAGCCCGGGGTGCGCAGGCTCGGAGCTGCTTTCCAGAGCAAACAATAAATCTTGAAAACAAGCGTGGGGTTCTCTGGGAGCAGCTGAATTCAATGGCCTAGCTCCGCAACAAAGCCTCTTCCTGAGCGCGGTGGCTCCCTGCCCGCCGCCCTCCCCGGGGGACGCAGAGGCGGCAGCGAGGAGGTGAGCTCTGGCTCCAGCATGCAGACGGCAACTGCTGGAAAAAAACAAAACCTGCCCAGAAGTTTCGTCGTGTGCCGATGCCTTCCCTCGGCACAGCCTTTCCCAGGGAAAAGCCTGCAGGAGGCTGGGAAGAGGCGCCCAGCGGCATTCACCCCTCGGCCCCTGAGCAGCACAGCCACAGGAACCCGCTGCTTATGCATTCTGCAAACTGGCCAGCGCCCCTGCAGAGATAAAATGCTGCATCTGAGTGACCTCTGCAGAGCCTTAGCGGACGATATGGGTGCACTTGGCACCCACACCATGGGACTTTTTGGAGGTGAAGAGTCGTCATACGCCCCTTGGCTTTGCACAGGTCATTAGGCGAAGTACACTCCTGAGAGAAATCCCTCGTTGTTCAGGAACAGATCTCTCTGCTTTCTTGGAGCTTTTCTGTAGATGCAAATAAATGGTTAAACACATGCAGTTGTCTCCCATGTTAACTTTCTTTGGTATCACCAACAGCTGCTTTCCTTTCAGCACAAGAAACCACAGTGTTGCAGTAAGTGAAAGTGCAGAAGAACTGGGGCTTGGATGGCAAAACCTTCCCAGCGAGAAGCTGATAAAATGGAACAGCAGAAGTTTTTCCATGGCCGTGAACAGCCCCGTTATCTCTTCGGGAGGCAAACCCTGTTCTTCTCCGAGGTGCAGGTGAGTTCACAGCATCAGGCCTGGCAGCCCCGGGCACTCTGCCTTCTGCAGCAGGAGTGTGGCTACAGCTAAGCTGTGATATGTTGCAGTATAGCGAGAGAAACAAACTTCATTACTGCAGTTAATTCTATGGTGAAATTATTTTTCCAAATCTTCCCCAAACCAGATGTGGAAATATTTGGCTACCCCTGCACTCCTCTGGCTCCCTCCGCCCCCCCAGGCCTGAGCAAAGTGTTGCTGAGCAGATGAGAGGCAGGGGGAGGTGGAAACCGTGACTGGTTTCAGCGAAACTCATGGATTTCTCAATTCATGGTATCATTTACTGACATCATGAAACTAATTTGGGCTTTCTCTTCTGCCTTTTTACAGCTAGGTGTTTTCCCCAAGAGGCTAAAATTACTCTTTCTTTAAAACAAAATTGGATTTCTTTTCTGTAAGGAGTGCAGAAATGTAGATCCTCTTTCCAGAAGCCAGATTCAGAAATCTTTTTGTTGTTGTTGTTGTTTTTAAATTGAAATATTTTACCAGGTGAAGTCTTGCAAAAGGACCAAACAAAACGTGGTGGCTCTGGCAGACCATCCCATTGCCACCTCTCCCGCATTGTGGGCTGGAAGACAGAAAGGAGGTCACCTCGCCTGTCCCACCAGCCCCAGGACCCAGGTGTCCAGCACGGCTGTCGATGGGCGTGTGGCCGTGTTTCTGCAGTGCTGGATCGATCCTACACCCTGGACACAGCGCACAGCTGCTGCCCGCGTCCTTTCCCGGCTGCCTGCATGTATTTCTTTCTCCCACTTGCAGCAAGAGCAATGTTACCGCACCCATTCGACTTGATGTTGTGCTGAGAGCAGGGAGCAGCACTCATTTAGGAAAAGCACTAATTAAACATGTTCTGGGTGGTCTCGTTTTGGCGCCCTGCCTTTTGGGTGAGACGGGTTTTGCTGCCGCTTCCCTCTCTGCCGCATTCCCTCCCGTCTCTCCTTCCCCAGCACCTACAGCCGTCTCTGCCGGGGGGTTCGGCAGCAGCTGCCCTGGCAGGTCCCAGAAATGACCGCGGCTTTCAAGGATAGACACCCAGGGATAGTGTTAAGCAACTGCTTCCTCATACTACTTCTTCTCCTACGAATAATGCTGCTGTTCGCAGTTTTGATGGAAAGCATGAAGCTGCTATTAGATTTCACTGGAGCTAGGCCAGATGTGGCAGGCAAGTGTCTGGTCTTCTGTCCCAAATGGCGCTGCTGTAAGTGCGTTCGCAAGGCGGTACGTAGTGCAGCCCCTCTCCAAGCCACATGGAGGTTTTGGTCTCCACAAATGCTAGCTAATGCTGGGGGGCAGGGGCTGCCCAGGAGCCTCCTCAGCTCCCTCCTGGTGCTCCCGGGCTGGCCACGGACCTGTTTGCTTTGGAAATGGAACTGGATCTCCTGGAAGCACCTGGCCAGGAGCAGTCCGTGGGGTGAGCGGCTTCTCAGAGGAACGTGTTTTCCTAACAGCTGGTTGGATGCCAGCTATCAGAGGTGCACGGCTTTGCTGCTTGGGTTTTCTTTTCACAAGTCCTCAGACCTGGTGTTTAGGAATTAATGTCTTCCAGGTAAAAAGCCAGGAGCCAGGCTGTCTTTCCTGTGAGGAGAGCCAAGGCATCAAAAGACAACCACTAACTTACCATTTCACAGACTCTTTACGTGTCTAAGGGCTGCCTCCTGGGGCTATTGCCTTGAATTGTACAACATAACTCTTGGATGGTATAATTTAATAGTATGTGTCATATGGCAGTGGTCCATGGGATGGTCAAGGAGCATGACAAAAAAAAATATTCAACTGAAAATATCAGTTTTCCTACTGTATCAGCATAACAAGGACTTTTGCAAATGCCTGATGTCAGGACTGATTTGTATTGCAAATGTTCCTGCCTAATCTACAGCTCTGTATTAAATAACACATCATGCTATCACAACGTTTTGCTTTGCCAGGAGAGCACAATATTTACACACACATGCCCACGGTACTGCTTTTCTGACAGAATGCCATATTAATGACAAATTACAAGTTTGGTAACACAAGTCAGAAATAGTTTTAAACCTGCCGGCTTTAGGGAAATAACACGAGAACGTTTAGACACAGGAAAATTGCAATAGCAGACAAAGTTATCGCAGCCCGGTTGAATAAATATTGATCTTCAAAACCGTTAACAGCTTTGCACCCAGAAGCCTGAGAGATGCTGTAGTGGATAATCTCATGGTGCTATCTGGGATGCGTGAGAATAGCTTTGCTTTCAGCTTGCACTTCATTCATGGGTCGGCCCATCTTCCACCGATGGCACTTGCCATCGATTTTATTTTTGTGCCCGAACTGCTGGAATTTGCCCAGATGGTGCAGGTTTGGCAGCGGCGGGGGGATTGAACAGGGCAGACCTGGACCCGCAGGGGAAGGATCTGGGCGTATGGCCGGGTACCTGTGGAGCAGGGCCCACAGCGCTGCAGCGAGCACCGGCTCTGCCTCGGGGCAGGCAAAACCTCTGCTGCCCCAGCCCCGTCTCCCCCAGCAGGGCAGAAAGCTGCCTGGCGCTAGGTGCAGGCGGGAGCCATTTCCACAGCCAAGGCGCTGGCACGTCTGCCCTCCGGAGAGCACTTCTGCTTCTCGCAGAGAGAGGAAACAAAGCAGAAAGCACGCCAGCCCTTTTCGGAGCGACCTTGACGTGCAGCTCCCCTCCCGCCCCGCCGAGCTCTGCTTTTTGTATCCTGCCTCTGTCCCGTCTCGCGCTGCCGCGAAGCCTCCGCAACAGTTTCGGGTCTCGTCTCACGCAGTGCCGCATCCTCCGCTGAGCCTCTCCTCGCGCTCTCTGTACTTGATGTTCCCGTTCCTGCCGGGCACTCGGACCCAAAAGGGGCAAATATTGAGGGAAGTGGGTCCAGGCTTCCCTGGGGCTCTGTGTGGGCCCAGGCTGGAGCTGCGATGCTGAGGGTTTGTCCAGGGCAGGCTGGAGTTTCTCACTTTTCCCTGCCCTGAGTTTAGCTAGAATATTTTACAGGCAATTTTCTACCGAAATGTCGGCTGCACTATCAACCCGCCCCCTCCCCTGCACATAATCAAAATATTTTGATAACCGAAAAATGTCAGGCAAAACAGCAAATTTTGCAGTAAATAAATAGAGCAAATAACTAAAATGACATGGAGGGAAGGAGTGAGGAGTTGGTGCCTTCGCAGAAGGTTTCCAGAGGCTGTCCCTGAACAACGAAAAAATCTCTTAAAATTACTGTTTCCACAAAAATAGGCATTTTCTACAAAAATAAACCCCCTCTAGTGGAAAAAGGGAGGGTGATGGTAGCAAACCTTGTTCTGCCAGGTCACACCTCACTGCTGTGCAAGGCCAGCACTGCCTTCGAGAGTGCAGTATGGCCCGGCGGCATGGCACAGCATGGCACTGCACAGCACGGGTCGAGGTGACAGCACGGCACGGGTCCAGGTGGCTGAGGACCCAGCGAACGCGAAGCCGCTCCTTGCACCAGACAAGTAGCGATTAGATGAATGAGCCCTCAGCGAGATACTAAACACATAGCAAGTATGTGTGACAAATTGCAATGACAAGGTTGTGCTGGCAGTCTGCATGGCGGGTAACGAAATCCCTGTCCAGACAGTGCTGCGCTCTGGGCACCCTCAGAGCCAAGCAAAGGAAGGAGTTGCTGCCAAAAAGCCGTCGGCACAGCCACCACACCCATTTTGCACACTGCTGCTCGCAGCCGAGGCCACCACAAACACTGACACCGCACGGAAGGCTGGGGTTACGATGCCACACCATGCACGAAGCTGGGGAATTGCAAAACGCCAAGGCTGGTGCAAAAGGGCCACCAGTCACCTCCCCTTTGGAGGAGACGCACAAAGAAACCCCGCAATCTGGCTGCAAGGGACCAAAACACTGGAGGTAGAAGCTTATGGAAGAAGGAAGCAGAGAGCTCAAGGTGGGCACTGTATTTTTTTGCGTGCAACAAATAAAATGCACAACTGTCCCTTCTACAGTCCGTAAACCGGGAGGTGTTGGGGCCACGCACGCTTGCTCTCGCTCTCTCATGCACAGCCCCTGGGAGCACCCCATGGAAACAGGGCATCTCATTTCCATGCCAAGCCCAGCGCAGGAACCCACTTTGGGGCTGGCTGATCTCTCCCCCGTGCCCAGAGGCAGTAGACATTTATTAAGCCCAATATCTGTGGCGAGTCGCCAGGCTGGGCAGGCTGCTCCAGCAGGGAGCTGGGGGGAGCAGGGTCCCTGCAGGGCTTCCGCTAAATCAGGAGAATAAGCACAGCGCTGGCAGCACAGCACCCAAAACCCAGCGACTGCTTTCTAAGAGATGTCTCCCTTTTGCCATTTGTCCCCTTCGACGCCTCCTGTCCCACCACCAGCAGTCCTTGAAGGGTGTGTAACATCCGAATTTTCCGCTTTATTTTTCTCCCATTTGTAAAACAGCAAAGGTGAGCCTGTTACTCGGGCTGGTACTGGAGACACAGAGCTGGTCTCTTCCAATAAAGCTTCTTGCCTTTGCCACGAGCCCGTGGCAGCACAGCAGAGGTGCCCACGGCTC